>NC_141758.1:7143750-7468437 GCF_982258835.1 Parasteatoda tepidariorum | reverse complement strand
CGAAGTCAGTGTTTTCGCGACAATTATAATGAAGAATTTGATTTCATCAAAAAATCAAGAAAGGGGACATCGTGCGCGTTATGTGTTGCTTGCAATACAGACATTAGTATAGCACATGGCGGAAAGTGTGATATCATTTCACACGGGAAAACAGCCAAGCATGCTACTGCGTATACAAATATGAAAAAGTCGGCAAAAATTTCCGATTTTGTGTCGTCCACTATTGATCTACAATCAATTAGAAGCGAACTATTGTTCACAGGATTTCTCCTTGAACACAATATTCCGTTAGCTGCTGTGGACCATGCATCAAGGTTGTTTTGTGCGATGTTTCCAAATTCTCCGGAGGTTAAAAAATACTCGTGCGGGAGAACGAAAACTAGTTATTTGGTTCAAGAAATTGCAAATAACACTTCCGAGCAAATTGTAAAAAAGCTGAAGACTAATGTGTTTAACATAGCGACAGATGGGAGCAATGACTCGTCGGACAATCAAATGTATCCAATTGTGGTCACATTTTTCGATTATGTGTTGGAGTTATTGAGCTGCACTCTTATATCTTTGCCAGTTTTAAATGATTCGAGTACAGGTCAAAATATTGCCAATCTAATTTGTGCTTTTTATTCTGAACCAGCATACCATGGGAAAATTGTTTATCGTTTTCCTGTGATAATGCAAGGAATATGATGGGGGAAAACAGAGGAGTTGGTGCATATCTCAAGGAAAATCATTCTAATCTGTTAGTTTTTGGCTGCCTTTGTCATCTGATCAACCTGGCGGCTGAAAAAGGAGCAAAGACTTTGCCCATTTCATTTGATGACCTACTTATAGATATTTATTATTATTTTCATAGAAGTGGGAAACGAAAATTAGAATTTAAAAAATTTCAGATGTTTGACAAAGAAGGTGGTAAAGAAATTCTAAAACATTGTGCGACAAGATGGTTATCCCTTGATAAATGTATCACTCGCTTACTTGAACAATGGAGAAGTCTTCTCTTATATTTCAAAGAAGTGTGTTCTGAGAGCAAAGTAACTACAGATTTCTCACCAAAAATCTCGGCGTTTGTAATACCAAAATTACAGAAGCAACAAACAAATGAAGATGTTCAAACAGAAGGTGAAGGGTCTAAAATAAAAAATACTAAGCACAAGGTTTCCGATACTACCTCAGTTTGTTCAAAAAAGATGAAATCTAAACAGAAAATTAAGTCAAATGATGAGTTTAAGCAAGGTTTAAAAACAAAAGTTTCTCAAGAGAACTTAAAGAAATTTTTAGGTTGAGATGGAAAAAATTTTCTCGTCCTTAGTTCTAATTTGCATCATTCTTTAGCTTTCTTTCTAAAAAATTTCTTTATCGTTTTTGAAAAATTCAACATATTGTTTCAATATGAAGAACCTCAGGTTCACAAAACAAAACGTGAACTTGCAAATTTTTTCACTGAATTATTAAGTAGATTTGTAAAGGTAAGTGTTATTAACAGTTCAAGCTCTGTATTTGATGTTAGGTATAACATATTTGAGAGCCAAAAAAAAGATTATGAGTTAGTTGTTGGCTCTGAATTCAAGGACTCCCATTAAAGAACTCTCTAACAAAGAAAGAACAGAGTTTTTTTCTCATGTGAGAAAATACTTCTGTACATCTTGTGATTATATAATTGCTAATTTCCCTCATAATTTGCCATTATTAGAACATGCTGAAGTTGCTGATATGTCTAAAAAAACTGAGAAGACATTTTCATCTGTGAAATATTTTATTGACTTATATCCCTCTATGCTACTTAAAGAAAATTATGAATCGTATTTTGATGCAGTTGATACTCTCGAGTTTTTGTCCTATCAGCTTGAAAAATGTCCTGAATCTACTATAAATAATGAAAGAGCTGATAAGCAGTGGGCAGAACTCTCTAAAGAGAAAGGTCCTCTAGGAAAACCAAAATATGCGAGATTATCACGGGTGATGTTAGGAATTTTAACATTTCCTCACAGTAATGCAGCCTGTGAAAGACTTTTTAGTCTAGTGCGAAAAAATAAGACTGAGTTTAGGGGTAGCATGAATGCGTCTACTTTGCAGGCAATTTTGAATGCCAAGTTCCAAATGATTCAGCCTTGTTATAGACAAGTGTTTGATGAAAAGTTTTTAAAATCAGCCAAATCTGCTACAACTGTAGCACTTAATAAGATTGTCTTGATCTAAGAACTTCTGTTTATTGTCACATATGTTTGAGTAATAATAAAATATTTTGTTTTTAAATATGTTTTAAATTACTAAAATCAGCTATCATTTCTGTTGAATAAGAATAATAATCAGAAATCTTGTCAGTTGATATGTATTATAATCAATAATAATTGTTACATTAAATCTTATACAGTTACAATTATACAAACATTTAGTGTAAAGAAGTAAACTTTAATGTCGTGACCACGTGACGTGTTCCTATTTCTTTCCCTGGCAGGTATGACATAGCAACCAGGGGTCAAAAATTATATTGTCCAACTTACTTAGGCATGTATTTTTTATCTTTACATGCCAATCTAGGCTTATAATCACCTTATTGAAAATTATTTGACACCATGAGTCTTCACATCACCCAACTATGGCCCAGCAACTATCTCTGTTTTTCATGATACTATCTTTTAATAGCCATGGCAAGGATGTTGCGTAATTTTGACGCTTTTTAGATTATGAGGGCAGAGCTTAAAGTGGTACACCTTTCTCCAAACTTACACACTGCAATTAACGAGAGGACTTTCAGCCATGACAGATTTAAAGAGCACCTTGCTGCGTGTACATGTCGGTTGTTTAATATGTTGTCAGGGTCAAACTTGCGTCCCCCAACTCTCCACCAAAGGTGTGAACAACACCTTTACCAACTGTACCATCAGAGCTCTAAATCATCGGTACATGTCGCGTTCTTGATTAAAATAGTTTTTAATCTTACAACAGATGCATGATGTTTGTACTGTAGGATGCTATGTTGGCTGCATTTTACCATTTCTTTGATTGCAGTAGCAGTCCAGTTGAGTTCTGTCTTGAGATCCCTTGCAAATTCCACAAGCTCATGACACAGATAACTTATAGATCCATTTTCAGAACGAAATCAAAATTAGATGAGTGTGGCAGGCACATAGATAACACCAACACAGTGCTGGTAGTTGCTACAATAGCATTGCAATAAAGGAATATAGTTTGCAATTCAGTGTTAACGAAAAAAAATTTCAGGCTTCTATTAAGTTTTGTAGGATGAAATGCTGTTTAAAAAAAAGGCATAGGTTCTGTTTGTAAGCCACTATTATTTTCTAATACGAACTATATTGTAAACTATAATTATCTAATAATTAATTATGCCAAGTTGACACTCTAGAATTAATGATTAACCGTTATTCTGCATTATTCCCAATTTGTAACCTTGAAGCAGTTAATAATAATGAAGACAAAACAACAACAGCATTAAAATTCCTGTGTAATCTACATAGGTTTAGATTACTATCTACCCCAAATCATATTTTGTGCAATACAGTAGATTTTCTGATCCTTTGGTTATCCAACTCCTCTTTCATCAAGCATTAAAAATGTCCGGACTCACATATCATCATTATTACAGCTGATGTTACCCAATTACTAATTTGTTTTTGAACCTTGTGAGAAATTCAGTTCAATTTAATTACTGCTTTGGCAATGATTCCAAAATTTGACTGTTAGAAAAAAAAACAATAGTGACGTTTAAGCTAATGTTATTTTATTTAACTTATTACTAAATTTATTAGTGATCAATCACAAGTAAGCAGCAAATATATTTCATATTGGCTGCTTACGTTTACGAATACATTTTATTTCAAGTAAAATAGTGTCCATCAACAACGCATTTTAGTGAACAATATACCTCAACCTCTGACTTAAACATCTCGATTAATCAGAAAACAAAAATTTATCAAGGATTTTTTTTCCATGATATTGTATTGTTATTTTAAATACAAAAGTGAAATATGAGTAATTTTTTTTATAAACTTAGCCTATAATAATTTTAAGTAGTTTTACTCTTATTTTAATGTTGTGTTGAATAATTAGAGTTCACCTGTAGTGACTGTATGATGAATGCTGAGTATGCCTGACAGCAGTCTCACTTGACATTTGTGAGATATGTTGGAATGCTAGAGAAAAATGACTGCCCTTGCAAACTCACTGACTTTTGTATTTGTTTAACGGTAATTTATTGTGGTGTTATTTGTTCCTCCGTGTTTGTTTGTGTGGAGCGGCATATCATGCTATTCAAATGCTACTGCTGGAATTATAAATTAAAGAAACATTTAAATCCTTTTTAAATTATGGTTGTTAAGATATTTTGAAGTGAAGCCTCAAAGCAAATGGTAAATATAAAAGTTTGAGCTTGTAAATCATTATAAGGTTTATTACAGTTTTAGAAAAATATTATAATACTAGCTAACTATAAAGTATTATAAATTTTGTATGATGTTATTAATATCGTTATAATAATATAAGACGAATTTATTCATAAAGTATATTTAACATAATTTTTTTGCATTTTTTTTCCCAACAACTTTACAAAATGCTCACTTTTTTTCAACATCAGGAAAAGACAGAAGCTTCCGATTTTCAAAGTGATTACTTTTCTTTAATATGGAAAAAACTATACTCAACATTTTACCAATATTGATGGAGATTATTTTCGATAAAAGTTTTTGAGGAGTGAAAATTGGATCACAACATTTTTGAGACGCCCTGTTTATTTTATGTTTTGTAAATTTATTTGTCTAATGTAACATACGTGCATATTTTTACAGAAAAAGATTCCAGACTCGAAGCTCACATCATTGAATGACATAGAAACTGAAAACTTATTGAAGCGAGGAAGTTCTGAAGATGAAAGTCAAATGCCAGCTGAAGTGTCTGAAATTCAAGAGAAGTAAATCATAAAATTTTAATTAAATGTGTTTTTGAAGGTTTGTTTTAGTCAAAGAAAATAATATTTAAACAAAAATACAATTTATGTCTCTTAAATTTGAAATTTAATTTTAGTGTACTATCTTCCTTTTACTTTGAAAAATTGCTTTAGAAAGAGAAAAAAATTTTAATTATTTTAAAAAAATATTAGTTTTTTCTTATAAAAATTGCAATTTTGTTACATATTTTATCAACTTGGTGAAAGCAGTCTAAAACAGTAAATAGTTTTGGATGCAGTTATATAGTACCTTTTAAAAGCATAAAAAAAACTTATATCACAAGCACTTTTTAATTTTGAAAAAACAAATTTTTTCTTATTAAAATTTTGTGCTATGTTAATTCTCATCCTATCTTTCAATTTAACTCTTAATAATTAGTGTTGCTTATTACAACAGTCATAAGAATGGCAGGCTATGTGCTAAAATGCATTATCTTCATGGAAATCATTGATTCCTTCTAGTTAATATGCTGAATATTCTAGTATATTTACTAGGCTTTGTTAGTTTTTTTTTCGGTCTACTGGCTTAATCAAAAATTTTTCTTCGTTTTTGTACAGACATTCAATTTGTACAGAATTTTGTTTTAGAAAAATTTCTGCGATTCAAAAAGTTTCTGAAAAAAGTCCCTATTGTAATAAGTTTTTCAATTAATGTATTTCTTGATTGGGAATAAGTTTCATAAAATTTAAATAAGGATTGTAAATATTAAATTAGTTTCTTCTCTGTTTTACCATCTCCTGACATTTATCCTACTGATGAAGGAGTATCAATGTGACTGAAACATATATTGTTTTAGTAAAAGATTTTAATATTTATGATTTTAAATGTTCTTAATATAGTTAATGATTGTAATAAAGTAAGCCTCAATATAGTTATTAGCGTACGGCTTTTCTTTTTGAAATACTCTTAAAATTCTCTATTTTTGAATTAATAAAAAATGTTACAACTTTAAAAAAGAAATTAAGTACCTATTGCTATTCAAAATAGTAAATTCAAAAGCATTATAAGCATAAAGACATTTTGTTTTCAAATTTATTCAATATTAATCATAAATGGTAAATATTGCAAGTAAATTTAAATTTATAGTTATTTTAGCGTAACATAATTTTTGTTGCTTGTTGTGAAATTCGCTGAATTCTTCTCTTTTCATGTTGGCAACTATGGAAGACAAAAGTTTAAAAAATAAGTTATAATCTTGCATAAATAGGCTGTAATCATGTTTTTTTTTTTTTTTTTTTATTTTTTTTTTTTAGATTGTACGAACTGTTAGCAGTTACTCTCACAATCCTAAATAAATTCAGTCCTGAACTATATGAAACTTTATCTGGCAATGTAAGTAATGTCTATTTTATCATTGTTTTTAATCAGGTTACCAGTTATATTAAGTGTTCCCTTCTTACTTTTAGTTTTTATTTAAAGACTGAAAAGGCTTTAACTCTGATCTTTCTAAACATAATACAGTGCCTGCTGCTTAGTAAACTCACTGGTTATAGGACCCAGCCACTTATTTTCATCTAATTTCCCCAAAAGGAATAATATACAGTGAAACCTCCAGGAAAGACCATCTGTATTTACGACCACTTTTGGGAGGCATGGAATTTTTTTCACAGACTTTGCGTTGAAGAAAACCTTTAGGGGTGACCATTTAAAACCTCTCCCAGTGACCGGGAAAACATCTAAAATACGGAAAAATTCAATAAAAGGAATCCCAAAAAAATTAACAGAACATATAAGTAAATTAAAATCTATTCAAAATATTTGTGTGAAGCTCCTATTCAAAGAGCTCTTTTTAACTATAGAAACCTCATGTTCCAGTCAGAGTGCGTTAAAGACGATACTATCAATGATTTGTTAGAGGTTAAATTAGAAAAAAGAGTTATTTTAGGAAAAACAAGCATCTCGAATAAGCAAACCTCTTCTCACTTTTTAAAGTTAACTATGGTATAAAATTTAATGCAAACTTTTACAAAAAACATAATTATTTATTTATTTAAAATAGCTTTATCATTCATCATTGATAAATTTGTTTTTGCACGTAATTGTATCAGTTGGGATCATTTTTAAAGGCTCTAAATTTTATTCATTGATCCGTCTTTTCATGTCGCCAACAAAAGTGTTATTTTGAAGAAAATTAAACTAACTGAAATTAAAAGCGTTTGTAAAAATTCATGTAGTACCTTCGATAACAATTTTTAAGTCAATGGAGGTAACCTCCAAAAGCGACCCATCTCCATCAGTAAACATTTTACTCAAGAACGGAGAGTGGTCACTCCCGAGAGGTTTCACTGTATCTATAACGATATCGAAATTTCTTTGGCTATCAGATTCTATTATTTTGTCTTTGGTTTCTTTGCTAAATATTTGAATCAAAACAATTTGATCATTTGACAAAATTAACTCAAGTGCTGTCAAATTAAAAAATCAAAGGTGCCTCACAAGAATGTTTTGCATCTTTTTTTTTTTTTTTTTTAAAAATTGTCCATTCTCAGGTATTAAATGATATTACCAAGTCTTATTTCACCTTTATTATTCCAGCCGTATGATTATGCCCAGTGGCAACTGTTCTTGAGCATCAACTTCAGTGTACCTTCCATGGATCGTGATGGACCTTTAGGTTTTGGATCTTTGTTAGCCTGCATCAGTATGTGCCTTAAACAGTTTGTAAAGGTATGTGTAATGCATTTATTGTTTTCCATGGTGACATCTGGGAGGTAAAGGTGGCTTGTGTGCAATGTCATAATTATGCCGTTAGTCTCAAAATTGTGAAGTCTTATCATCCATGGACCTCCCTTGCCCACAATGGACTGTTGTTGGAATGCTTTATATATCTTAATGGTAATTTTAACACATTAACTTAATTGAAGTTATAATAATACTTTCTATTGAAATGGTATAGTCACTGTCAGATATAAATGATCTATGGTAAATTAAAACTAGCAATTTTAAATGGTACTCAAAATTTTAAGCAATGATATCTTCTGCTTACTTTACATAGATGTATCAAAATTAGCTTTAATCTTTCAGCCATTATACTAACATCATATCTACTTGGTCCACTAAGTGAATTTTAACTAAATAACATGAAATTTTTTCATGTATTCCACTGTTCACTTGTTTTATGCATTGTTATAAGAGTCATTCGTTTATGTTTCAGAATGAAAAAACACCTTCTCCTAGGAAAACAGTGGAGACCCCTTCTCAAATGCACAGGTAAAAACAAGCCTTTAATCATAATAATAATATTTAAATTAAAGTCATTTTCACTTATGCATAAATCTATACTGTTAGTTCTATTATATTGAATCCTCCAGTTACATATGTGTTTAAATTTCCGAAAAAAAAAGGATACTTTCTACTGTTTTACAATAACGCACAGCATCATGTTCCCAAGTAAGAATAACGTAGTTAACAAAAACACACTGTTGCTTCAGTACTACATGAAGTGACATCTTCACCGTCGAGGCACAGAATGTCACTTTGCCGAAGATGTTGCTTGTAATGGTATCGATGACGGCACATCTTGTTCAATGCTAAGATACAGAATGTATTTGCAATAAAGATATTAAAGATTATAGTATTGAAATGATTGATGGTACTATTAGTGCAATTTTCAATATCAAGATATGGAAGGTTTCAGCACTGAAGCTGGTACTTCTTACAGTGCTAAAACAATATCAATTGATATTGTTTCAAAGCCGACCTCCTCATGACCAGCCAGTGCTGAGATTCGAACCCTGTACACCTCATTGAAAGGTGAGCGCTATATCCCCTGAGCCACCACAGGTCTGTTTCAATACTATATGAAGTGCCATCTTCAGCGCCGAAACTCAGAATGTCTCAACTCTGAAAATGTTACTTGTAATGGTATCGAAATTATCAATGATGGCACATCTAATTCAATGTTAAGATACAAAATGTCTTTATAATTAAGATATTACATGTTATAGTTATAATGATTGATGGTACTATTAGTGCAATCTTCATTATCAAGATATCGAAAGTCTCAACACTAAAGATGCTACTTCTTACAGTGCTGAAACAATATCACTTTTAAAAACATCATTTGTACTTTTATACAATGTCTTATACTTTTATGTAGCTTAAATGTTTCTTAAAAATGTTATGTAACTATTACTGGGATCACAAATGCTTAGTTTTTTTTTTTTTTTTTTTTTTTTTTTTTTTTTTTTTTTTTTTGAAGTTATTACTTGTGTGAACATAAAAGAGTTATTTTCAAACCCAGATCTAAGTGTCCAAGAATATTTGTTGTGAGTTGTCTCACTTAGAGCCTAAGGAACCTGCATGCGATGGATAATCTTGTAATATTGATTATTTTGAATAGTCTATCACTTAAAACTCTCAAAAATCAACTCAGCATATAGCTGAATTTTTTAAAATTATAACTTAAAACGAAACTCACTTTGAATGACTCAAAAGGAGATGGGGATTGATTATTATTATTATATAATTGCTTCACTTATTATTTAACCCTTTAAAGCACAGTGGTACGACAGCGAAACCGCACTTTTTTGAAAAATTATTCCTAAGAGCACAACGGTCAATCTCCGAAACCAATAATTTTAAAGTATTATTTTAACTTTTCTAAACATCACCAGATAGCAGCACTACACTTAGATTATATCTTCCTTTGAAAAAAATAAAAAGTTTTCAAGGCTCTTTTTCATTACTACAAGTTTTTTTTTTTTTTACTCAATAAAATACAAAAAAAGTTTGAAGTATATCACTCAGATTTGTTGTTTATGAGCTCCTTTTGACACACAAATTTTTCCCAATAAAGATTCCTCAGAAAAGTATTTAATTTTTACATTTATTCTTTTTGGTTTCAGAGTGAGGCCACTGTGCCTCTAGAACTTTACATCCACCAACACGCGACTTTATCCTTTCCCCCCCTTCATTCAGTCACATAGTGAAGTGGGTAAAAATTTATTAGGGTTTTTTCTTGCATGGGGCTTATAAATGGAGAGCAATGTGTCTCTTATCTATTTCTATTGAAAATAAAGTCTATTACCTCAAACTTCTTATCTGAAACAAATTTATTCTGCTCATTTGAGTTCTTATTGAATAAGCGAACAGTCGTATTTAGTTGATGCTATATCTATTTTCTACTTTTACAATTTTTCTGCATTTCATTTCTCTCAAAAATTAAGAATTTAAATTTTTTTATTATTATTATTGATTTATATTGTTGATTTTCAATTACGAGATGAGAGTTATAATCTCAATAATAGAAAAGTTCATTTGTTTTGAAAACTATTTCAAAATTTAAGTATTTTAGTAGCAGTTTTTCCCCATCTAAATGTCTCGCCGTAATGGACTTGGAAGGAATATAAGACATAATTAATATTATAATATTAAATATAAGGAATAATTAAATTAATTAATTGCACAAAATAATGCTGAAGAATAAGAATACATTATTATATATCGCAGTGAATGCTGCAGTAAGAAATTTACTTTTTATAACATTTTATTATACATTTTATTTTTATTATTATACATTTTATTTTTTTTATTATATATTTCTGTATTATTTATTTCATCATAATATTGTATAATATATATTATATTTTACTTAAAAAAAATTTTGTGTTTGAAATTCATACCTTTTATTTGCACTAATATATATTTTATAATATATAATCTTTGTATTATATTATATTTGTCAAAGCCTTTTTTGGTCTTTAAAATTATTTAAATAACATTAGCATTTAAGTTCATTGTTTGATTTCTGAAAAGTGAAAATTTATTGTAAAAAAAGCTAAAAAAGATAATATTTTTTTATCACATGAAAATGTTCTATGTGGACACTGGTTAACCACCGAAACCACCACCCTCTTTGTGGGACAATGAATCAGAATTTTTTTTTAATGTAATTTTCCCATTCTTAGACGCTATGCATCATAATTAGTTTCTCAATTTTAAAAAAATATGAAAATTTATGTTCGCGTGCTTCAAAGGGTTAAACTAGTATGCAATTATAAACTGGTTTAATATTTTCTTTTCGAGAGGAGTTTACCATTTCTTCCACTGAGGTTGGGAAAAACCCACTTCCAGGGCAGTTTTTTTTTCCTAATGTGAGAAAAACTTGCCTTCCTTGTTTTGAACATTTAATTTTACTATCTTTTAATGACTGTATTATTCTTTTCTAGGCCAGTCATTATGTATATATTAGAAGTAAGTTTGGCTTTGTTGATTTCTCAAGCCAACATTGCCATATTTCACCCCGATCTACATATGAGAGACAAGCAAATTATCAAGCGAGAGCTGGCTCCAGAACTCAATTCTATGAACATTACGATGAATCGATATTTGAGGCGTGGTCCTCCCTCTCCTGTTCCTATGGCTACCACTCCATCACCAATGAAATCTCAATCGATGATTGAGCATCCCTTCCTGAGATTAATTGGAAATTTAATAGAAAAACTTTTTAAATAACTTTGTTAAATTTTATTTTTAGCAACCGACAACTTTTGTAAGATATTTTTGTAAATAGTTTTATTTGATTAATAAACTATTTTTGTAATTTTATTGAAAATTTTTTTTGACTATTTCCATTGTGATCTTTATATTTCAAACAAGGAAAACTCGGATCTGTAGGAAAAACAACCCCAATACCATTCCTACTTTTGTCGCTTGTAAAATGATTGTTCCGAATCTGACTAACGTTTCCTTCACTGTCCACTTTTATCTGCAGACACTCTCCTTATGTTAATTACTTTTTGGTAATTTTCAGACTTTGTTCAAAATGGCAGAAAAGATTACTGTCAGGAATTTAATTTCTTATGAGGAATTAAAGAGAGATGCAAAATTCTATAGCATAAATACTTGTAGCAAAGAGGATTTTGGGAATTTGCCACATTAAATAGATTTTTTTTATTTGCAATCATTTTCTCTTATATACTTCATATTCCATCTTTCAGTCCCCTTGCTCTCTTTCAAATATCCTCAAACAATAAAAATAGATAATTACAATTGTGGGTAAAAAAAAAAGCCTGGAAACCTTTCCAAGATGATTTAGAACATTCACTGGGGGCATTCTCATTAACTAACTATGTTACACATTATATTTTAAAATTTATTGGTTAAAATAATTCTTCCCGCTTTTCAAAGTTAATGGCCTTAAAATTATCGAAAAGTGAAACCATCCCCTGAAAACAGTGGGACAGGGAGTCATATTCAGAATGATTTTTATAGAAAAATCGGTTGAAATGATGTGCACAAAAAAAATTGTGATCAGTTTAATTGGAGTGAAGATTATCCTGTCTAAATGAAAGGATGCTCTTAACGCAAAACAGAGTTTCCCAAATGGTGTTATGTGGAACCTAAGGATTCCGTGGAAGTGGTAAACAAGTTAGGACTTTTTTCAAAGGACTAAAGGAAAAGAGTAAGGACTTTTTTTCAAAGTTTTTTTTTAAATATTTTTGAAACCTGTAATTATATTTAGATCCAATCAATTTAATTATTTACTTTCATATTTTGGTTGCTTTTATAATATTAATTAAAGCAAAATACAAATTTAAAAAAAAAAAATTTCGAAAGAAAATGCAAAATTTTTTAAATAATACTTCAAATAGTTTATAATAATTGTATAAACTACTAAAAGGGCATTGCATTAATACTTCCCATCATGCTTCTCAATCTAAAATAATAGCATTATGTATTTTTTTCAACTAAAACATTGATACTATTCTATAGATCAGGGATGGCGAACCAGTGGCACGCGTGCCACGTATGGCATGCGACACAATATTTTGGGCACTCCACCGATCACAAAGTTTACTATGCAGCATATTAACAATTCCATAAAATTTCACAAAAAAACAATTAATGCCAAAAAAGCAATTAATAACCACAAAAAAAACAAGCGAACAATAGATAAAAATTAACAGTTTTGCTAAAACTAACATCTTATAACCCTAATATAAGTTATTTGTCATCTAATCTGCAACAACAGAAATCACACTGATGATACTTTAAGTTGAATTACGCGTATAACTGAGACATTGCAAAAGTTGAGAATTGCATTTTTTCGTAGTAAATAGAGAGTTTTGAGTTTATAAAATTTATTATTATTTACTCAATAATCACGAAGCCAAAACTATTTGTCGGCCCGTCTATGATCTCATTAAAATATATTTTAGAAAAAATGGCACGTTGGTGCATGAAGGTTCTTCACCCCTGCTATAGATATATGATCCAACATACACTTTTTTTCTTCCACAAATTTTTTTTTTTTCCCCCAATTATTTAAAAAGTGCTTTGCACATAATGTTAATGGTTTTCTATTTTCAACTTCTTTAGTTTTTTTACTCCAACTCTTCCCTGATTTATAGCAAGGAGAATGATTTGGGAGACTTGTCTCCTTAATTGAAAAAAAAATACAAATTATTTTTTCCATGTTTTTTTTTTCATGATTTTTTCACTTATATAAAGCATATTCCATTCTATCTTCCTGCACCCCCCTTTCCCTTCCTCCAAAATAACCCACAATTGTGGTGAAAAGGGAGAAGATTCACTGATGGAGCTCTCAATCATTAATTGTATTATACACTAAGAGGCTCCTCCCCATGTTTGCCCAGTTCACCAACCCTGTAATTGGTTCTAATTCATCTTTTTTTTTTTTTCTTTTAAAAAAAATCGAGATAAAAGATTATTTTGTTTTATAAAAATATATTTAATTATTATGATTTTATCAAGCACATTATATTAATATGTTAATCCTAACGAAATGAAAGGTTATCTGGATTTCAAAAATAATCAACCATGCTTTAAAAAAAGGGGTTAAACGTAGGATTACAGAATGAGTGACACAATTTTCTACCTTCATTCATTTGCTTTATCAAGAATCATTCACAATAGTTATTGTAATTGCTTTGGCGATACTAATCTACAACAATGCACACTGAAAATTAATCTTAGAAATAAATGCGTAAAATACTACTTAAAATGAGAGTTTATAAAAGGAAAACCGCGAGAAAAATTGGATTAAAAGTCATTATTTGGCAGGGAAAAAATAAAAAAAATGGTTCTTAAATTTGAAATAGTTTTCGAACTAATAGCAATATCGAAGAAAAAAAATTCTTATAGGGTTTAATAATTCGAAACGGTTCTGTTAGCATTCAAATTTTAACTTTGTAGTTGCATTTAAATGAGCTGTCAGCATTTTTTTCCAACTTCATGCTTATCAATTCATATCTCTCGAACAAATAATCATCAAATTTCTTGTACATTTTTCTGCACACCTTCATAATTTCAATTTTCTTATAGTTTTTTGCGCTCTAAGATAAAATGTAACGCAAGACAAAAATATTGAGAAAAAAATTAGCAAAAAAAAGTACTTAAAATTGCAATAAATTTCGAACAAATCGAAATTTTAAAAAAACGACAAGAAAAAAAAAATAACACTGTGTTCAGTTATGTTAATATTGCATGCCGAATTGCATCTCTGTAGTAGCATCCCTGCTGACCGTAAGTTACTATTCCCCCCTACAAATTGAACAGTTAATTCTGGAACTAACTATCGAATGTTACACTATTTTATTCCATCGTACTCCCCTGTGCATTTTTTGCGCACCATAGTAAATCTACGTTTTTGCGCAGTAAAACGTAATGTTAAGTGGAACACCCAAAATAGCGGAGCAGTACTATTTTAATTATTTTTAATTCAGAGATTATGTTAATAAATTTAACTATTAAATAATTTTTTCCCCACGAGAAATGTATTGCTAATTCAAAATTAACAAAGAGTGATAAAAATAGGGGTGGCGAATAAAAACTGGAGTCATATTTTATCCGAAAATCATTTTACTTAAAAGTCAACAAAAATGATAGTGAAAACTTTTTTTCCTTCTGAATAGTGAAAATGGAACTAACATTGATTCCTGTAGAATTTACAATTGATCTCAATGTTAAGAGGTAGGTACTTTATTTACGCAGCTTAGAACTGCACATGGGGCTATTTTATTTCATAACCGTCGCTGACCCTAAAGTTTGACTTTAAGGATACCATTGTTCAACTTCTGTAATTTTAAACCCAATCTAGAAGACAAGGGAACTCCTGGATCAAGTATTGGGAGAAATTGGCCTTCTTGGAAGACTTTTTAATTGAACTCACTCACATTTGCGTTACATGCGAAACCTCCCACGGTAAGCCAATACCTCCTAGAATAAGGAAGGCCTCAGCACGGGTTAACATAAATGAAAAATCCGATCCGTTGGTAGTCCAACGAAGTAGACCTGAATGGCTGCCACATTCTTCCATTAGCATTGGCGTCGTTCATAGCTTTGATTTTGGCGAAATGGAATTCCGGTGACCATAACAGTCATTCCCTTTGGCGCCGATTCTTCCCCTTCCACGTGTTTTGTTATTTTTAATTCGTTTTCGTGAAGTTTTAAGTTATGATAGCTACTGTTGGATTACATATTTGCAATATATATTAATGTGTCACGCCTTACCATTGCTGTGCAGTAAACTGCAAAGGAAATTATGCTAACGGTCCAAAAGTTGCCGTATTTAATTTTCCCAAAGATGAAGCTCAACAAAGACGTTGGCTACAAGCACTCTCACGGAAGGATTTTATCATCACTAAGAATTCTCGAGTAAGTTTTCTCACTTATTGTTTATTTCTGTTGAAATCGGGGTTCGTTGATTTAAAACAACACTTTCTTTTTTAAAATAATCATTCAGGTAGTTAAATCAAATTATATTCATTTTTTTATTTTGGAGAAAAATATATATTAAATTTAGAAGGCATTTTAAATGAGATAGTACAAATTTTTCATGATTTTCATAGTTTTAAAATTTGTTTTAATTGCATTTTTGTGTGAGAAAGTTTGACAAAATGTGAAAACATAATGCAGGCTATAATATTCAAACAATATGAAACCGAAAATTTAAATCATTCAAAAAAAAAAAAAAATCACAAACCTCTATTACAACCTCTATAAGTATTTTAATATTGTTTTTCCTAGAGTGATAATTTAAAATTTTACCAGAAATTAAAAGTTTTACTTAAATTTTAATTTGCGTCTCTTACTTCATTGGGTATTGTGCATTAGAAGTCTTGGTTTTGTGAAGAAAAAATAGAAATTGTAATTGAAAATTTAATTTGAATCTCATATTTCATTGAGTAAAATATGACTTTCAACAAATATTTTGATTTTTCTGAAAATTTTTTTTCGTTGAGTTTAAAAATATGAGAACATTTTAAGAGTGAGAACTAAATGTAAGAACATAATTTTTTTTTTACATCAAATATGTAAAAAAGCTTATGACATCAAAACTATAAAGTATTTAGTATAATATTTTTTGAAGAAATAGTTAAAAATAAAAACAAAATACTTAAAATGTATACTTGTTTTTAGGTGTGTGAGAAACATTTTTCGTCGGATGTCATAGTTAAAGAAACGGTGAAAACTGACCCAAAGACTGGTGAAATAAAACAAAAATTATTCATCTTGTGAGAAATCTATCACATTAACGGATATCGAAGAGAAATTTAATGTGATAGATGATGTTGAAAACTCTTACATTCAAACATTAGACAGAGGTTGTTTGGTTTACCCTAAGCAAGAAATTGTTAACATAATCTTGCACGCATATGTGGTAGTTCAAAAATTAGTTTCTGAAGAGTTTGAAAGCTCATTTCTACAAATGCATAATCATAAAGTTTTGGCTATTGAAACTACTATTAATGTTTTGGAATGATTCCAGTTTCATTGTTAAATTTTTGGTAACTCGAGCCATTAACACCTTTTTAAGCAATTAATGTAAAAAGCTAAATGATTTAATTTTAACTGAACGACTTAATAAAAAGAAAGCTAACTTAAACTTAAAAGTAACTCAATCTAAAATTGAACCAGAAACTAAGAAAAGAAAACTACAAACATTAAAATAAAGGAGCTGTTTGTTTTTTTCAACATTAAAATATAGAATCAATTTTTGATACAGCTTCTGTTTTTTATTTGTAACTTTTAAGACAAGTAGCATTATAATACTTTTTGAGTTTATTTGAAAAATATTTTGTATGACTAGACTAATAAATTAATGTTTAAATGGTCATATTTTTAATAAGCTGAAGAGATTTAAAATGAAATCTTACATTGTTTCTATATTTGTATTTGAAATAAACAGTTTTGTTGCTTGTTTCATCACTTTTCATTTTTGAAAGCTGTGAAAAGCTAGTAACTTGTAAATAATTTTACTATACTACACTAATTTGAAATTGTGTTCAAATTTCAATAAAGTTAAGGATATAACTTTATATCAGCTGTCTTAAAAATGAAAATTTGTTTTCATAAAAAATTTTACTCAATGATAAAATTAATTATTATATATAGTTCGATTTATGTATATATTTAAATGAAAGAATAATAATAAATGCTTACATAGATAAATTGTCAAATAATATTGTCTAATTCCTTTAAATAAATTACAAAAGGTATATTAGAGTGCAATTTTTTTTTTTAATATCTTTATTTCAATTGATAATGCAATTAAAATAATTTTTCTCAGAATGTTAGTATATGTTCGATAAATTTCATTCTTTTCAGTAGAGACGAAAAGTGCTTAAAAAATTTTATTTTTTGAAAGGTAAGTTTCTAATTAAAAACAAACTCATATAAAGTATCCGATCGAAGCTTTTCTGAAAAGACGCGGTAAGGATTCTCGTTGGACTACTAAGGATTGAGAGGGGTGTGTCGTGCTGAGGCCTTCATTCTAGGAGGTGTTGGGTAAGCCCGGTGACAAGGGGACTCTAACTCATGATCCGTCTACCACTGAGGATATTTTTGCGCCAGCTCTGTGGTCGGTGCGAAATTCATATCGACCAGCCATCTCGGGGATTCAAACCCATTCACTTCATTAGAAGGCGAGCGCTCTATCCCCTGAACCACCTAGGGCCCCCCAAAAGTATTGATTTGTTATACACGTGAATTCTTCGGTCGGCTGCATTTGAACTCACGAATACGAGTCCAACACCCTACCAACTCGGCTATCCGGCCGCGTAATTTGAAATCATCATGCTAAATCAGACCCATTGGAGACTTAGCATAATTATGTCTCATAGGTGGAAAACTGAGCTCAGGGACGTAGGTAAGGGGGGTGTTCAAACACCCCCCATTGTAAAAAGCAATTTTTCTTTTTTTTTTAATACTATAGATAATTTTTCCTTAATTTAAAAAATTTTTTAAATATTTTATTTACTAAAAAAAAAAATGGAGAATTCCCATGACATTTTATTTTGAGGCTTTTATTAGTATGTAACAGGAATAAAATGATCACTGCTGCCTCTTTGCTACCCATTCATCAAGAGAATAATAAACACTTCTCTTCAGTGATTAAATTAGATAGCATCCCTTTCCTCATTGACTTACCACCCACAAAGCTTCTCCCCTCAGAAAAGTAGCCAGCCCAGCTCATATTACACTGAGGGAAAATGTTCTTCGTTTCTTCCAATGGGTTCTATCTTATCTTATCTACTTTTCAAAATATCGGATATACACAGATCCTATTTACGGTCATAAAATGCATGCCTCAAACCTTGGCGAACAAAGAACACGGGGCGCGCTCAAAAGAGCAGAAAATCAGGGTCATGAATCGTGGTTGCCGGGAGAAAAGTGTTGCACCAAGCAGACTCCTCAATTCTGCTTTTAACATGTAAAGTCTATGGCGGGCTTGTCATACTTTGAATCGATTTTTCTTGTTCAAGAATCGGAGTGATCAATTAAAAAAAAATACTAATAATTTTTTCAATCTTTCCTATCCACGAAAATGTAGGTTAATTTTTTTTTATCTTTATTACTTTTTGTAATATTGCCTTTGAAACACAAGTCACTTTCTACCTTTGAGTAAGGGAGGAAGGCAACTTCCACCCCCAAGTTCACTAATCTTCTCGGTGGGAGGTCTTGCCCCCTTTTGAAAATCTTTTTCTCTCTCTCTGTCCTTCTGAAGAACTGATATGGGGAACGCTTTAAAAACCGATAGCTTTCTCTTTAGTTATAAGCTTGTAATTTATTATGAAAATTATATTTGCTGATAATTCGTTCATTCTATATTCATTTTATTTATTTAGTAGTAATAATTTTCTTGTTTTTATTCATTTTGAGAATGGAATTTATTTTTTAAATACATTATTCCCCTTTTTTAAACTTTGTTTCTTGTTTTTTAAAGATGTTTCAGAATTAAAAAAATTAGCTGCTGAATAAAGTGAGATTAATTAAAATCGAATAAATGACGTATAGATCTTCCAATATGCTATAAAGCATCACAAAACCGCCGTTTTCCTTTTTTTTTTAAAAAATATATCGTACACTCATTTGTAGGTTTAAAAAAACATTTACATTAAAAAAATTTAAAAGGTTCCAATTTTTTCATTCCGTAAATAGTTTTAATTACTCCAATAGCTGGGATAGTATGTTTTTTCACGGTAAGGAAAAAAAAATAGCTAGTACACAAGACCACGCATCATCCAAACATGAACAAGCACTTAACCCTGTTTTTAGGGCTTTAATGTAAATACACAAGAACACTAAAGTATTATGAAATTTTCATTTTAATCAGCAAATGAAGAAAAATATGAAAATACACGCATATATTTTAAAATTCTTTAAAAAAAAAAAAGGGAAGTAAAAGAACATTAGTGGTCATAATTAATATTCACGAGAGAAAAATACAAACGGTATCAAAATATAATGAATCGATGCTTAGGAACGCAACATTGAAAATATTGAAACCAGTTTGATTGCCAGATGAAATAAAAAGAATGAGAAATGTGATTATTATAAGCACCACGAAATTTCATCACGATAAATTAAAAAATTAAAATAAGCTGTAATACTTAGAGTTAAGTTACTCTTTGTTACTTCAGACAGTCAAACTGGTTTTGATGTTTTCAGACCTGATTCCTTAGTTGATTCCCTAATCGGTAATTCCTAATTAATACACTTTTTAAAACTTTTTTTCGCAATATTCTAAAAATATATATTAAGAGTAGTAATTATGCAATATCTTATGTATTTAATAATGAGAAATTTTTCGAATTCATATTAAAAGTGTATAATGTAACTTTTATTCATAATTTTTTGCTAGAACAAAGTATGTAATCAATGTGTTATTTTAATTTCTCTTCCCTGACCCTCTTTTGCCATTCATGGAGAAGAGTTTTAGTAGAAATTTCTATACTGCAAACTTTAATTAGTGTAATTATAGTTAATTAAAATATAAGAAAACTAACCGTCATTAGCATTACATAAAGAGGAAAAACACGAAAACTTCCCAGGGTTAGCCAGCATGCCATCTATATGAATATATCTCCCAGATAACCATAATTTTCTGTATTTTTGTATTTAATAAAATTTTGTAAAGTAAACTTGTCTCAATCTGTTGTTATGTTGTAAGTTTTAATGAAAACCAATAAATGCCTTTTCTTTCAAAAATTTCGTTATCGTACTTTTTTATAAATTAATTTCGATTATTTTGATAAATCTTTATATTAATTACAGTGAGCAGTCTCACAAATCTATGTACTAAAATGTAAAATAACATAGAATTGTTTTATTTTGTTATTTTTAATGATCCATCGAAATGATCTATTAGAAAAATAAATTTAAACTGTCACTTCAGCTTATTAGTCGAAAATGTTATAATTTATTTTTACGACAGAAATGATGCTATTTTTTATGAATCCTCAAAACTGAAATGAAAGAGTTACATCAATTTTCTTATAATATTACTTCTACGTTTAGAAAATTATAAAGCTTATCAAAGATAGTTTTTAAGGAATTTCTTAGAAATAAGTTATACTTTTGTAAGTTATTTATTTGTCCTTTTATTTACGACATTTACAAATAAAATGCGTTCATTACCCACTTTTACCATCATTCTTTGTTATTAGGGTTATAATAATTTTAAGTTAAAGGCCTAAAATTAAAAATGAAGTTCCTTTATTAAAGTAATCACAAGATATTACTTGATAAAAATTATTTGATAAAATATAAATACCTTTTAACAAGCAAAAGCTGATAAATAAAATATTTTCGCTTTTTAATAAGTTATGTTTTCCTTTATTCCTTTAAAATAAACTTCATATAAAACTGCGCTTTCAAAATGTGCAGTTTAATAAATTTATACTAAATAACTGCTTTAGATCAATAAGGAATTTCTTTTGTATTATTGTTAAATAATATCTTTGGCGATAAGTTTTTAAAGTAACTATAACTGAGTAGAAATAATGTAAGTAAAAATGATGAATATGAGTTTGTGGGTGAAGTTTTAAATGTATCCGAGCTAAATTATTTGAATAAGTTAAGTGATATAATCGGAATTTAGATCTGTCTTAATATGATTTAAAATTTTGTGATAATTAAATCGAATAATTTTCAATTTTGATGTTTCAATTTGTTTGTGACAAATAACAAATAACCCCGGTGTTTATTTGTTAAGAATCAAATCAAAATAATAAACAATTCAAGATATAATTAGAAAAAGTGCATGTTAAATAAAATGATAAAACTATTTTGAAAATAAATAAAGTCGTTTTAGAGTTAAAAAAAATATTTTTTAAGTTTATCTTTGAAAGAGAAAAAGCATAATATAAGATGAAGAGTGAGTTTCTTCTGATATCTTTTGAAAGCTAGTTGACCCCCGCAGGTTGCAATTCCCCTTCAGTGACAGTGATTAGTTTCGGGTTACTTAACACACGCACCCCCACAAAAAATGTAGGGGAGACAGTGAAACGGGTTTTGGAGGTGCAATATATTTCGTCCCTTTTCGAACCTATCCTTACTGAAGGTTGGAATTGAAATGAAAAGGCCTCCTTAGGTATTCTTTGGCCAAGCCTCAAACAAAGAATTCTCTTGGATTTCTAGGACAGCATATTGCATATATATGTTAACTTTTTCAACACATGAAACTTCCTTGGCAATTTTTTCGGTCATTCTGTCTGGTAACTTTGTCTTAGACACTTATGCTAAAAGTGCTTAGTTTTAGATTTTCCTTCTTGTTTAATGAAGCATTTTATTTAAAATTTCTTTTTATATTTTCTTTCTGATTAATTTTTATTTGTTAATTTCGTCCGTTAATTTTTAATTTGTATTGTGTAATTCTGTTACTGCAAATATAATGTGATCTTTTATTGGCTATAAGAAGAACTTGAATAAAAAATATTGGAGGTAAGCGAATATTTGTATTAAATCAATATCTCCGCATATATGTAACATTTATAATACTTTTATATTTCCGCATATATTCAACATTTAAACTGTACAACAAATAGATTTATTTAGTAAATTTGATTATTCATGCATAATTTTATTTTTAATTCCCAATCTTTGTTCTTATTTAATGATTATGAAATCGGACTTAAAAATTTTTGAAATTTTAAACTGAAAATTGAAACAACTTTATTATAATTCAGTCAGAATTGAAATATCTATATTACATTTAATTTTATAATAAAACACAAAAATTTCATAAATGAATAGCTGAGAGTAATTAATCATTCAAACTATCTTAGTATAAATGTGTAAGTGTAACTTAAAGTCTAACTATTTTTTAGAAAATGAAAAATACTTTCAATTACTAATAACTTTCCTTTCTTGGGATCTTATTGCGAGGGAAGTTACTTATGATATTGACAAATTTTTAACGATAACACGACTTCATTGCATTATCAAAAGTGGCGATATATGTGACAGTTTTATAAAATTAAAACAAATGTCAACAAACCTTTAAATTATCATAAAAATTACTGAAGTTGTTAATTAAAAAAACACTATTCAGTACTTTTTATGAATGATTAGAATCAGCTCAAATGGTTCTTTTTTTTTTTATCAACTTAATTTCATATATATTTATAGCAGAGTCGAGACCCCTTTTTCTTTAGCTATTATATGCATAGACCTTGTGAAGGAATCTTTAAAAAAAATATACGCCAACTGAAATTTAGTAAATAATAAATATTTTATCCTAACGCAACAGATTAACAGGAAACCTTTACATCCACTTATTAAATAATATCAGTTTAAATTACAAAATATCAGAATAGTATCGAAGAGTTCTAATCTGTAAAGAAAAAAATTATTAAGTAATAATAAATTTTTCGTATTAATGCATTTTTCATAATAATAAATTTTTCGTAATAATAAATTCAACGTAATTCATAAATTTTCTGTATAATTAAGTTGTGACAACACTTTCTGAACTAATGTTTATTTTTATATTTAGTGATTATACATGCAGTAATATACATGCAGTAATAATCATTATTCTTCGTCTTGCGTGCAAAAAAAATTAGTAATTTTTAGCTGATGAGCAATCCTTAGCATCAGATATGGAAGCACTTCCTGACTCTCAGATAATTTTTCCTGAATTTCTGTTATTCCGCTTTTTAAACCTGTCTAACCTGCCATTCGAGCACATAAAATTAGTCTCATAAAATGCCTGCTAAATGCTTGTTAACTATTGTACATTGCTCTCTATGAGGTATTAATTAGAGTTCTTTTAATAAACGAGTTTTAGAAAAAAGAAATATAGTTAAAAAAAGAAATATAGTAACAAAAGTTAATAATTAAAAAAAATTCATTTGTGTGGCATTTCCTGAAAATTACCCATGAATTCTACTTCGTAAAGAATTCATTTTTTAAAATATATTATTTTGCCTGCTTAATTTGCGGTGAACAGATGAATTTTTATTGATATTTTATACGGAGTTTTTGACAATGACGGTGGTTTTGTTTTAATGTTCTTTTTATTTGAATTTCGCTTATCTCCCAAC
Organism: Parasteatoda tepidariorum; assembly: GCF_982258835.1. Taxonomy (NCBI): domain Eukaryota; kingdom Metazoa; phylum Arthropoda; class Arachnida; order Araneae; family Theridiidae; genus Parasteatoda; species Parasteatoda tepidariorum. The sequence continues at coordinate 7,444,682 of NC_141758.1, read as the reverse complement.
CGAAGGGAAGCGATCGACGACATTTATGGCTTGTCTTTATTTTGATCTTCATTTAGATCACTGGTTGTGATTTTTAGCTTTTAAATGAAGCTTACAGTGAAAACTTCTGTATTAGATTATTTTATCAAAACCAAAAAGAGTTTACTTGTATGTATGTAACTGGTTTAATTAAATTGCATCTAATTAATAAATTCCTCAATCACAAAACACCCCCCCATGAAAAAACTATACCTACGTGCTTGACTGAGCTTGTTACGATATTTCGAAAGCAGTAACGTTGAGCAAAAATTGTTAAAGTTGAAGAATTGTCTTACAAAAATACTAAATCGTTTTTAATATGCATGCTTGGGGTAGGGGTGGCCTGGTTGGTAGGGCAATGGGCACAAGTTTGTGAGAACTGGAGTTCGAATTCAGTCGGTCGAAGAATCCCCGTGTATTTAATGGTGATTCGTGCAAGATTAAATCTGTCGGGGTCACAAAGTCCCCCAAGTTTCCGTAACAAATAAACACCTCCGGGGGGTACTGATCCAGGAGCTCCCTTGTCTTCTGGATTGGTATCAAAATTACAAGGACAAAGAGTTGAACATTGGTAGTCGTAAACCCAGAATCGGGTCGGCTCCTTAACGACTGTTATAAAATAAAATATATATACGTAATTAAAATTTTGTTTTAAAATAATTTTGCTTTTAGAATTTTTTTTCCAGAAACATAAATTTTAATATTTTCTAAATGCTAATAGCATCTACTGCTACAGAAATAAGTTGAAACTTATGACAATCTTACCAGTAAGTCTTTTTAATGAAGTACTTTAAAATCAATGTTACACTCCAACAATTTGTTTAGTTTAATGTAGGTTATTGTATTATTAATATAGGTATTGTTTTAGAATTCTTCACTTTCAAAGTAAACATGGGAAACATTAAGGAATATGACTCTAACTTTCATTTAAAATAAATTATGGCCAGGAGTATTTTAATTTTATGAATCAATGATCAAATTACGTTTTCCCTTGAACGCCTTTAGAATCGAAAATCCACACTCTAATCAATGCATTTTGACCAGAAATAGGTTGATGTTCAAGAATGATGTTATACGTTACTGTGTCAACGTTTTTCTATTTATACTTGTGATTTAGATCTTTTTTTCTTTAAAAAAAATTTCACGGAATTCAGACAATTTAAATTACTATTTTCTCAACGAAATTTTAATTACAAAAATTTCTAGTATAAAAAAAAAGAAGTTTCTTTTATCGCTGATTACTTTTTGAATCCCAATCATCACTATTGAGGAACGCAGGACTCATAGCAACAATTCAAAGAAATTTAATTCAAAGATAATTCTCATAGAACAATTCAAAGATAATTCAAAGAAAACAGAAATTTTTTGAAACTTGATTATTATATACTCTTCCAAGTTTCATAAGACAATAGTTTTCAACAAATTTTGTTGTTTTTCAATCCACCTTCCTAATTAACGATTAGGCAGTTTTGACAACGTCTTTTTTTTTTTTTCTTCCCCGATTTAATATGATTTTGTGATCCCTTATACATATTTTACTGCATTTTCGACACGCAGCACATAAATATATTAAGGGCGATTGTTGCGTGAAACCCTGAATAGCGTACATAACAAACTCTTAAACTTTCAAACGAAATGCTAATTTAAACCATAATAAAATAAAGTTAGTGAATAAGAAAAAAATAATAATTGAAAAAATTAATGATTTGAGTTGTTTGTAAAAAAAAAAAAAAAAAAAAAAAAAAAATTACACACGTATATGCGTAAAGGAAATTTACAAACAACCATATATCTTAAGTAGGCAACTATTTACTATCTTATTAGTTTTATACTGAAACTCTTGTAAATAATATAACTATTAAAAATAAAACAAAATTTATAAAAAATTAATCAGGCAAGTTTCTGTGGCTGGAAGTTCTGGTTCTGTGTTCCACGCTGGAAATCATTATAAAAGTTTCGGATGAAGTCCAATCTGAAATGTTTCGCGAATATTTACGGAAAAGGCCAAAAGGGATAGAAAGTTTACAACTTAAATAAAAAGTTGTTTATCACCATTTAAAAAATGTTTATACTACAGTTTTAGAAAATGCATGAGGAGCTCATTTATTTGCCATTCACATGTTTTAACGCAGTAAAAAATAAGCCAATCATTTAAAAATAAATAGGGCATATTGATTTTGTAAAAAAAATCAATAAAAATTTATTATTTCCTATTCATTTTTCATGCGATTATTTAGTTTTTAATATTTAAAGGGAAACTGAATAATGAAACAATTCCGAAGCAGATAAATGTTTCGCTTCTGTCAGTCGTTAAAGATATCCTCGAAGTTAATTGTTTGGGAGACCCGTATCTTTCGTTTTCCCGTATGTATCGCATTGTTTTAAAGGTCCCGTCACAAATTCAGATAATGATAATAATTCCCGTTTAGATCAATTTTGAAACTAGCAGATTCCCACATCTATCGTTCACAAATTCTACCATGAATGAAAAAAAAAGTTAATTTATTTTGCGAGGAAAAACAATTGCAACTGATGCTAAAGAAAATGTTGATTTGTTACAGTTTCGGTAAAACACCTCTAACAACAGGTATGATGTTTATGCATCATTTGAAAAATGTTGAAACTTGTGAAATCAGTTCAAGAAATGGTTACAGAAGCTGAAGAAGGGCATAGGGATACCAATGAAGACCGAACTTAACACAATCAATCAAAGCAAATATTTGCAGAACGCCAGCAGATCACTAAAGTCAAGCATCACTGGCTGCGGCCAGCGTGCGGGTGGGTGACCACTTGGATCAGTTTGCGTAGGGACCGAGGGTGTGCAGTATTGGTCCTCGCTAAAACTGTTCTACAGTAAAGTGCTCGACTTTATCGTTGGACTACCGAAGAGGATGGGCCATTCCCTCCGCACAGGATCAAAATTGCGATGCCGTGTCTTCGGATCATCCTCAGGGAGGTTTCCCAGTCCGTCGCCAATAGCCCATTGTGCAGCTCTAGTGCGACGTAAATTAACTACAACAACGAAGCCTTTAAAACACTTATTGCATTCACACAAACTTTCAGAAAATGAACAGCATTGTATAACAAATGCGAAACGAGTACACAAGCCGAGTTTCGAATGCTCAGATGCGATTTTTTTACAAATTCTCTAGTTATGAGCTATTTTAGCTGAGAAATACAAAACGCAGAAATAGACAACCAAAAACGCAAACAATCAATTAATCAACCGTAAAAAAACTTGCTGTTTACCCTGTATTGGTTTTGAGTTCCTGCAAGTTTTTGGTTTTCAACCTTTGTTTTGAAACTATTTGCTTTATAGTTTCAAATTATGAAATAAACATATCAAATTGTTTTAAAATAAGACGACTATTATTCACCTATCATTTTCTGTAATTTTTTTTATTATCTGAAATTATGTTATCGTTCATATGATACAGAAATTACGAACACTGCTACTTTTTTTCAAAAAGTTTTCAAGTATTTTCTGAGAAAGAATGTAATAATTATGCCTTTAAAATGAAATTCATCATGGAATGTTTTTACATGGTTAGACTTTTAAAACTATTTTATATTTTCAATCTTCAAACAATAACAAAACATATGTTAAATGCTCTTGTTTAAGGCGTAAGCTTAGTTCGATAAGAAAATATTGAGGCTTATATTTCTTTCTTTAGAAATTATTTCTATAATTGAAAATTTATTAACCTTTTTTATATGTTTATCCTCTCATCAGTTTTCCTGGCATGAATCTGTATGGATAACTTTTTATTTATTTATAATGTTTTTTTCTTGAATATTTTGTTAAATAATACAAAGTGAAGTTTGACAATAATATAAGACCTCAATCACTTCATATTTCAAACGATTTCTCACCAGAATCGAGCAAAACAACAAATCATAGCAATATTGAATTGCACTTACGTTTACTATTTGTTTTGATAAAGCAAAAATGAGTTATTCTGGAAATATCAAAGATAATCAACCAGAAAGGATTGATATCATTTTTGTTTTTGTATTTAAAACACTAGAAATTTTCTACTTGCATTATAAGTAAGGTATTTTTTGAAAAATGTATCACATCTCATAATCTTGAAAAAATAATATTGTAGCCATAATCATTGTGATTATCTCATGAAAACATGCTCCAAATTTGTTGCATACGTTTATTTATGGGATATATCTGTATAGGTACCTGTTTGTGTCAACTGCAATCGCAAAAAGTTAATTAATTATAAACTTTCAAAATATTTTAGCGAAATATAGACTTGTCTGGAAGTGGTTACGACTTAAAACATTTTAGTTGTCCTCCACTTTCTTTTAAGAAGTTTTGTTGCATGGCCACTGCCTGGAAATTGCAGAGGTTTCGCGATTAATTTTAAGTAGGTACCAATAAGAAAAAATTTGCTTATATATTCAATGTACCAATCTTAAACTTATCATTAAATGTAATTGCTTATTTAGTAAACTTCCATCATCGCTAAAAATTTTCTGTACACCTTTGAAAGTGATGCACTTTGCATAATTTAATTTTAAGTCTAATAAAACTATTTTTACTTTTTTAATCTACTTGAAAATTGCAGTTTTTAATTTTTTGTTATTTTTTATGCATTAGTCTTTTAATTGTCAATCTGATTTTTGTTGCATTGAGATTTTTGCACAGCTCTTTAACAGTTAAAGCGTTGATATAAAATAGCTTTTTTAACTTGGTTAAAATAAATGCATTGCATTTATTAAAAAAATATATATATATTATACAAACCTTTACTTGTAATGTTTGGAGTTACTTACTTGTAATGTAACATGGTAATTTTAGAATCTTGAAATGTATTTCATCCCTTAATACAGTACAGAACCCGTTATCCGGAAATCAGAAAACCGGAAAACCAAAAAATCGGAACGAAATTCAATAAATTTTCCCTGCCGAAATTCAATAACGAAATTCAATAAATTTTATAAGGAAAAAATTTTTTTTTCCTTATAAAATTTTAGGATTTTTCTTTCTTTTTTGAAAGATGTTTACCATACCATCATTTTAGAAATAATCATTACTATATTACTTCGTTTTTTCTTCTTTTTAAGATTATTTCCAAATATTTTTTATTTTTTTTTAGTTGGGTTTAACACTAAAAAAAACGGCTTTTTGTAGCGATTCAAAAAAACCGGAAAAATCAGTTATCCAGAATAGCGTTGGTCCTGATCATTCCGGATAATCGGTTCCCTACTGTATAATCTTTTATTCAATTGCAAATGGTTGTTTTAAAATTTTCATTTTTATGTTTCAAATTTTTGCTTAAATAAAATATATTTATATATTATTTAAAGACCATTTTGGTTAGTTTATTAGATGATAATTTTTTCCCCTTTACATAATTTGACAATTAAAATTAAATTTGTAGTCTAACTACAATCTTTTAAATAATCTTTTTATTTCATTTTATTAGTAATTGTAAATATTATTTTAAAATTTCAGATTGTATCTGCATTTGCTGCTGTATCTTTGATCACACACATATTGGGTTATTTAATTCCAACTATAGCCTTCATTTACAGTTCTTTATGTCTCTCTATCAAGTTTCTTATTTTTCTGGGTGCTGCTTTAATTGGGATACTGACTGGATTAGATTTGGATCCTTATGTACCAAAGAGAATAAAGAGGCAGCCAAATGATCTTATTGTTTCGAAAACTAAGGTGGGTAAATAACTGTGTTGAAAAGGTGTCTGCAATACAACTCTTTTTAATTTCTTTTCACTATTTGAGAAACTACCTTGTAAAAAGATAAGGACTGCTCATTCTTAAATATCACAGTTCAGGCAGAAGAATTTAGATATTAAAATACTCTATATGTGTCAGTAACTTCTGTTTCCTGTAAAAGTAGATAGTACGAAAAATGCATGAAATATATATCAAAAATAGATAAATAAATAGATAAATTAAAATAATATATTCCATTTCTGTCTGTAGCTTTGGTGGTTTTTAAAGTAGAATACCTTTTAACATAGTATTCTTTTTATTATTTTGGTAATGAACTGTCAAAGATTAACATCAAGTTTTAATTTTTAATCATTATTTGTTGAAAAAAATGTAACCTTATTCAATTGATAACTAATAAATATTATGAAGTATATTATATTTATATGAAAAGTGAAATGTAGTATTTTTCTTCCAAAGATGAAATTTTTACATTGAGCAGTTTCTTAGTACTGTTTCAAGATAGGTAAGCTGTAGAATTTTTTCCTCATAATATCAGTGGTTGGCAAAATTTAAATCACTTGATTTTTTTTTTAAAAAGTCATTCATTGAAATCAACTGTTTCTTTTTTTAATGTCACTGATTTAAATTAAAAATGTTTTCTAAAGTTTGATATCTTTGACATTCAAGACTATAATTTAGAGCCATTCATCAAATATTTGTTTCTGACAAATTAAATGTAAAATTTATTTTTTATTATCTAATTTATTAGGAGATATATTATAAAAACTTTTTTTATGGGGGTATATTTTAGCCAAACTTATTGCATTTTTAATTCACAGCCTAACAAGTACAAAATAACAAGTTGACTAAGCAAATTTATTACCAGGGATTTAGTTTGATGGGAACTGAATTCTTTAATTTTTTATTTTTGATAGGGTAATTTTTCTTAGTCATTTCCTTTTCAAAAAATGCAATTAAAAAAAGGATTAAATGCACTTATAATCTATTAGTTTAGTTAAAGGGTAATGCATAGTAAGATCATTTTTGAAAAGAAATTGTTGAGTTCATAATGAGATTAATTAAATAATAATGCTAAGTTCATATTTTTTCTTTATTTCAATCGTAGTTTATGATGTAATTAACTTCCAATCATAGAGCTAGAATGGAAATAGTGCAAACCCAATGTTATATTACCCATCTCTCTTTGACCCAAACTTCCAAGTCTCTTCTGTTGCATGCTCTACCTCTTCATCCGCAATGTTGGCGGAGAAAGTAGGGCATTGTGTGGCAATTGAGATCAATTTTCTTTTCTAATACATTTGCATTTTGTACTTATAAAGGCAATGAATGAAAGACAATTTTTGCATTCTTTTTAAACATAATTAATAAAAATTGTTCCCACTTTCCAGCTCTGTTCTTCATTCACCATAAACAAAATTTTAAATTGACCATATTAGTGTTTATTTTTTAATAATTTACAAATTAATGTAAATAATGATGCATCAAAAATATACAGATCAGTTTATATTTAAGAAATTTAAGTAAAAATGTTTAATTTATTATTTTACATTATTTTAAACATGAAATTTTAATAAGGTAACAATATTGCTTTTATTAAATTTCAGGCATTCTAAAATGTAAGGGTTTTAACTGAGTTAAAAGTAGCTAAATATTAGTTTTTTAATTGTTTTAACTTGGCAAATTTGTTTACTGGCAATTATTTTTTTATCTTTAATTATTGTTACAGAAAAGTTCCGTCACAGACGAACAACTAAGCAAACATGGTATATATATTTTGGTTTAAGGGTATGGGGGAATTTTATTGAATTTTTTCTGAGAATGCCCCTATTAGCCTTGAAAGGGCTCTTAACTATAATTTTTCTTTCACAAAACTGTGTTATTTAATTTATATATTGTTTCATGTTATAGTTTGTAGCAATTTTTTCTATTGAATTTATATAATATTTAGAAATATTTTTAATTTATATGAATGTTTTTTTTTTATTAGGAGCGACTTGCAGATTTGAAATTTCCACCTGGAAAAATTAAAACTACTCCATTAGTCTCTCGAAATGTCGATGACGTCATCGAGGAACTGATATCACTGTTATTTCGTGACTATATTTCAAGCTGGTACTCATATGTTGTGAAACACCCTAGTTTATTTTGCAAACAATTAAAGTAAATATTGATTATTCATTATCAGTAATTTTTAGTAGGGATGTACCAGGTACCCGGCAATTACCCAGTACACGGCAAGCTAAACCAGAGATTTATTACCCTGGTCCAGCTAACAAATTTAAGTGCCGTATATTCAAATCTTGATTCTAGTTTTCTTTATTCAGTACCAGCAGACTGATTTCACCTGATATCCTATGTCAGGTAGCACTGTTTTATGTAAATTTAAATTAATTAAATTAATGTTATATCCTGATAAAAATTTAGTTTAATACCTGGAACTGATTGTCTAATAAATGCAATTTTTGCTGGATACACAGAACTGGATTAGTGGAATTTTTTTTTGCCTGTTACTCAAAACCAGGTGGGTATAGGATTCAGTTCTTGCCGGGTTACCAGACTTAAATTTTTGGGGTTCAGTACATCCCTAATTTTTATTTTGTCATTAATTCTGTAAGTTGACTCAGAATATTAATTTTGTCATCTGAATATTAATTGTTACTTTTTTGCCAAGGTCTTTCTTTAAGTATCTTTGACATGCAAGTCTTTTTCTTTCTTTGCCAGGTGGCTCGCAACTTTTGCAAGATTAGATTTATTTGTTCCAGAACGTTTCAGAGTTCACTGATAATTATGCTAATGACCAAATATATTTACCAAAAATCCTCTCTGTAGGTCCTAGTGTTAAGAAAGTTCTAAAGAAAAATATATGTTGCAATGACATGTAGATTTAAATTTCATGGTAAATGGTTAATTACTTTTCAGAATTATTTTTTTCGTAAAAAACAAATTTCATTTAAAAAATTCAAACTGCAATTTTAAAATTGCTTTTATATTCCTATTATTTCAAGTTGTACTACAAGAAATTAAGAAAAATTTTGTTCTTTATTTTCAGAGATCCTATCAGACAAATGTTATTTACATTTAGAGATCGTTGTCAAAAAATTTCTGAAATTGAATTGATTACCAGTGATATTGTTAACATCCTAACCGACCACATGCAACGTATCAGATTTTCTGTGGTCAAGTGAGTAATATATTATTTTTCATGATTTTAAACTTTTTTAGTCAATCAATATGACTGTAACACCATCTGCATGTTTCAAATACTCGGTTTTTTATTGGGGTATTAATTCATTTTAGCTATCCAAATGTAACTGATGTTTCTATTGAGTTAGGCTCATGAGATGTTACAGATATTTCTGTTGATTTAAGTTCACCAGATGCAACAGATATTTCAATTGAGTTAAACTCACTAGATTCATCATGTGTTTTTTTTAAAAATATTTTTTTACCACAAAGAATCTTCATAAATTTTTACTTTTAATTGTTGTGTAGGATGTAAATAAAATCTTTAATTAAAATTTTTTAAAAAATGAAGTTAAAACCTAACCATCATAAGTGAGTAAATGAGCGGCTCAGCCTGATAGTAAACAAACCATTGTATTTGTTTTGATAAAATTAAATTTTTAAGTTCTTTCCTTCAAATTAAATCATTGATTGTCTATTAAGGATGTTTTAATCTTTAACTATATTATGCCAGGTAAATATATATTTTAGTGTAAATCTACATGATAGTCCATTTAGTAATGTTACACTAAAGAAAATCATTTTTTTTCAGTATTTATTGTTTTTTATCTCATAAAAAAATTTCCCTAAACACAACTAAAATAGTTTAATAGAATTGATAAAGTTGTTTTTCGTGATAAAAATTTATATGTGTTTTTTAAAATGGGAACTGTCCCAATTTTTTATGCAAATAAAAATTTAAAAACTTTTGTTTTGTTTGCAAAGATATTGTTTTAAAAAAATTCACTGTGGTTATTTCTTATCCAAATAAAACAATTTTTTAAAAAAAATAATTTTTTTTTTATTTTTTAGTTGATTTCTTGTATATAAGAAAATCAGCACATTATAACTTTTTTGATTTCTTTGAAAAATAAAATTGCAATTTCAGGCAAAACATCTAGTTCTTAATGTGTTACTGATTTGATTTCAGTCCAGCTGAAAAAATCCAGCCATACATGGTTTTTAAGTTTTTATCATCCAAAGAGGCTGAATTGGATCATTTAAGATGTCTCTGTGAATTTCTGTTGGCTACTCTATTACCTCCTGATTATGTTGACCATCTTACTTTAAAATCTCTACTCAGAGAAATATTCACAGTTTCAGGTGAGTTATGTGATAGTTATAGAGTGACACGTTACTTATAACACACTTACCAACATTAACTACACATATTACGTAACACGTTACATATCTGTAAAATGAGTACCATTTTATAAAAACTTGCTTAAAACATTTTATTTTTTAAAAAACAAAGTTTATTTTTACATGAAAGAGCATTTATGAAACTATTTTTCCATATAGTTCCACTAAACTAAATTAAACTTAGTAGCACGACAGCCCAAAGAGAGCCAAAGCCTACTCTGCCCATCTCAGTTTTCTTGAACTTGGGAACAACTGCTCCTGCACCCCAGTGCAGGAGCAGTTGTTCCGGTTGGGTGGTCAGCTGAGCATGGAGCCCCCAGTGTTTAGTCTCTAAGCATGCTCGGTGCTCATTTTATCGATCCACTAAAAGGATGAAAGGCTGAGTCAACCTTACCGGGCCCAAGGATAGAACCTAGGACCTAGTGTTCAGATATTTGACATAACAAGAAACCAACTTATCTATACCTTTGTCAAATTAAGATGACACCAGCGATGGACACGTTTAAGTTGCACCAGTTTATATGCGTTTTAAATAGCTTATTATTATATTTGACAAGCACAAAAACTATTTTAAATTTAATCAATTTTAATAACCAACTTTAACTTGACGATGAAATATCGAATAGAATCGACTGCACATAGAGTGCTTGGTTTAGTAATATTTCCCTCACTGTAGCAATGAAAACAACTCGAAAAAGAAAAGACGTGACTTTGCTGTGATGTTCTGTTTTAGATTAATGTATGACAAAAGCATACCTAATAAAAATTTTGTGTTTTTCTTTAATTCATCTATATTAAATTGTATTATAATTAACTTAATAAAACTTCTTGCTTAATTTTTTTAAACCTTTAAAAAGTGGATCATTAAAGAAAGGTTTTGTCTTATATTTTTGTGTGAGATTAATTTCATGATCAGTAAAAGTATACCATGCTACACAAATTTATTCTAATTTAGAAAATAAATTACATCAAATGTGTTACATTTGTAACCAATTCATATTGCTTTCATTAGAAGTTGATTGGGTGTGAACATGTCCAATCTAGCCCCACCACCATGTATCTACACTAACCTCACAAAGACATGTGTTTGTTTATGTCTTATACTGGTTAATTGAAACTATACGGAGTAAAAATTTATAACAAAATTATCGGTAAAAAAAGCAGTGTAAATTATAGCATATTCTCACCTTTAGTTGAAATTCTTAAGATAAAGTATGTAATAAAAAAGTAAAGAGAAAAATTGTAAGTTACTTTTTCATTTAAAAAATATTCTTTTACAAATTTCTTTGCAAGTACTCACTGTGTAGTTATGCATCAGCATAGGGAAGTGTACATCAGTGTTGTCGATCTACAATATATCACATAGGAAATCTGACCTATAAATAAAAAAGTAATTCAAGATGCGTCCAGCTTCTTGTGCACACTAGTTCCCCTCTCCCTTGATATACACACACGCACACATATTTATTAAATATTATTACTCACTGATTGGTCCAGAGGTGGTTGCAAATTTTATCGTTCGTATTTACTTCTTTCTGCGATTTTTTAAAAAGTTTTTTGGGTGTTACTTCCTGGCTAAAGTTAAACTTGTCAGATGTTTTGGCACAGGCACTGATAATTAAATTTTGCCATTTTATTAATTATTTTATGTGTTAAGGATTATAAAGAAGAATTCCAATTATTCAGATTAGTTATTGAGACTAAAATTGTTGATGATTAATAAAAACAATATTTCTTAGAATGAAAATTGAAATGGAGTTGAAGGATAAACAGAGTAACTTAAAGTTTGGTGAAGTTCTGCAATATTTGTAATGACTATATCAAAGTTTTATCTAATCCCATTCATTGATAAAAACAGAAAAAATATTAGTTATAAGTAATCACAGGAAAAAAACAAAACAAAATTTAAATGTGAGAAAGCGCTAAAGCCCAAAATTTATCTTCAATATAATTAATATGAAGAATTATAACTAATATGAGATTATAATGTTAGATTAAGAATTATAGCCTATAATGTAAGAAATATAACTAAATTGAAGAAGAAAAAAGGCAACATGAATGCAATTCGGGACTTCATCAGGGGACATTGTGCATGTATTCATGTGGGATCTTTTCTGTGAATAATTGTAATTCTAAACAAAATTAATCAGTTATTCACATAAAAGCTCCCTCATGAATGCATGCACAATGTCCCCTGATGAAGTCCCAAATTGCATTCATGTTGCCTTTTTTTATATTTCAATAAACTTTTCTCCAATCCTGATCAGTTATAATTCTCTAGTCTCTCAGTTATCATTCTCTAGTCTTTATAATCAAGTCTTTATAATCTAGTCTTCAAATCAGTTATAATTCTCTAGTCTTTTCATAAATTCTAAGTAAATTAAATTTTTTTTTACACAAAATTATTAGTACATGTTTTTTTATCATTAATTTCACTGATAATTATTATGTTTTTCTTCTTCAGTGTTTTATCCAATCATTGACAAATTATGTGATCCCGACTTTATAAATATGAAGCTGATTTCATACTTGAAGCAGCAGCAGTTGCAAGCAGAGAAGCATCGGAAACTTTATGCCTATGCAGAAACGTATGAAGACTTTATCAAGATGATTCAAGAATCATTCGATATTGAAGACTTACGAAGAATGAGGTATTACATCACTAAATCAATGATACAATTTAATTGTAAGGTTCATAAATATCTCATTTTAAACTGTAATTTTAAAGGACCAAATATTAAGTTTCAATAGTTTCTGAGTGATAAAATATCAAAAAAGTTGTATTTTAAAATTATTTTAATTTCTCAAACACTATTCATCTGATTTCTTTTTATGCCAAGAAACATAAAAATAAACTTAAAATTAAATGGTCCAAACTTTCAACTTCTCATCTTACTAACCGATAAGAACAATATTTTCTGAATGGTAGCTAACCTCCCATATTTTGATAGTAAAAATTTAAATCGATTGAAGAGAAAGTATATTCATATACAGGAAAGTTTGTTTTTGTACCCGATTTCTTAACTTCAAATAAAATCTGCTAGATTTTGGAAACTACCGATTCTGAAGACTTTCAAACTTCTGGGTCTTTATTTACTGAAAGTGGGTCCCAATTGAAAACAGCATAGATCCTCTTTTTTAAGATATACATGAAGAATAAATAATTTATGTTTTAACTTTTTAAAGCTGTTATTTTTACTAAAATTTAAAGTTTAAAACCTTCTAAATTTTCAAAAATTGCAAAATTTATTGTGAAATAAAATACATTTACAATTTAACCAATGTTTCAAAAATTAAAACTTTGTAAAAGGGGTAATGATTTTTCAAGATTTAAAGAAAATATACAAATGATCTATCCCAGGACTAAAAATTATTAAGTTGTCCTTTTTTTAAGTCTGTACATTTATTTCCCCCCGACTAGAATGAATTTAGCATACCTGCCAACTTTTAATCCCTTCCATTATTATTTTTCCCAGTGGTATTAAAATGGAATTAAAACTTCAATTTTAAGCAAACAAATACGTTGTATATGAGCAAACTTAAGTTGACAACCATGATAGTAACGCATATTAATATATGTGCTTAATTTTTGTAAGAATAGTGGTGATCAAAATCATTTAAAAATTAAGTTTTTAAAAGAAAAAATAGTATATATTTACTACCACTTTAAATATGAAAACAAAATCTTCCGGAAAATCCGGAAGAGTTGGCAGGTATGATGTAGTTCTAACGTTTTGAACATGAGCCTGTTATTGAACCTTAATTCCTAACTTGTAATTTGACTAATTTTAGATATTACATTGCTACGGAAATAATGCAAGCCACAACTATGAGTAATCTAAAAAGATCAAAAGGCATTGATGCAGGTAATAATGGATAAAAATATAATTATTTTTTATTATTACTTTCTGCAACCTAACTGAAAATAAGACTTTTATTTCATAAGTCAATAATTTTGTTTTTCAGACAAGGAATTCAAACCGCAGAAAACGAATAAGGGAGACCTTCTGCAAGCGAGGGATTTATCTCGTTATCTAAATCAAGTATTTATTTATTGAATTGTATGTTTTAGTAGGATTTAATTATTCTTGTACACATTATCACTCTGCTCAGATTTTATGTGTTTAATCTTTTGATGTTAATTAAATTGTCTTTTATGCAAAAAGCTGCTTAATTGCCATCAACATAATTTTGAAGAAAAGTTTTTTTTTCTCCACTCCAGCTGAAAAAAATTAAATTTTTATTCTATTCTTTTAATTTTGCTGTCATTGCTTTGCTTATTTCAAAGTTAGTGGAAAAACAAGGTAACCAAGAGTTTTATCAAAATTGAGTTGTTATGTCTAAATTTGGTTATCATCCTCATAGTAGCCTTAGTACAGTACAGAACCCGTTATCCGGAAATCAGAAAACCGGAAAACCAAAAAACCGGAACGAAATTCGATACATTTTCCCGCAATTTAAAAAAAAAAATTTTTTTTTCCTCATAAGATTTTAGGATTTTTCTTTCTTTTTTGAAAGATGTTTACCTTACCATCATTTCAGAAATAATCATTAGTGTATTACCTCATCGTTTTTTCTTATTTTTAAGATTATTTCCAAATATTTTTTTTTTTTAGTTTGGTTTAACACTCAAAAAACGGCTTTTTGTAGCGATTCAGAAAACCGGAAAAATGAGTTATCCGGAATAGCGATAGTCCCGATCGTTCCGGATGATCGGTTCTCTACTGTAGTATGCAGTGGTACAAAGTATTCAGCGTTTGGAAGTCTTGAACTCTTTTACAAATTTTAATTAAATATTGATACGTAGAAACATTGTTTATTTTATACTAGTTATTTTAATAGCATAGCAGCTTTATAAAAGTTTTCTATAAATTGATCTCAAACTGTTATATGTTATTTACTGCCCCAATTATAAAATTATATTTAAATCTGTTGAAGCTTTTTGCTCTAAACAACAAAGTAACGCTGAAATTAAATGTAGTAAATGTAGTTATACTTTTACGGTAATTTTTTAGAGAAAATTATGCAATTTTTATTTAGTAGTTCACCTTTTATAAAAGTGGTCTAATATATGTATACTGTACCGAAATGTGTCTTGAATTTATATATATTTTTTTATAAAACGCTGTCCGAATTTTTTTTTAATCCACTACAAAGTTTAGCCTAGCCTTTTTGTTTAAGATTTAACAAAAATGAAACTATTTTCTATTTTTAGTTCAATTGAAAAATGCAGCTTTTAAAACTTTTATTTTATATTATTATAATTACTTTTATTATTTTTTATAAATATAGTTGCAGTTTGCCAAAGCTCAGTGTGAAAAAAGACTGAAAGGCATAGGTGGTGCTGAATATATTTCAATTAATAAATCTGGGAATGGAAGTTCTAATAAAAGTGTTTACATGCCTGGTCAAAAAGTGTTGTCCATGTCAGTGATTATGCAGTCAAGTTTCTGTCGGAGACATTTCTCTAGATTTCTTCAGAAAGAGGAATCTCATTCATTGTTGGGGTATTTCCTCTTTTTTGTTTATATGTTTCCATTGTTTATCTCTATTGGTAATGAAGAAGCTTACTTCAGGGATGAGATTTTTCCGCTTTTTAGCTGATTTCCGCTTTCTTCACTTTTATCACTTGAATTTCAGCTTTTTTATCAAATATTCAGATTTTTCTAAAAATTTCACTTTTTTTTCATAAGTATTCCGCTTTTTCAGAAAATTCACCGATTTTCAAAGAGAAACGGAAAATTCAAACTACATAGCTACCAATCCTTTCTCATTTTTACTTATTTTACCTATTTTCTCCCCTTTTACTCGCAGCAGATAAGATTTTCCGAATTTTTTACCCGCCCTCCAGATAGATCCGATTTTTGTAGTTCAAACGAAACTGCTTCTGACAAGCCTTTTAGAGGTCCCAAGCCTGGAATCTGCTAATATCTCGATTCTTATTCACACGATTTTAATATCAAGCATTCCTTTTCATATTTGCATGTTGCGATTCTGATTCACGCGATTTGAATATTGTACCTTGCGATTCTTATTTACGAGATTTAAAAATCCGGTATTGTGATTCGTATTTACACCATTTTAAAAACCTATGTAGCGATTCGTATTCACGCAAGTTTAAAATTTAATGTCTTGATTTGCTCATGCGGCTTATAATATCAAACATTGATTTTCGTATTTATACGTGATTTTAAAATAAGGCATTTGGATTTGCATTCTAAAAATTATGCATCATGATTCTTATTTATGCAATCTAAAAATTACACATCATGATTCGTATTTACGCGATCTAAAAATTATCAATCGTGATTTGTATTTACACATTTAGAAAATTCTATATCCCAGTTTGTATTTTCACATTTTCAAAATCGTATATCTAGTTTCATATTCATGTGATTTCAAAATCCATAATTGTTATTCATATTCACGCAATTTTAAGATCAACTATCGTGATTCTTGTAAGAAGTAAATTTATTTTTTAATTAGTTACTATAAGGGTGACTGTTTTTCTAACGACAATTATTAGTATATGTAAGTGTTACAACATCAGAGAAACTGGAAGGGAATATATTGAAAACTTACATTCTGTGCTTGCAAGGAAGAAAAAATAGGATTTGTCACAAGATGTTTGAAGATGGACTAACGACTAAATATATCAAACATGAAAGATATAGCAAACCAAAGCAATCACTTAAAAAGGGATTTAATTATTATTTTTTTTGGAAAAATAGTTAATTAACTCATCATCAAAATTTTATTTATAATTGCTGTTATTTATGCTATAAAATACAAAATTCTTATCAAATAAAAAACAATTATCTAAACAGTTGCTGATTGTCATGTAATTTTTCAAACTAAAATAGCAATTTTAGTATGTTAAGGAGTTACTATATATTTCTACTTCACTGTTATTGATATGTTTCAAAGAGCTCTAGTTAGATTAGACTATAATATGAACATAATGATTCGGTCCATTGTTGAAGTTTTTTTTTTCCAATATAATTTAAAAAGTAATATTACTGATGTATTTGCTACAAATCACATAACAGTATTTATTAAAAGAAATGAAATATTAATGTATATTCTCAGTAGTTTTAATTTGCTAAACCAGGTAGTTTTTCAAGTAACAATTATCTCTTATGTGAACTGAGGAAAAATATAATTTCCAGCTTTATTTTTTCAGTTGGTAATTTTTATTTTCACTAAATGTTAAGTATCAATGTAATCATTTATATAATAATAGATTAGTACACAATTGTATGTCAACACATTATTTATAACCTTAAACTGTCTGGAATTTATTATTAAAGGGTTGCGCTTGCGTAAAATTTACTAACGTGCAAATTCAGCTTTTTTGCCTTTTGGCTAATCTCATCCCTGTTACTTGAATAGCAAGCTAAAAAACATTTTTCTAAACATTTAATGGTTGCCTGGTTGTATAGGTCATCAGTTCATTTTATAAAATTTTTACTGTAAAATAATTTGTAAAAGTAAAAGCAATTTTTATATCCTGACATTTCTATACATTCTGCAGCTGATTTTCTGAAGTTCGCTATAACATCACATGACATGTTTTGCTTCCAAGATGGTGTTATGTAAAAAATATACATATATAGTAAGCTGCTTTTACTCTTCCAAAAAATTTTTTTTTTCTTTGAGTCTAACTTAAGAAGAAGAGGTATTAATTGCCCCACAATTTATCTGCAATAACTGCATTGTTTGCATAACTGCATTGTATTTCAAAGTACTCCGAGCTCGGTTAATGTCCTAAAAATGGGATATTTTTTATATTGGATGTCCAAGTGCCCTGATTTTAGAACTTTATTGTGTAATATGTTTCTGCATATTTTCTGTGGCTTGCAGAGATCAGTAGACGCCTAGGGCTAACTTTTCAATTAGATGCCTTTGTAAAAAAGCTAACTATTTGAAAGGCCAAAAATAAATAAATATTTTCAATCTCCACCCTTAATATATATTTTTAAATTTCTTGACAAAAATTTAGAATAAAATATACATTCATTAGGAGTTGTAAATCAGTATTTGCGCAAAAAAGAAAAAAAATTGTTATCTAAATCTCTCAGATCACAAATGAGGAAGCAGATATGAAAAACATCAAAAATAGTTTGATAATCTGACAAAACTTCTGATAATTTCCTTTTAACTTTTCTGTTTCATCTGGTAATTAAATAATCTTTAATGTTTTCTGTACCAAAATGAATGTTGTGTTGATTCATTAGATTTCAGTTTGGTTTATGCGTTTGCCTAGCTTAAATATTTATTATCAATCTCTTATGTTTATACTTTTTTAATTCATTTTTGTAGAATGATTTTGGCATTTTTAGTTAAACATAAACCTAAGTTTTGTAGTTTAAGCTCAAAAATTGGTATTATATTTTAAGGACCTATTGTAAAAAAGTACAAGTTGCCCATGCTCTTCATGTGTATTGCAATTTATACAGCATTTCTTTAGTCAATGATTTGTATTCTAAAGTCTAAAAATTTAATAGTTATTTTTTTTATGTTACCTATATGTTTGCATTTTCTTTTAATAATTAAAAATATCTTATTAATAATTTAGTTTCTGGGAAGCTGTTGATGAAATGAAGCATTCTGATAAGGTAATATATAATTTATAACGTTTTATTAACTATTGTTTCTAATTTGTTGCTTTTTTGTGTAGTGTAATTTTTATGTTTTTTAATATAATTTTTTGAACAATCATTATTTGATCTGTTATTTGTTATCTACTGGTGTTAAAAGCATTATATATGTCTATTTGTTTATCCTAAATATCAATGGTTTATGTTTCATCGTTACTTTTGTTTCGCTGTGCATGATTTTTTGTATTTGCTGTATTGCTTTTAGGATTCTTGGCATAAATTAGGAAATGAAATAGTACAAATCTATGTCCACCATCAATCAAGTAGTGTTCGTTTGAATAAAAGTACACTCAAAGGAATCGAGGAATTTATGATGGCTAATAAAGTAAGCATTTGAAGTGTTTATTTTTAAATTATGAATTAATTTTTATCAATGTTCTTTCAATAGTGTTCATTTATGTAAGTCAAATATGATTTTTAGATGAATATTGGCCATATATTAACATTGGTTTTCTATACATTGGTTTTATGTCATATTATAATAATATTCAGCCATATTTTTTTCATGTAATATTTTTTTACTGAAAAGATGTTCTATTTTTAATTTATAAATTTGATTTTAAATTATCAGTTCTATTTTTGGTCTTCAATTTTTAATTTATTACATTTATATTTAATTTAATTAAAATCTCTCTGATTTCCCGTTATATGTCTATTTTTAACTCTTTCAACTGATTAATTTTAACTTATTTATTTCTCATTGTAGTTCCAATTTTTATTTTTGGTTAGCAATTGAATTTCAAAATCAAAAATATAGTTCTTATTACCTCCAACTCTGAACCACAAAGAATACTGCGCATCTTCATTCAAGATAAAGGTATTAAACTGATCTTCAAAGTGAATGAAAACATTGTAAAATTTGTTTTGTATAACTATAATTTTTAATTTTCGCTTTGAGTTCTAACAAGTATTTTGATTGCTATACCTTTTATTATCTTGCCGCCATTCAAAATGAAATAGAAAGAGATATGGTATAAATCCACTCATCAATTTCTATGGAAATAAATTTTTTTATTTGTTATTTTAGAAATCTTTCTTGTTTTATGACTGTAGATAGCATTTACTGAGCTGAAGTGAAACTGATATGACAATAATTATGCTTTTTCAATTTATTCAGAAATTAAAAAAAAACTATAAATTAAAATATAAACATAAAACTTATTTTGATTGTTTACATTCTAAGCAGTTATATAGCATGTACAGGGTGGAGTCCGAAAATAAGTTTCTCATTCAGTTTCCTCAGGAACAGCAACAGGATAAACGAGACAGCGGTTGAACCTGAAAAACATCCATGTACTATTGGATGTCTCAGTGCCCGCGCAAAGCAGAGACAAACTTTTCAGTCTGGTTCCGGAGTTTTGTTGCTTGACTTTTTGGAGGCTGGAACCATCATTGCTACACAGTGCTGTTTCACCCTGTTGCAGACTATTTGGAAAAAGCACCTGGTATTCTCACATCTAGCATTCTGTTATTGGGTGACAATGTTTATCTCTAGAAAATTATCACAAAATTATTTTGCAACTGTTGATTGGGAGTGCCTTAACCATCCACCTTGTAGTCCTGATCTTGCACCCAATGACTTCCATTTGTTTCTGACTTTGAAGAAAAATCCTGATGGAAGAGATTTTGGAAGCAATGCAGAAGAATACATAAGCTTCTACTTTCTTTTATATGCAGAGTCCTGATTTTTTTCCTGAATGGTGCGCCAACTATTACGATTTATTCTTAATTATTACGATTTAATGGTTAAGACTACAGTGCTATGATTGAGTAATAATAAAAAGTATAGCTGATTACAATTTTCATAACAATCTGTTTAAAATAAATTTTTTTCCCTTAGTTACCAATAATTATGAAATTTTGTTGTTTGCAGTAAAAATTCAAAATGTAAAAAAAAGAAGAAAAAAACAGTTAAGTGTTACTTTTTTCTAATTAATAATAAATTTATTCATATTGTTATAAATATTAGGCATACCTATAAAGTAAAAATACTTTAAAATTACACTCATTTGAATCTTTGTTAGCTTTATGCGTGTTATTGTACTTCTGATTACTGATAGCTAGTTTAGAAAGTTGGCACCTCTGCATGCTGTTTATTTTTTTAAGGTTCTGTTATTTTTGTGTTTTTATTTAAGGGTCCAGAGGCATTTTTTCAAGCTCAGGAAGAAATATATAGATTCTTAGAAGAGCACTACTATGCCTCGTTCATTGTTAGTGATGTTTATCATAAGATGCTTGCTGAAGTTGAAAAGCAAGGAATTGATTTTATGCAAGAACAACCAGGTGAGTAATTATTATTGATGCATAAAAGTAATCACTTTATTTATTTCAGTTTTTCTTTTGAAGCTATATTTTTAGTCTTAATTATTTTAAGCATTCACAGTTAGCATTATATTTTCCTAGCTTAATTATTTTTTTTAACCTCCTATATCATGACGATTGAAATCAAATTTCTATTTGTGATGTGCTTATTGCAATTGATAGTCATTAATGTGAATCATGTGAAAATTATAACCTAAAAAATATGGACTGCTGAAAGGTTTTAAAAGTGGGGATTTCATAAGCTCATAAAGATGCCAAAGTCAAGAATACCAAAATTATTAAGTTCTAGATAAGTTAAGTTAGAAGATATCGATTATATATAAATTTGTGTGTTTTTTTTTTGTTTTTTTTTGTTTTTCGGGCAGTCATTCTGCGGGATTTTTAAAACCTCGATATTTCAATGTAATATTACGACATGCAAATTTCAAATCATCTATTGAGTTATTTTTTTTAAACTCTTGATTTGTGATTATGTAGTTGTAAATCAATTTGCTGTATGTTTATGTTTACGTTTATCACGATGCATTTCCATGTAGTTTCCATAATTTCACTATTTGTTTAAAAGTATATTCTTACAATATGAGTATTTTGAATCACACATTTAAGTTAATGATATTTTCACATGCTCTTGTGGCATTTTTATTATAAATCCTTATTTTTTTCAATCACTTTTTCAGCAGCTATTGCTATCTACTTCTTTATGGTTAAAATGAATTTTTTTCATAGCAGCCATTTCATTACAGCATGCAAATTTTCTTTAATTTAAATTTTATTTCGCAATTTTTTTTTCTAAGTGTAAGATGCAAAAATTGTCTCGATTTCAGAGATCTTCTGATTTTAGAGGTCCAAGTTTTTGAGGTTTACTGCATATTTTTGGTACAATTAATATTTTTACTACTTTTGCATCACACTAAAATGCCCATTGGAACCTATTTCTTTGTTTAGAAGAAGTATCAGAGCTCCAAATTCCTGATGAAGATCCGGAAATCGACAAAATGCCCCCTGACACGTCAGATGTCTCTGTTTTTGATCACTCTAGTTATGCTCGTTCTCAACTCAAAGTTTTAACTGAGAAGATAGGCTACAAAAAACAAGCCTTAGATGCATTGCGCAATAATACAAAATGTGAAAAAAAGGTGCTTTTTTATTATTATTGTACTATGCATATGTTGAAGTGATTTTATTTATTTCAAACTTTTTGTGGGTGTACAGTGCACAAAAAAAGAACACCTGGAATAACATCGAATTCTATGATCAGATTTTAAAGTATTGAGGCTCAATCTTTATGGTTCAAGGCCCTAACCTTATCTATGGTACTTACTTACTTCAGACGACATTTTTTGTTTCAAAATCAGATGCAAAAAGATACTCCCTCTAAATAAACACTAATTTTTTTATGGATTTTAATTTGTGATCTCAAAATTTTTGGAGGGGGGATAACTGCAATATGGAGAATTGGGTACCAATAGTTAAGCCAGGAGAGCAGTCTATAGTTTGGTTCCCTTAGTGTTAATTTTACTTTTTGTCATATCTTGAGAACTTTTTAAGCAAATTGAAATATTTTCTCACGTAATTATAAAATTTGTATACCAAAATTTAGTTCCATGCAACAAATAAATTTTAGCAATTATTTATTATTTTATTTAATTATAGTTAAAATTTTTTTGAATTTTAAGGTATATAACTTTTTACATCATTTGAAAGAATGTAATCTTAAAGGACAAACTATAAACTAAATCAGCTAAATGTTTCTCGAGAAACTGAATTTTCAAAAATTTGTTTATTTGAAATTTGGGAAACATTTAAACAGGGTGAAATTCATAAAAATTGGAATTAACATTAAAGGATTCAAACCTTTGACCACTCTCTTGGTTAAACTGATGGAACTGTATTTTTCAAATTTTGGTAACTCCCATTTTTGAGCATATAAAACCCAAATCTGTTAAAAAAAGAAAGATATGTACATGTTGAGAAATTATGTTTTTGTGTTAGATTTTTATTAAACTTAAAATATCATCTGCTCTAGTTAATAAGTATATTAAAGGTCAGACCTCTGAAATATTAAAATTCAGTCCTAGAATGGGAAAATCTGATCATTAGATCAAAAGTTATTCAATGTGCTCATTTTTTTTGCTCACTGTACATTATCTTTTTATTATATAACTAAAACGCAATATAACAAATTTCTTTATGAATTAAAAAAAGGCCCATAATGTATATATAATAATGTTGTATTGTATAATATTGTTATCAATCAAGGAGAAACAGAGTGCCGCTATCTTTAATTTCTAACTCCAGCTGTAAAACTGCTTTGATATTACAAGTACAAGTCATTTTAATATTTTCTCTTACCATGACATACTTTCTTTTTCATAATAAACTTAAAATGAGCAACTATTAAGATTTTTGGATCTTCGGTCTAACTGCGAAATCTAATTATTTTAATTGCTTAAGTTTACTGGACACTATATTTAAATGCATATCTCAGCATGGTCTCCATATTTGAGATAAATTACTGATGTAAAGAATATGAACTGAAATCATGCATTCAAAACACAAACCTGAAATTGATTAAAAAAGCATCTCTTTTAAGTTTTATATTCTTGCATGAGTTTTGTATGCTATTTTTTTTTCAAATTTTGTAGAATCATTTTCATTAACAAAAAATCAGTTAAACAGGGTTTCAAAGGGTCAAAGAACATCAGAGGTTGACGGGGAATTTAAGCATAAAAAGTTAGGGAAAAGTGAAAAGAAACTGATTTTTTCCCCAAAATTTTTAAAAATCTTACTGCAAATCTTGCAAAGTCATTGAAATTGAAGTTGAATTATTCCAATGTCTCATACTATTATTTATTGATTTCATTACTTGCAGTGAAATCGTTTCATCATTTATAAGTTCAGTTATATATTTTGTTTCTTTATCAAAAACTAGAATTAGATCACCATTAAATATTTTTTTCTCTGATGAAAAATTACTGTGTGTAGTAAACACAATGTAGAATTTTATTGTAATATTTTTGAGAAAACTGTATTAGTCATTAGATTTTATTTTTAAATTTAATCAGGAATATAAAAATTTTCTGATCAAATTATCCAGTGTCTAAAGTAGAATTGCTATAGGGCAAAATTAAGAAAATATGGTATTGGCCATGGTTAAATGTGACAATTTTAACAGTAGCCATGTTTTAGAAGGTGTGGCCATTTTTTCAAAAATTTTGAAAAATTTTATTAGATTTAAAAAAAAAAAAACTGCTAATATTAATGATGTAAGCTATTTTTTTTGCAGCATTTCTCAATGTATAGTTAGCATGCATTCATTCCAAAATGGTTATCTAAAGTTCATTTCAACATGCATTAGCTGTTTTAGACACAAAAATTAAATCAATTTTCAGAATGAATAAAATATACTAATTGCATATCTATGAAAGAAACTAATTATAAAATGCAAATTTTTGAAGAAAAATACAAGTAGTGACTCTCCGGCAATTTTTTAAGAGACATATGTTATTGTTGGTTAGGTCAGTGGCAGCCATTAGTTTGACCTGTTAAGTCGTGCATGTTACTTGCCCATAACTTCATTAAAATAAGAAGGCTATTCGAATTGCATTTAAGGCCATTTCTTCTGTTGTTAGGTCATATTGATGATGGAAAAAGAAATTGCTGATCTAGTTCTGGAGCAAAACATGTTAGAGAACCACATTGAGAAAACAGAGCTTTGGATCGAATTTTTAGGTGTCTGGCAAGCATCAATAATGGAAGCAATGGTAATTTTAAATATTCTATTTCTATACTCTACATCATCATTATAAGATCTTCTAATTTCCAGGTATATTGAAATCTCGATATAAAGCAATATTACTGCATATTAATGAAAGTTTGTTATTCCGACAATTGGTAAATTTGTTCTTACACATAATTATATCCATAAGGATAATTTTTTATTGACGCTAAATTTTATTCATTCCGGTTTTCATGACGCCAACACAAGTGGCATTTCCGCAACAATAAAATTACACTGACTAAAATTAAAATCATTTGCGAAAAATCATGTACTTTTAATAACATTCTGAAGTCAATATAGGTAACCCCAAAGAATGACCAACCTTCATTAACGACTATTTTACTGTGGAACAGGGAGTGGTCGCTCCCGAGAGGTTTTACTGTACATGGGGAATTCATAATTTTTCATGTTTTGAGGTTTAACTGTAGTTTGATACTATGATAACAATTTGAATTTTATTGCAAACTGAAAAAAGAAATTATTTCCAATTGTATTTGAGTAAAAAAGAAATTTTTTAATATTGTATTTCAGGAGAAAAAAGAGAATGAAAAAATTGTTCCTTATTTTGTGATAAGAGTCCACTTAGCAAGCGACGCTGAGTTTGTTCCTAACAAAATGTCTGGATGGGTCGTTTCTAGGAGCCTGCAGTCTTTCCATAGTTTGCACCAGAAACTAGTTCCAGTGAGTAGAAGTAAAATATATTTTAAAATTGTTGTGTATTCAAGCAAAATTAACTCTAAAATGCTAAAATAAGAGTTTTGGAAATAATGATTATCTTATGATATGAAGGAAATTTGAAATAACAAAAAATGCGTTTTTTGAGAAAAACTGTTTCAGTATTTAAAAGAAATAGTA
Organism: Parasteatoda tepidariorum; assembly: GCF_982258835.1. Taxonomy (NCBI): domain Eukaryota; kingdom Metazoa; phylum Arthropoda; class Arachnida; order Araneae; family Theridiidae; genus Parasteatoda; species Parasteatoda tepidariorum. The sequence goes on along the minus strand of NC_141758.1, from coordinate 7,418,968 downwards.
ATATCGAGAGCCTTTTTACAAATTTTTGAGACCCCTCAGAAATTGTGGGCCCTAGGCCCATGCCTAATAGGACTAGGTGATAAAAACTTTTCTTCATTTTAGAAATGATTCTTGTCATGTGAGTGAAAATCATATGGAGAAATACTTCAAAAGAAATGATTTATATTAATATTTATAAGTTTTTTCTTATCAATTAAAATTTTTGAGAAAGTGGCCGCATGTTTTAAAAAGTTGCCTCTGTTAAAAATACTGTAACTGACCAGTAGCAAAATTTCCTAATTTTGCCCTATAGTCAGTAGTATATATATGGGTCATTCTCACGAAAACTGTCATTTTTCAGTTCATAAAATCCCAAAAAAGTAAAGTGAATAAAAAGCTCTGAAACTTTTTATATTAATAGAAATATGTAATGGCATTATAAAGAAAGTATATATCCTATAAATTATACTTAATATTTAAATTAATTAATTTTTTAAATAATTAATTTATAATTAATTAATTTATAATAATTAATAATTAATTAATTTAGCAAATAAATTAATTAAATAAATAAATTAATTAATTTAATAAATTAATTTATTAATATTTTAATTTATTTTTCAAATTAATTAATAAGTAAATTAATTATTTTCACTATTTAAAAAGTGAGGGAATGACACTAATAGTATTTTATTTTAATACATGTTTTTATCTAAGTTACATCTACCTAAAGTTTGAAAATTATAACATACTAAGTATATCTAATATTTATTATAATTTAGTCTTATATATTTAATAGTTTTTACAGGTTTGGGAAATAAAATTGGCTGGCACGATTGAGCAAAAAAAAATTCGATAATATACTCATCCTGAATCATTCCCTCACTTCAGCGTCATTCCCTCACTTTATACACTAGTGAGGGAATGACGAATTCAATAAAATTTAAAAATAACAGTTAGGCCTAATTAATTTCTGAAGTCAATCGCATACAATTATATTCATACAAGAAAGCAACATATAATTATCCACTTTCTCGATGAAGTTGTATTTTATTTTACTCTAAAAAATGACATGAGGGAATGACGAATGTAAAAAATTTTACCTGGTTTGATTCATTCAAATTTATTCCACAGCAAAGCTTCTTTAAGTTGTAGATGGAAACATACTGCAATTTTGTTCTATGATGCCAGTTGTTAACTTCTGAAGTTTTTATTAAAATATTTTTATTCTAAGAAGATTGCAGGTGATAAGAACACTGTTGTGAGGGAATGACGCGAAACACTGGGGACAAAGTTTAAAATGGTGCTGTGTTAATATTTTTATCAGAAAATAAATTTAAAATTGATTTCCTGAATTCTATATTTCAGTATTCTGAAATAAAAAACACGAATTTGTAAAAAAAAAAATTTTATTTCAGAAACAATTTTTTTCTTTTTTTAAATTAGCAGTGGGGACAAGTGAGGGAATGACATATTGGTATATTTTAATTACCTAAAATAAATAAAAATAAAAATTTATAATTTTATTTTTATTCTTTTGTTAGCTTGCATTCTGAAGGACACTTTCCCTGAATTTCTTTTCTTCGTAAGCTGTAAAACAAACATAAAATATACTGGGAACATGAAAATGACTGTTTTTGTGAGAATGGCCCATATATAGTATAAATAACTAATGGTGCCCTATAATATATACTAATAGTGTATATAGAAATTATCAGTCGTGTTAAAACCTTTTAAAAGTTAGTTTTCAGAAATTAGAATTTTTTTCTGTTAAAAAATTTTAGTTATTCAAAGTAGTTCCTATGTTTAGTTCCTATGTTATTCAAAGAAAATTCTTGATCAAAGTCATATTGTTTGGAGAGTTAATAAATAGCATATTTTCTCGTTAATATTATATGATTATAAGTGATCACTATTTCAATGTCCTTAATTTAGATTTTACTGACTTTTATAGAGGCCTGCCAACTACTACGCATTTTTTTTAAAAATTTTTTTAACTTTTTTTAAGAACATTCAGAATTAATGGTAATTTTGACAACATTTTAAAAGCTTCACCACAAGAGAGTTGGAGAAAAGTGGCATTTCATATAAACTTTTAAATCATTCATATGTAGTGGTGTGGAAAATAAGTTTAAATGAGTAAAAAATAATACATTAAATCATAAACTTAAATGCCACTAGAGTGAACTTTTACAAAAAGCGTAGAATATTGGCAGCCCTGTTTATAGAAAAGGTATGTTACCTCACTATTACAAACTTTAAAATTTGTGACAACGTCATCATCATATTTGGCACACCAGTTAAAGGTGGGCCTTTCATTAAAGATACCACCATGACAACTTATTCTTTGATCTGGACTGTTTAGTCTTTTATCCCAATCACTCTGAAGTCCCTCAGAATTAATCCACCGTTGCTCTTTATTGATTAGTGAAGGCTTTTAGCTCAATTACTTTTTCTACTGGATTTTTTTATATCCGTTCTTGCGATATGAACAGTGAAGTTCATTCTTTAAATTTTTATACTTTTCATGATGTCAGGCTCTTTAATTTGTAACAACAAATATTTGTAACATTTTTATTTTAGTCTTAAGTACTAAATACAAGGACTATTTAAAAATAATGTTGTTTTTATAGAATAGGAAAAAATACATCAGATTTATATTACTTAATAATGAATGATTTTCTTTTATTTTTAATATATATACGTTAATCTAGCATTCTGACATGCAATTCAAAAAACAATGAAAGTGCTTCATGATTGATTCCAAGAAAAGTGGCTTGACAACTATTTTCTTCTACTGCTAATGGTATGAACGCTAAAATAGAATTTCGAAATACTGATTAAATAAAAGTTATTTTTGAAATTTTTTTATTACAATATATAGCTTACCATACAAAGATGCTAAATATATAAAAATTTTGATTTTGAATTTTTTGTTGTCTAAGTTGATTTTTAAATTGCTTGGCAGTATTGTTTCTGCTTTTTTTTAATTAATTATTTTTGTTTTGAATTTGATATTTTATTTTACATGGTTTTATAACCATCGTTGAACAGCCGACTGAATTTAGGGTTTTGTGACTACCAATGTTTAACGCCTTGTAATTTTGAATGCAATACAGAAGACAAGGGAACTCTTGGATAAAGTATTGGGAGAAATTTGCCTTGGTGGAGGACTGGAACTAACCTGCATTTGCGTTGCCTGGAGAGGAAGACCACAAGAACCTCCGACGATTAGGCTGGCGGCAAGGGGTCTCCAACCCATGATCTATCTACCACTGAGGATATTTCGCGTCAGCACTGTGATCGGTGCAAGTCGGATGCGGAATTCGTATCGACCAGCCATTGCTGGGATTCTAACCCTGTTCGCCTAATTGGAAGGCGAACGCTCTATCCCTTGAGCCATCGTGGCTTTGAATTTGATATTTTAATGTTTCATGTTTTATTCCATAATTTCAGCAGTAGGGGCCCTACTAAATTGCATTCATATCTTGCATAATTGCATCCAATGAAACGCCATTTAAATAGCATCCTTGTAAAAGAAATTCTTTTATAAGATAATTTTATTAGAACTGAATGTAAAAACCTTTAAAGTCTTCAAATAAAAAAAAATTTTTGACTAAAATTTGAGAAAAAAAAAAAGGTTTAACTTTATAGTTTGAATAGGTCCTTTTATATCATTATCAAAATGCCTGATAATGCATATTTTTTTGGGGATGCCAGGACATTATTGTGTGATATAATTTAGTTTTGTAAAGTTTAATTTTGCATCCTAATATAAATGTATAGATACATGTGTGTTATTTATAAATGGATTGATTAAAAAAAATTCTATGGTAGAATCTAGAGATGCATAGTTTCTTTGTTAATGTATTTTTTAATGTCAGTTTGTCGAATGGATATATCCTATCTTTAAAGATATTAAAACTTTTTTTATTTTCTTATTTGCAGGCTGCTATGTGGCTGAAAAAAATAGATTTACCAACTAAACCTCGGTTCAAGAGTTTAGATAGGAACTACTTGGAGAGAGCAAAAAAATGCCTGCAAACATTTCTTTCGGTAAATAAACATTTCTTTATTTTCTGTTAATTAATGATTATGGGAGCAGAATTTACATAATCATTCTGCAGCATATCTTTATAAATTCAAATCTGTCTGCGATCCATCCTAATACAGTCAGACACAGACTATTAGAATTTACTTAACATGTATACAATAAACAGGGTACCCACGGGTCAGAGAAAACCTGGAATTGTCAGGGAATTTTATATTGACTCTAGAAATCAGGGAAAGTTGCAATTTGTTATAAAAATTCTGGAAAATTCCTTCATCATACCTGGAAAATAACTAGCCTTAGAATTGCCAGTAACAGTTATTGATATTCGAGTTAAATAATTCTGACATCTATTACAATTATGTGTTGTAAAAATTTTACATTTTGGTCAAACTTGCGTGTTTTCATGCTCATTCAATGATAGCGTTTTGCTCACAAAATCTAATATTTGACACTACGAATAAAAAAAAATTATTTCTGATGAAAAATTGCATAGTATAGATAAAAAATAGTCTGGATTTTCACTGAAATTTTCTTGATATACCTGGAAAAGCGAGGGATTTATTTTCTGAAATTGTGCGGGAGCCCTGAATAAAAGGAACAAATATCAGGTTGATGAAAATTATACACTGAAAATGTTCTTAAAAATGTATTTTAATTCAAATTTTTATTAACTTTTAAATTAAAGGAATATTAATTAATTAGTATGAGTTAATCAATATTAATTAATTCATATTACTTAATTAGTATTAATTAATTGAAATTAAAAAAGTGGAACAAGTCTATATAAAGTCTATAAATAAACATTTAGAGTTGTCAGAAATTTGGAATTAATTTTTTAAATTATTCTTGTCTTTTAAATTCTTTATTTTTCAAAATTCCAGTTAATTAAAGAAAAATAACACTATTTGGTATTTTTGAAAGAAAATCATCATTTTTTTTTAACTTTTATATCTGCAGATTGGCAAGCAAATTTTTTTAAGAACTTGACACAAGTAAGTGATTGAGTAGGTTTAGGAATAAAAATTAGTTTTTAGTTTCTACTCTCAGTAATATTTTAGGTTAATTTTTATAAATGTAAGATGAAAAATAATCTCCTGATTTTGTGATAATTTTTTTTATCTGGGTTTAAGATAATAATTAGTTATAAAGACTTATAAAAGCCTTTAATAATTCACATTTATTTATAATGAAATATTTGAGACAAAAACTTTCTGAGCTTTTAAAAAATTTATCATTATGTAAAATTAATATAAAATGAAAAACTTATAAATAACGTAATATAAAATTATAAGTTTTATTGTTTATAAGTGATAATATAAAATTAAAAACTCGTATGAAATAACTAGTTTGCTTTACAGGTAATTTAAATTGAAGAAGGTGTACTTGAAAGCACCGCATGGTGTTCACTAGTTTTAATTAAATTATTTGTAATGTTAAGACATTGTTATTTTATTGTAAATATATTACAGCTGTTTTAATTTTCTTTCTAAGAAATTTTTTTCCAATCATTATCAATTTAATAATTTTATATATAAGCCAACTATATAAATAAAAATTTATCATGTTCTGAAGAAAAAAGGAGTATTTTCTTGAAGAAAAAAGAGTATTTTCATGAAACTGATGTAGTGAAACTACTGTAGTCACTACATCTTTTCATTGTTTGTTTTGTAGTGTGCTACTTGTTTTAATGAAATTAGTGTTGTGAACAGTGTGATGCAAAAACCAATAGTTTGTGTAGCAATTCCTGGGTACTACTTTTAGCGTGTAGTAAGAAACAAAGTTCATACACATCAAATTTTTTTAATCAGTTTGTTACCAATCTTTGCTGGTCTGCTTTTGAACGCAATGTGACTGAGCTTTAATAAGAATTATGTATTTAAAATTATGCATTGCTAATATTTAAAATAGTTATTAAAAATAATATCTAATTTATTATCTTGACCACACTATTTTTTTGTGGAAATAAAAGAGCATTAAGCTGAAAATATTTCATAATTTCTTAGCATTTCTGAAATTAAACATTTACTGTCAAGAAAAGCATAAAAGATTAAAAGAACTGCCTCGTAAGAAATGGTTTAACAAACTGGCTCATGTAAACATGAATTGAATGTTTTTTTTTCTTCATGTTTAAATAAGCCAATTTTTTTCCAAACCATTTTGAGCAAGGGTGTAATAATTAAAAAAGTTCTCCAACAAAATTTGTCTTCAAAAAATAGTGAAGCAGTGACTACATCTCGAAAGAAGTTGTAGTTAACTACATTTGTAATATAATAATTGTAGTTAACTACAAGAATAATGTAGTTTTTCTGACCACTGAACTAAAGTGTCATTTGATTGAGGATTCTACTAAACATGAATTGTTTTTATATTTCTTAAAAAATTTATAAGCATTTACAGCTATGTTTATATTGTTGCTTATTTTTCATGTATGTTTCTTTTGGGCTTTTTTAGGCAGTGACAAAAGATGATGGTCTAAATAAAAGTGAGGCCCTGTATGATTTTTTAAGTCCCAGTCCAGAGTATATGAAGCACCCACCCGTTCCTCCAAAGAGACCATTCAAGCTCAATCTTCTACAGTTTTTTAAAGGGTTGCTCATTTATTATTTTTTAAATAAACCTGTTGTCAATAAAATATACAACATAACTTTTTCAAGGTTAAAAAAGTTTGTGAAGGTTTTATATTTAAAAGTTGAAGTGAACGGTTTTTATTTCCACAACTTAAAAATTGAGGGATCAAATACTATAATTTCTTCGAGTTATTTTTTTTTTGTATGAATATTTATTGTGATTTGAATTCAATTCTGTTTATAAGAAAAATTTTAAATTATAATAAAATGAGAGAATCGTAAGTAAAAAAAAGGTGGGAAAAACTGTGTGAAAGAATTGTAAAGCGAGATATTTATTATCATTATCCTCATAATATTTATTTTGCAATGCATACTCAAACAGTTAAAGTTAACTTGCAGTTCCCTCTTTATATTATTAATCATAAAGATAACAGATTTATCTAAGAAAGGTGTGGAAAACACTGGAAGAATAATACCTTTACAGTAATTTTATTCTCCCTAGCAAGTATCCATCCAAATGTTGGTATCAAGGATATAACAAAATCATATTTTGTTAGAATAGAAGAAAAACTGATTTATTTCTGTCAAAAAAACTTCCAACAAAAATTTTAAAATCATTGTTTTTGCCAGTTTTGTAGATTTTTCTAGAACATTGTTCTTTATTTTTTTGGGTCAATATTTACAAAATAAGTAAATAATAATAATAAATCAGTAATAATAAATAAATAAATCATAATAATAAATAAATAATAATAATAAATAAATAATAATAAAAAATAAATAAATGATATAGTTACTTTAGTATTGTTTTAATTATTTTTGCAGAAACTTCCAATCTCTCCTTTATACACATAATATTTTATATACATAATATTATACATAACATTCCCCCCCCCTTTAAATGAAGACCGTTTTTTTTATGCCTCTCAAAGAAATCTTGTGACCAAGATTGTTGTATAAAACTGACTTATTATTTTTATATATTATGAAATTTTATCATTACTGTGAAATGTATAAAACCTTTTTTTTCCTTCCTATTTTGAAATTTATTAAGTTGTTAACATCTGTGTAAAAGATATATTTTAAAAAATGAAAACTTTTTTTTCTGCAAATTGTAATTTATTATTTTATGAACAAAAATTATTATCTATCAAAACTATTTTATCATTGTGGTTGTTCTGATTAAATGCCCACTTTGTTTTGCAGCATTCCCCAGACTGTTGTTGGGTAAGACTCTTTTCTTAATGTGAAATAAGAATTTTGTTCCATCTTTTTTTCTGTAACCATTTAATGGATTTTTCCTTCCTTTGATCTTTGTTTTATAGTTTTTATTTCTCCTGATCTTAGTTGTGGGTTTTTCCCTCTCCTGATAGTGCGTTTTTCCTTTACCTGATCCTATGTGTGGATTTTTATTTTTCTAGATTCCATTCTCTGATCCTACTTGTGGAATTTTAATTTTTACAGATCCTAGTTGTGGATTTTTATTTTCCCTGATCCTAATTTTGGGTTTTCTTCCTTATGGTTGTTATTCCTCCCCCCTCCCGTTGTTTTTCGTTCATGGTGTTTCTTTTCCTGTTTCTAGTTGCATGTTTTTTGCTTCAAACAGATTTAGTTATGGGATTTTTTTTATTCTAATTCCACTTGTTTTCTCCTTTTGGGTTTTTCCCTTCTCTGATCCTAGTTGTAGATTTTTATTTTTCCTGATCCTAGTTGCAAGTGTTTTTATCCCCATGATCTTGGTTGTGTGTTTTTCTTTTCTTGGATGCAGGTTTTTTCTATTTTCTATTTTTAGTTCGAATTAGTTCTTTTTTTGGGATTTTCCGACCTCCGATCATAGATGATTTTTCCTACCTTTCATTCTAGTTGTGACACAGTGGATTTTTCTTTCCCCAGACCTTAATTGACTTTTTTTTCTTTCCCATCATCTTAGTTGTGAGTTTTGATTACCATTGACCCTAATTGTTTTTTTCTTCTTTCCCTTGATTGTAATTGTTGGTTTTTCTTTTTTTCTTTCCCCTAATTCTAGTTGCTGGTCTTTTGTATTCATTACTGTTTCTTTTTAAATTACTCATAGATTAAAAATGTAAAACATATAGTACTCATTTTCAACTAAGAGTGCACAAATATATGATAATGAGTATAAGAAGAAGTAGCTTAACATTAATCTCTCCTTGTTTGCATTGTGTCTATTCATTTTTAGTTAAATATTTCCAAAATATTATTAATTTTCTAAGTATCTCTAAAACTAAATAAATAATTTAATAGGCTTATCTTATACTATGTAATAAAAGTTCACTAAGTGTTAGAGAGACCGGCTCAGTTGTTGTCCATGATATCATCTCACTCGGGTCAGAATCATTCCTACCGTTAAAAGATAGAGCATGAAAAACGGGGCTTGGCCATGGTTGAAGTGTAATAGGGAAAAAACCTTTATAAGATTTAGGTTATTCTTTCAATAATAAAATTACTTTTTCAGCTTTATAGTAATGACATGATTTATTTAAAATGAGAAACTTCTTTTCACATATTTTATAATGCCTTTGAAAATTTAAAAAAATCATGTTAATACATAATTGAAATTTTAGGGTCTTTTGGAATGTATCTTGAGCAATATTTCTAAAATTATTTAATAATACAGTCGAACTCGTTTATAACGAGCACAAAGGGACCGTAACATGTACTCGTTAAATCCGAGTGCTCGTAATAAACGGGTCCTTGAGGCAGGGGTGCAACCAGAAGAGGGAGGGGGAACTTGGGAGGTCAAATGATCAAGTTTGCTTAAAATTTAATAAATACTTACTTACATTAATTAAATACTTTTCTTAATTTAATGACAACTAACCCCTCCCCTCAACCCCCCAACGAACTCAGAATATCCAAATTGTTCAGAAAATTTTTCTGCTTGCACTTTTAGAATAGGTCCACTCACAGGTAAATCAGCACTACATTGCACCTTCATCCATTTCAATAACGCTTCGTCTAAATCCTCTTTCGAACACTTCTTCAGTCGTTTACAGTCTGTTTTATTTTGGTCGTATGCATCCATTAACTTGCCTTTGTTTTTTAGCAGTGTGGAAACAGTAGATGAAGACAATCCATACCTTTTGCAGATTTCGACATTTTTAACACCGTCATCCAACTCCCGTAAATTTTTTACTTTTTCGTCAACCGATAAAGCTTTAGATTAGAGCAATAAGGGCAATTAAGTTTCAGTTCGCGGTTTTTTTTTATTTCTCGCTCATTTCTTATCATTTTGAAAAAAAGATGAGACAGAAAGACCAGAAAGATGAGAAAAAAGACTGCAAGACAGAAAAATATTGCTCTCTAAAACCGGGTCTTGCTCGTTAAAAGCTACTTCTGTTCCATAGACTCAACATTGATCCAACCAAATATTCTCGTTTCCCTCGGTAAATCCGAGTTCTCGTTAAATCCGAGCTCGTTATAAACGAGTTCGACTGTATGAATTTACGAATAAAAATTATTGAGCTATGCATTTGAGTTCCCGAAATAATTTTATTTTAAAACCTATATATGTTTTTCAGGACTCTTCAAAACACTCTGAACCAGTTTGATGATCCAGTTGATGAAGAGTTACTATTTCTGGATGATTCTGATAGGTAATTTCTTTATGTTTGTGATTATGTGAACATTATATGAATGTTATGCGATTTCATGTTTTAAAATTTTTCTATATCTCTTTTGCTTATTCTGCAATATTTAATTAGATATTTTTGTTACCATCAATTCCTTTCATTTTAGGAATTAACTATTTATAAACTTCATAATTCATTATAATTAGCCTTTTACACTGAATTATCAATTATCTCTGGATTGATTACCAACAGCTTGGCTCTTCTATAAAACTGGTACCATAAATACAATTTTAAATGCTAGTTTTATTCTGTCTGTTTCATGGACCATAGATATATGTATGTCAAATATCGGATGAAATTTGGAAAAATTAAAAGCAAGAGGAAAATTTACTTTAAATAAGATAATATGTCGTTAAAAATTTATTACATTCTTGGAATTATTTAGATGACCAGCTTGTTTGCCCTAATAAAATCACCACACTGCAGCTCCTCACAATATGATATGGCATTTTGGTAATGTGTCATTTTAATAATAAGTAATCAGGTGCAACTATTTCTTAACTTAAAACAGTTATATTAAGGAAACCAGCAAGAATTGTAAAATAAATGTTTGGACTCTAGAAATTACCTGAGAGTTAACATCCCTTACGAACCGTTGAGTTTAGATATATCCAATGATGCCAAATAAAAATACAGGGAAAAAGTTATTTTGTTATATAAAGTTTAATTTTGAATTAGATAAAATAAATTATAAAAGAACATAATCTCTGTGATGCTTGGCAACTGAAATTTATTTAATTCTTTGGAAGGGTAATCTATTTAATATGTCATAAATCATTTTAAGTAAATCTTCGCAAACTTTTGATTTCAAAATCTAAAGAGTTTGGTGCTGTGTAAGATTTCTATCTATCTATCTTTTTTATCTAACAAAACTGTTTTATCTCAATAGCAAATTTATTTTTCTTCATTTAATATCATTTTACTTCAGTATCAATTCAATCGATATCAGCTACCATTAATAATCATTCAGTTGTATCTGTATCAGATTTTCTCATTTTCTCAATATTTTTAAACTTTTTTGTACATATTGTAATACGCAAATACATAATTCTTTGTTTAAAATAAATTTTGTTCTATTTCTTTTACAGCAAGGATGACAAAAAAGATTCCATTGCAGAACCCCTGTATGTCTTGATTGGTGAAATATTCGAATTGAAAGGAGTTTTTAATTGGTTGAGAAAATCATTAATTACATTTGTGCAAATTACATATGGTTCAACAATAAATAGGTGAATAAACTTTTTTTTTCTTAGTTAATTAAATTCTGTTACACATTTAACAATTGTTTAATCATAAAATTGTATCTTAAAATATGTATCCATTTGTGTAATTTTTTTTTGATACATTTAGTTTTATTACAAATAAATAGGTATCCTATCTAATGTATCTTTATATTTTATTTACATAATAAATAAATAAAGAAATTTCTCTTCACAATAAAATATTTTACAATAAAAGATCCAGTGATACCTTATTTATGGAAAAATAAATTGAAAGCTATGTTTAATTTTAACTACTCATTAATTTCTTAAAGAAAATATTTTTTTACGCTTATTATTTGAATAGTTGAAATACGGGGTTGCCAATGGTGGAAAAAATTTAAAAGTCGTGGCAACTGTTTTATGAGGTAATCGTAAATTTTACAGGCTTTAATTTCATGTCAAATTTATGAATTCAGTTGATCAGTTTGTACCACATATACTTCATTTACAAATGTGTTTGTCTACCAGTTTTTTTAATTTTTCTTTAGCCTCTTCTCCTAAATAACATGATAGGATAATTTGTATATTTCTGAAATTAAAATTATTTTATAAACATGTTCATGAAAAATGTTGCTATTATCAGTAATAAATTTGTCAAAATAGACAGAAAAAAAAACATAATTCAAATGGAAAAGTTTGAAAATTATTTGAAAAAACGATTTTTTAGTCCAAAAAATATTATACTACATACTTTCACTTTTGAAGGTAAATTGGTATTACACTAAGAAATTAAGTACCTAATGATTAATTGATGTAAAAATCAAATAAAAAGAGAAAAAAAAAGAGTCCAAACAAGAGATTCCTGTTTAAGTTCAGATATAGAATTGAAATTTTTGTTTTTATTTCTCCAGGTATTTTAACAAGATTTGATCATAATTTATTCCAGACCATTCTTTATCTATATATAATGCAATTTTCCACGAAACAAATTTGAAATTATATAAAATCTTTAAAGAGCCTGATGTTGTGAAACACTCAAAAATCCAAAGGATAAAATGGACTGGTTAGAATGCCTGGAAGATCAAAACTGCTAAAAACTATTTCTAATCAAGTCTATAGGAACTAAACAAAGAGGTAAACCTCACTTCAGCTTGATCGATTACATTGATAAAGACACGGATATTCTGAAACCAAAATATTTGAGCTCAATCACTAAATAGAGAGAACATTGGTAAAGACTTCTAGAGATGGCCTGGGCCCACCCAGGACTGTCTTGGTACTGAAGAAAAATGCAATTTATCATTAAAAAAATCTTTTTAAATTTTTTTTTTAAAAGTTGAAACTAGATTTTGGAGACTAAATGGGGATATCATGATATTCTTTTAGTAATATGTAAATTGTTTAAAAAAATAATCTAACTAGATGTTAGAATCATTTAACTAAAGTCTCAATAATTGATTACTGTATCTGACAATTCTAAGATTGTTTTTTTTTTCTTAGCATATTGTAAGAATTTTTATAATAGAAATTTTTTTTTTTTCAAACTATACATTGATTTTTTGAGCCAAAATCAAATTTCCTGACAATTTCAGGATTTTCCTCTCTTACCTGACCCATGGGTACCCTGAAAAATGTTTGTGCATAGTAAGTTTTAGAACGGAGATATGCAAAGTTTTACAGAGAAAAAAAGACCTAAAAAGATGTATATAGAAATGAACTCTTTTTCTCTTGCAGGCAACTACGCGAGACTGTATCCTATATACTGTCAGAGCCGATGCTTCTCTTCTATCTCCAGTTGTTTCGTGATACAATGTGGCCTCCTGATAAGCAGGTATTGAATGTTGAAGAGAGGAGCGTAGAAAAGAAATTGGAAACAAAACACATGGCCAAAGAAATGTTTCTCAATAATCCACCAGGTAAGCAATACAGAATTGTTGATTGGAAAATTTTAATGATTTGGGAAATATAAATTGAGAAATTTTGTAACCAGCCAGGCCCAGTAATTTGCCCCTTTTTTTTAAAAAAAGAAATTCTTAAGCAATTAAAAAAAAATTTTGATATTTTTTAAGTAAAACATTTCTTCAGAAGCATTTCTCGAAATTTGGTTAACAATTTCTAAAAAAATCTATTCTTTTCTCTTTAAGTAAATTTAATTTAAGTATTGTATGTAACCTTTTCAATTAATAAAATTTATGAGTTTTTAAACTAATAATGCAATAAAAATGTATGTATATTAACACACTTAAAATTTATTTATTTCAAAACAAATCTGGTATAGTTGTGAAATTATATTAATTAGATTGTATTTAAAAATTATAGATACATACATTTAAAAGAAAGTAATAAATTCATTTGAATGAAACCTTTGACAATCAAATTCAGTCTTTCTGAAATTTTGAACTAGGTTAAAATAAAGTGATTTACAACTGTATCATTTAAAAAAAAATAATTTCTTAAAGTTAGTTGAGCACAATAAAATAAATTGAACACAAGTTGACATGAAATAAAAAATATTCAAATAAATTGCAGAAAATAATATGTTCAAAAGTTTCAAGAGAAAAAAAAAGGAATGTAGTCAGAAAAGCATATTATATTTATTTTCAATTCGGAATGGGGAAGTCATGCTGAAATATGCATAACATATTTCCTAACATTTAAAAAAAAATAAATTATTATCTTATTTCATCCTTTTTCAATTAATATAATCTGTAACCATTTTGCACTACAACCTTGGATTGAGTGCTAAATAAGATTTATTTTTAGATATTCCCTCTTATATCTGCCTAACACATTAGCAAAGAATTCGAAAAATGTTATAGGGTTGCTAACGTTTTGGATTCATTTAAATTCTTTATTATTTCTTACACTTTTTTTTTGCCTACTCATTTGAATGCGTATGGCTAAGAAAAAGATTCTTGGCATTAAATTTAATCAATTAATAGCTAATACATGGATTCCTTAACTTTCCTTGGCCAAAACTATGCTAATGTATATATGACACTAGCATTTTAGAGAAATAAAAAATCATCACAGTATAATTTATTTATATATTTCCATTTGATTTTTATGATAGAAAGAATAAGTTTCTCGCAATGTTATGTAAAAAATCTCACTTAATTTCTAACATATTCATTTAATGCATGAGTATTTCCAAGAAATCTTTCAGAAAATAAAATCCCATTATTCTAACATAAAAAACTAATAAGTTTATCTTTTGGATTACCCATTTAATTTACCTGAAAATACGGATGTTTTATAGTAACTCTACCTATTCAATTTATCTGAATATATATATATATAATAGTAACTCAATTTTTACTTGTTTTTTAGTGATCTTGAACAAATTAATTGGTGAGCAAAATACTAGGAAAGGTTTATCTAAAGTTTTTGATGCACTCCAAAACCAATACTTCAACAAACAACTGTTTTATGTATGTATGATTTTCTTTTAAATTGTCTCCCTAAAATGTACTGTTTGCTATGCTTTGCTTAGAAAACCACAGAGTCCAATTCAACTATCTCACAAATTTTTAAAGTTAGTTACAAAGTTCATTAACAGATGGCAGTGTTTTCTGAGAAAACCATTTGACACTATTTTTAAAATAACCACCCCTTACAGCAACAACATGATGCTCTTGCAATTATATTAGCAGCAGAAAATAAGAATGTTTCTTGTTAAGAGTGCCCATTTGTTTATAAACTTTGAACGAATTTTGAAATTTGATAATAAATTATTGGTTTCTTGCGCAGAAAACAGCAAAATTGTACATTTATCATCAATTTTGTTCAAATCATTGGTCATATTTGGAATAGTAACAAAATAAATATTTTTCCATCTAGAAAATCTTGGAAGCTTTTATCTATGCATATGCTCCTGAATTAAAGCAGATATCTTCATTATATAGCATTGACAAAGCTGAAAGTTGTTCAGAATAATTGTAAGTATAATTTTTTTTTCGTACAATAGCTATTGCACATGTAGTGTGGCAACAACAACATTATATGACAAATTTTATAAGTTCATTGATGTTATAAAAATTAAACAGAATGAAATTTTAGTAGAATTTGATTATTACGCGTTGATGAGGATATTGATGAAATGATACTGATTACAGTTATTTAAATGGCATGGATTTCATAGACATGTTTTACTTAATCTTATAGCGTAATGTCAATAGGAAGGGCAACAAATAATAAAAGTTAAAAAAGGGAATTATTTAAGCTTTATTATTAATTCCTCTCAGTTTTGCTCATTTTGAATAATACTGGTTTAATGATTATTGACTATTTTTTTATATAGTACAAAGAACGAGTGTTCAGATTGTAAATCCATAGCCTTGTAATTTTGAACTCCTCGATCAAGCATTGGGAGAAATTTGCCTTACTTTAATAATAAAGAAAAACTTGATCTTTATGAGTGTATGTTAATAATAAAAACTTGTTCTATCTAGAGTAATAAGAATTTTTTTCCCCCAGTTATGTTTTCTGGTCTAAACTAATCTTCAGTTTATATCTAACAGACAAATTGCCTAACTTTCTTTAAAATTTGGTCGTAGAATGTCAAGCTTGAACCAAAATAATGATTTTAATAATTTTAACCTTTTAATGAGAAATATTAAGTATTTTAGCTATAATATTTTTAAATGATATTAAGCATTATCCAGTTTTATCAGATGCTTAAGTTGATAAATATAAAAAAATCTGATTTGAAATCAAATAATTAAAAAAAATTATTTTTTTGCCATGTCCTAGTTAGTTATCGGGTTAAAATAAGTAAAAAAAATTACAAACAGTATTCTCAGAATTAAAAAAGGTTCCATTAGGGAGAATACTGCTAAGACATCTTGTAGATATTTTGCTGAAAATAAAAACTAATGTGTTTTCTGCATCTTTGTATTATCCAAAGAGCTTTAGTCATTTAAAATTAGAAACAATAGAAGTAGTAATGGATACAACCTTTCACCCGCACTATATATACATCCTTTGATGCTGGTTCACACTCCCATGCCACAGGTTCTATCCTTGAACCAGGCAAGGTTGACTCAGCCTTTCATCCCTTCAGTGGGTCGATAAAATGAATACCAAGTATGCTTGAGATCTAAACTTCGGAGGTTCCGTGCTCGGTTGACCATCTAACCGGAATATCTACTCCCGCATCCCAGAAATATTAGGCCTTCTTTGTGCCACTGAGTTAAGTTTTTATACATTCTTTCCCAAACTTAAGCATTTGTAAACAACTTATTTTTCATTTTATCTTTCAATATTTCTGATATAGGTTTTCTGAAACAAAAAATAATTACCAAATATATTTTTCATGCGACTTGATTGTTTAAATGCATTGCTCTCAATTTAAAACTACTTGTATCTTAGATAAAAAAAAGCTTCAGTTTACAAAAATTGCAATTGAATTTGTATTCTAAAAATACCCTTTCTCGTAATTCTCCTACTTAAAATTTCTGAAATTCATATTGATGCAGTATGAACTTACCTACGCTACTCTTTGTTTGCATTGTTTCCTTCTTGCATCTGTTGGAGGGTTTATTTATTTCAATGCTAGGAAAAAGGGCCAGAAAATTATCAGATAAGCTGTTTTTGGTTGTTTGTTGACAGTTCTGGTAAGAGAATTTTTTAAAATTAATTTGACAGGGTAAAAAGTAAACTGTTGGACTGGCTAACTGCCTTTTTTTATGAAGTTGGTTTTTCATATAAGTTTCACAATATTAGTATTTACAAAAAAAAAAAAAACTTTTTTTACTATTTATTATAAAATTTAATTTAGTTTGTATGACCTATGTTTTTATTAATTAATATGTTGGATTTATATCTGTTATTCAAAGCTGCTTTGCATAGATCATATACATATATATACTGTAAAACCTCCTTTTAGGGACACTCCTGCAAAGCGGACGCCGTTAAACGTTCGTTTCGCTGTATATATGAAATTTTATAACAGACACTGTTATCTTTATTTTTGCTGATTTTTTTAAGATGGAATGATTTAATTTTATTTTTTCAGGTTTTGAAATGTTAGAAGATTTTATTAGCTTCCAAGGCAATGAAAAAAATTGTATAAATAATGAGCATGTCTTATATTTATTAAAAATTGTGTACATAAGTTTCCGAAATATTTATTGTTAAGCATTGAAGTTGTAAATATGTTATTTTTTTGAACAGTTTATTTGTTAATTAAATAAATTTTAATTAATCATTTTGGATTTGTATCTACTTTTTTTTAAAGTTTAACTATCACATTTAAAGCTTGGTTTAAGGATTCTAAATTAAAAAATAAATCTATGTTTAGTTGCAACTTTAAAAAAATAACCATTATTCCAAAGGAAGGTGTAAATTATGCGAAATCAGTCTATGTAATATATATTTTTATTGTATTCCTATTGGCAATTTTGGCAGAATAATTTGTACTTTAAAATTATTGAAATATTTTGAAAGACTATAATTGAAGTTTTTAGAAATTTTATTACAGTTTGCTCTCTGTTTAATGACTTTGTAAGGATCATCCAAAAATTGTCCTTAACAGATTTTGTTCGTTAATGAAATTTGTGGAAAAATAATGTTTTTGCAGGTTAAGGACTGTCAATTTATTTCTAACTAAATTGATGTGTTTAAAAATGTTTTTCACACACAGTATTGCAACTAACAATTGAAAAAAAAAATTCTCTGACTGATTTAATTGAATTTTCCTGATTTTTGTAACTGGTGGCATAAATTTTACTATCAATGTAAAAATACATTAATACAATAATTAAAGTAAAAAAATACAAGTACAATGTCAAATATTAGATTTTGTGAGTAAAAACATACAATAAAATGAGAATTGAAAAAAAGAGAAGTTTCACTAAAAAGTGGAATTTTATAAAATAATTGTAATAGATGTTAGAATTATTTAACTCAAATCTCAATAACTGATTACTGTTACTAACGATTCTAAGAATGGTTATTTTCCAGGTATGATATAGGAATTGCTTTTTTGCCTGCTTTTTAGAGTTAAAATTCCCTGACCCGTGCGAGCCCTGCTAATTTTCATGTTCAAAGCAAATCACACATTCTTATTAGGTACTCAGAAATAAATATTTAAAGTATTTCTGAAATAAACCTGGGGTTTTCATCAAAAACCTCAGATTTTTGATAAAAAAAAACCTAGGTAGGCTGGGATTTTTCACAAAAATCACAGTTTCTTTTCAAATCCTGTTTATTACAGAACTGTTTACTTAGTACAATTGGAAATTTTAAAAAGTGGTACTGCGTTTTATAAGTATACAGTTAATAATTACATATTGAAATATTATACACATTTAATTCTACAAGTTTTTTAGAAATAGTTTCCGTTAAGGACTGTTAAAATTGTTTTCTGTCACTTCTTTTCTTAGGGCTTTACTTTGTTACTATAAGCATGTGCACTACCAGTAGAACTGTAATACCTTAGAGCTACCCTCCCCCCCTAAAAAAAAAAAAAAAAACAGGATCTCTTCCATGCCCTATTCTTTTCTTTTAGAATGATTCCATTTCCTCATGGGGTACATTCAAAGCAAAAGAAAGAGTTTATAATAAAAGAACCAATATATTAATGAAAGAACATGATTTCTTCCCCTTGTCTTGCACATATCCCTTCTTGTTTCTCTTAAATTTACCTTTGATGTATAGTCTCATTCTAGGCGATAAAAGAGCGACAACAAAAGACAAGTATTTTTGAACAACTTAGATAAGAAAATCAAGCAATACGCTTGTAACCTGTTGCATAAAATTTCGTAAATGTAATTTAATATTTATGCAAATATGAACATTTTTATAAAAAACAATTTTTTTGTCTTATGTTTTTTGCTAACACTTTAAAAATTTTTAAAATAAAAATTGTTTTGGAGTAAATTAAAATTAAATAAAAAGTTATTGCTTTAAAATTTAAAAAAAAAAAAAAAAGGCCGAGATATGAGTATTTAAAGTTGTCTTTTGGTATTGCGCATACGCAGAAAAAATCTAAAATTATTTTTTAATAGTTTAGTACTGAATCGCATTTGGCAATTAATGGAACAAAATCTGATATAAATATCTAAACGTAAAAAGTTTCAAGCAATTTTCTAAGTAGTTTTTGTATTTTTTAAAAGAAAGCTCAAAATAATCAGTGGTTTTTCACGAATTTTATTAAGTAAGGTTGCAAATTACACTACCCTATGATGACAAGACAGCAAGAACAAAATTAAATATTTGGAAAACCCCTCATCATTTACACTTTTTTTTAAAAAAGTACAAAAAGCGACTTAGAAAATTGCTTGAAACAAAACATAATTTTAATTTATTTTGTAATATAATTATTTTTTTTATTTTGTTTTAATAATTTTGTAATTTATTTTAAATTGCTCCAAAAGTTTTGTTTAATTTTACTGAATATTTTCAAAATTATAACAAAAAAAAAAAAAAAACAAAAAAAACTTGACACAAAAAAATAAGTTTTTTTTAAAAATTTTTCATATCCCCATAAATATTTGGATACATTTTCAAAATTTTATGCAATATATTTTGCAAAGTATAAAAAATCACATTAATCAAAACACTTCTAAAATTATTAAATAGAAATTAAAAAAAAAAAAAATCAAAAACGGAAGTGTCTTTTCCATTATTGTAAGGTAGTGTGTATAGATATTTTGGTGCAGGTCTTAATTATTTGGTGACTTTTTACTTATGCCCAGTTAATAAAAAAAAATCTTTGGATAGATTCAACACAGAAAAAGTTGGTTTATTTAAATTCTTCTATCAGCATTCAAAGAAACTACAATCACAAGTTTCAATCCACAAATTAAGAGTGCATGCTTTGAACTTAGAATTTTATTTTATTTTGTTTTTTAAGTAAAAAAAAACAACACAACTTTGTTTTGAGTTACATTTTCATACATTATTTAATATTCATATTTGGATATTTAGCAGAAAATTATTTTGCAGCCATTCTAAACAGGCATCACAAATATTCTAATAATGAATTTAAAATTCTCCCAAGTTCTTTTTTGGTGGAGTTAGGTTAAAGAAAAGCACACCGGAATTCAGAACCTGTAAGAAAATAATCATAGCTTAAAAAAATTGAAAAAACATACACATGTGACAGTCCTGGTAGGAAAATTTACAGTTTATCTGTTGCACAAACTATATTAGTTAAAATATGTCAATGACTCAAACATAATCAGATTTTTACATAGAATATTATTGTAAATAAATCCTAGATTTTCTAAACAATTTTATATAGAATATAACTGTAAAAATTAGGCTTAACCCTTAATGGAGGGGTGAGGTAAATTCATGTTTCTGCATTGTGACTTCCTAGGAGAGACCTAGCTTATTTACGCTTGAATTTATAGGACAATGCTTCAAATTTTTTATGTACTTTTTTTATATCACTAGTTCTAGTACTATCTATCTGTTGATCCTACAACACAGTTTTATCCCTCGGCAGTATTTTTAACAGTAATCTCCTAACTGTAAAAATGGCAAGCACAGAGGAATTTTCGGCAGAAGATGCAGAAATTTAGGTTTATAACTTTTCCAATGTAGAGAAGGATAATGAATTACAAAACTATAATTAAGAAAGTGATATTTCTATCAATAAGGGCAAAATTGTTGCTTCCAAAAAATAAAAAGAAATTGTCTGGAAGTTTCTGTTTACAGAGTATTCAGATTTGGATTATTTTTTACTTGTTCAAGTGGACATGACGACATAACCATTCACTAAAACGCAGCATCAGCGGTCAGTCTTTCAGGGAGGGGGCAACTGGGTATTTTATTTACTTCTTAAACAGAATTTTCCCTTGTTCAAGTGGAAGTAACCAAACCCCCTATTACTTTTCACTAACATTATATTGAAAACCGCCTGAACTTTTTGTTCTAAACAAAGTAATTCTGAGATTAAAAATAGCTTATAGATTAAATTTGTCATGCTGAAGTAAAGTAACTTGGATTTTTTTAAGTTTGCCGTTCATCCTTTCCTAAAGCAGTCTGGCATATGCATGCTTATCTAAATATAATTCCTCGGAAAAACTATTAATTATTTCAAAAGAACTTAATTTCATTACAAAGCCTGTTAATGTTAATTTTGATTTTTGCACATTAGTCGTATCAACATGACTTATAAATAAAAATGCACTTTATTAAAAACTTTTTAATCCAAAGATATTTACACGTGAAAAATATTTATTGTTTAAAAACGACTTTATTCCCTTATGAAAAATCGCAAAATAGATGTTAACATTATCTAAGCCTATTAATTTTAATTTCGATTTTTGCACATGTATCTACAGAATTTATGAACCAAAATTTTTTTGCACACTTTTTAATAAAACTTGCTTATAAAAAATATTTATTATTTAAAAAGAACCTTTGCAGTTTTAAAAGACAAAAAAAAAATATATATATATATTTTATATATATATTTTATACCAAATTGTAATAAGAAAATTTTTCATTAAAGTTTTTTTTTCTTTAATCACTCTAGTGCTTAAATTCATTCTATCTAGAAATTTAAAATGCAAGTAATCAAATTAAGGAAAAAAAAAGAAAAAAGCTCTTAAAAACTTACTGTACCCAATGAAGATATTTTCTCTTAGTTATATATGCATACCTTCTAAATTTTTTCTGAATAAGTATTTCCAACTTTCTGGACGAAAATATTAACTACTTGCACAAACCTAGCACTTATGATTGTTATCTCTAAGTTTTATGATTTATTGTTAATGTTTTTTCTTCCTCAACTAGTATGTATTTCTCAACTAGTTTCATTTTCTTTTTCAATAATACATACTTATTTTTGCAGCCATTGATATGGAAAAATTTTATATATATATATATATATATATATATATATATATATATATATATATATATATATATATATATATATATATATATAAAATAACATGTGTGTTAATTGAAAATGTCAAAAACGGGCCGCAAGTCTTTCATCTATCCCATGCCCGCTGAAACAATTGCTTTAGACTAGAGTGTCCAAACTTCGGTGCACAGAGCAAGGGAACGGTTTTACACTATTGTCTTCTTTGCTTAAAAATTCTAAAATAGCAGACCTTTTGCTTGACATAGTAAAAAAGGAAAAAAAAAAAAGAAGATATATTACAAAATATAATTAAAGTGGCAGACCAAAAGAGATGTACTGACAAATTAAGAAGAAATTAATTAACACCTAATATATGAAGCAACTTTGTTTCAGTTTTTTTCTTTTTTTGCTGCACCCAGTACTTTATTTGTTTTGTTGTATTTGGGGCAGTTTAAATATTACGTAAACATGTTTCTGTCAATTATAGACTCCTTCTATCTCCATTGTCAGGCAAAATAAGCAAATCACAAACCTTTCTCCCATGCTTAGTTAAGAAAGTGGCAACCCTTCTTCATCTTTTGTTTTAATTTTGACTTTTACAGTAGCAATCTAATTTTAGGATCAAGTAAACAAAGTAGCTTTGCATAAAACAAATTTATGTTTTAATAAAATATTGAGAGAATAATATTTTTTATTTTTTATAAAATATTGAGTTTAATATTCTTTAGTAATCTTATGTGTGTTTCCTTTTGCTTTTAAAATAACTCTGAAACTCAAAGAAATTTTTCTAATTTTTTCTTTCCCAAAACTCAACTTTTATTTAAAATTAATAATTTTCCAAGTGTAGGGTGACCTGGGGTAGTTCCTGATCAAAAAATGCAAACATCTATTTTGTGAAAAAACTATTCAAGATAGAATTTTAATATTTACTGTAAGTTTGAGGCTATATGAGATGAGTCGTATGCTACCTTCTTTTGTTCGAATATCTCATTAGAATTTAAAATATTTTAAATTTTTAGTGATCAGGAATTACCCCTTCTCTTGATCATTTCTAGGGTAATTCCTGAT
This sequence comes from Parasteatoda tepidariorum, assembly GCF_982258835.1. NCBI lineage: Eukaryota > Metazoa > Arthropoda > Arachnida > Araneae > Theridiidae > Parasteatoda > Parasteatoda tepidariorum. The sequence goes on along the minus strand of NC_141758.1, from coordinate 7,395,620 downwards.
CACTTCTGGGGTAATTATTGATCAGCAGTTTTTATAGTAAAGGGACTGTTTAAAAAGAATTATACAATGGTAATTAACAAATAAGACATCAAGATCAAACAAATAAACCAAAAAGATATGTTTAAGCAGCTAATAAAACAATTTATTCAAAAGCAAGAATAAAGATTAACACTTTAAATTTTCCAAAAATCTTTGCATTGTGCCATGCATTTTAGGCAAGCAACCAACTCATTCTCATGTTCTGCTGAAATATGAGAAAGAGTTCCCGCATGGGTTACTTTTGCTGGATTTTTCAACTTCATTAAGTGAGTGTGTAAAGTTAAGTAAGGTATGTCAACAGCTTTGGCAGTAGCTCTCACACTGAAATTTTTATTTGCAATCATTAAAAGAAATTCACTAATTTTGCTTTCTAGAAGCTTAGCATCCTTTTTCGGCTTATAATTTCTCCCCATATTTATATTAGGCTAATTTATAAACTTAAAAATTATTCTAACAATGTACACTCATAAAATTAAGAGCAAGGTAAGACAAACTAGAAATGGTGCAAATCAGAACACATTTGTCTATACAGTTAAAAACAAATTTTGTGATTACAGTTAAAATATATCTATTTTATAGTTGTTCCACTTAATAAATATGAACTGTTATTTAAGACAAGACAATTAGCTATTTTTCATACTATTTATAAGAAGAAATGACAATGATCAGGAATTACCCCATCGGTAGGGGCAACATTTGATATAGTTTCCTATAATGTTTACAGTAGATGTGAAACAATTAAACAAAAGCTTACACTATTTTTATATCAAAGAAAAAGAAAGTAACTCAAAATATTTATTATTAAGAGAAGGAGGGGAATCTTTGCAGAAATGTGCACATTTTGAAACCCATCTTTGAAGTGGAAAATACGGAAAGCAATTTAAAAGATACTTATTTTGTTAGATTAAACAAAAAACTATTATTAAGTACATGTAGTTATAATTTAGTAAACTGTACAAGCATTCTTGTCCATGTCTCAAATAAAAAAAAAATTTTTTTTGAATAAAACTTAGGTGATTATTATTTACCCCAGAAACAGAGTGATCGTGAATTACCCCGGGTCACTTTAAGTTTTTTTCAGATTTTTTTCTTTTTTGTTTTACATAAGAATTGCACCTCCCCTTACATTCACTTCCCTAATTAGGTGTTTACACAATATTTGATCTTGAACTGCCCCCTCGCTGTATTGAATGTTTCTTTTAAAATGAATATAGAACTGATACATACGTAAGTAGCAGTCAATGCAAAGAACGTAGTGCCTGCTATCAAAACAAAGTTATTTCCAACTTGACGCCGGCTATAACCACTTTGAAAGCTTTCAGTAGGTATAACATCGCTCAGTTCAGGTTTACGTATAGCAGGACTACCGTGTCCATATCCAGACATAGAACGTTTAGCAGGCCCTACAAAAGGAAGTAAAACAAGATATATCCATATTAATAAAAATTTCACAAAAATTAAAAAATATAGCTTTTTAAAGTACATAAGAGGTTAAAAAAGATGACACTCAATCGATTTCGATTTTATATTCTGTAGTATAGGGTGTTAGGCGTGGCATATCCCTGCTGGCTTTTCCCATATTTTTGTCAATTTAACATTTTAATTGTTTTTGTAACCAGAAAAATAGCAAAACCAAAACAAAGAAGAACTGTTGAAAAGATTGGCATCGTTAAGAAATTTTTTTTCTTCGAATTTTCGTTAATATATCATCAAATTTTAAATGGAACAAAAATATATGTGCAACGCATTTTTGTAACTTGTTTTGTTTCATTATAACCGTTTTTTATTGAGCATTTAATTATGTTATGAACTTTTGGCATCTCACCCTGTTTTTTTCCAGGTTACGGGAAGGAACTGGACGAAATAAAAATAACCAATACAGTTAAATCGCGTTTCAGCAAAATCTGAAATATCGAAAAAAAATTTTTGAGTTGACAAATAAATTTCCACAGAAACAATTTAAAATGCCAATATTATGACATGGAATTTTATGAAGGCAAAATTAAGTAAAAATGTTTTTCCTTTTTAATCAAGATATTTACTTTTTATTGAATTAAAATGTTGCAATACCAACAGCTTCACAAGCCTTGACTAATTTGGAAACTGTTATGAGGTATTTATCAGTAAAAAAAAGTTTTTTGAATACCTCATTTGAACATGTACATACTACGGAGAAGTTTGTAATACCTATCTACTGGTTCTAAGTAATTTTTACAAAAAAATTATGGACTACACATTTTCCTGATATGTAAGTGTAAATAAAATTCATTGTTTGTTTTAATTTTAATAGTTCTTAAGTTTTAAAATATTACATTGATATTTTCCAAAGTGTAGAGTACAAATATAAAGGTATATATTAAAAGCTTAAAAATACCCAATTTAAGTCCAGCCCATCTAAATTTTTCATTAGACTGGAAAACTTTTTTACATCAAAAAAAATTTTTTTTTGATGAAATGTTTCAAAAAAATGCTTTACATTTTAAATATCATCAGTTCCTTTGTTTAATATTTAAAACCTGGCCAAAAGTTTTAAGAATTCTACAATTGGCGAGTATCAAAATGTTTTAATTTTATCCTCTACCTTTATAGAAGAACATTTAGAAACCTATTAAATACTATTGTCGGCACATATATAATAGTGATAGTAAAAAAAAGATGAGAATGAAAACATTACTTTATAAACAATGCTCATTAGTATTTATGAACAAATTAACAGAAGCAAGACAGATATATATATTAAATAACTATTTAAATATATAAAGTCGTTTGCATTTGTCACCTAAGTGAGAAGCTTAAGACATAAAGAAAGAAAAATCAACCACAATGGAAAGAATGTCCTGAGAGCTGTTTTCATCACTTTTGAATAACAGGGGTCTGTCTAGATTTTTCTGAGAGGTACCGATTTTGTGAAAATTTAGACATAATTTGTGAAAATTAAAAATTATATTAAAAAATCAACACAAAAATATAGTAAAAATACGGATTTATCGTTTCTTACGGGATACAAAAATAAAATTTTAAGAATAAGTATTTTGTGAAACTACCGTTTTTTCAAAAGTTGAATTTGAGAAGGTACCGCAAAACGGTAGTAAATTTGGCCTGGACAGACCCCTGAATAATAACTGCAAATAAATGACAAAAATTCAGAAGCTGATTTCCCTACAAACAAGTCTTTCGCTTGACGATAATTTCAGTCATTTGGTTTATTTTCAGTCCAAGTATTCACTTTCCTTTAAAATCTTTTTCAATAAATTCGAAACTAAATTTAATGCGTCATTGGATGGTTCAGGAAAGCATACCTTACATTCAATTTCTGGTACGAAACGGTAGTATTAATTGCATTGCACTAGAGCTGCACAAAAAGTTATAAAGCAGGGAAACACCCCAGAGGATGATCCAGAAACAACAAACATACGTCACATCTCGTTTTACAGGGAGGACACATTCATACACCATCCATTCATCCGCAGATCATAATTTTGACCTCAACCAAACAATCAGAGCACAATCAATCTCGATTCAGAACTACCAGAGATATTTTTAAAATTTCTGAAGATACAAAAAGGGATCCGTGTTAAAAGTAAGAAAGTTATCAGAATTGAGCCCATTTCCTTTTTGAAACTATAAAATTTCGCTTAAATTTGTGAATCATTGTACGAGTATAAGAAAATATTTCTTTTATAGCCGAACTTGGAATGAATAGAAAGTACTATAGTTGAAAATTATAAGAAAAACTTAAATTATACTCACTGCATAGTTTCAGGGATTTAGAGTTGAATAAAATCTTCGCCAACATTTTTATTAATTACAATCTTTACAGCAATAAAAATTCACACGAAATATCACTTACCACCAACTTTTATGACCGCAACGACATTCTAGCGACCCGAACACTCAGGAAAAAATTTTACGCTTTCAACTAACTCTCTTTATTGGCGATCGCAACTCTCGAATACGCCATCTGGGGAGAGACCGGTTTCATGCCTTTAGCCCTTCGCTCTTCTCATCTTCTCCCCTATTCTTAATATTTTTCCTTTTTATTTAATAAAAATATTTTTTAAAATTTCCTTGATACGTTTCTTTAAAACTATGTTCAATGCAGTTTTCAGTTCCATATAGTTTTCCAACGTAAAAGATTTTGATCTATATGAAAATCAAGAGAGAAACTAACGTACTTCCTTCCACTATGACTTTCCATACGCTACTGGGGAAAGCATGTGAAGTGTTGAAGCAGGGAGAGAGTTCCGCTCTACTCCACCTGCAGCCCATTTCGATCACCAATTTAATAAAACAATTCAAAATCATGGGGGATTCAAAGCCATTTTTACTAGTACGATAAGATTATTGGAACTTAGCTAACAAAAATCTTAAGTACAAAGGACACTGTATGCAATTCACACAAGCGCGGCAGGCGTCAGAAGAAAAGGAGACAATAACCAGTGACCAGCCGTGACTAGGATGCGAGCCTCGGATATTGCGGGCATAACGCAATGAACTAACCACTATACGATCACGGCTCAGAAGTGGTGAGTGTAATTGTAATTTTATGCTTGGGGAGAATTTTCCTAGTTTCAAAGAAAATTGCTCTATCCTTAAAGGAAGAAAAAATTATTCTACCGTTTAGGGGAATCTAACTGCCGTGACCAGGATTCGAACCTGGGTTATTGCGGCCACAACGCAATGTACTAACCACTATACGATCACGGCTCAGAAGTGGTGAGTGTAATTGTAACTTTATGTTTAGGGAGAATATTCGTAGTTTTAAGGAAAAATGCTCTATCCTTAAAGGAAGAAAAAAGTATTCTACCGTTTAGGGGAATCTAACTGCCGTGACCAGGATTCGAACCTGGGTTATTGCGGCCACAACGCAATGTACTAACCACTATACGATCACGGCTCAGAAGTGGAGAGTGTAATTGTAATTTTATGTTTAGGGAGAATATTCCTAGTTTTAAGGAAAAATGCTCTATCCTTAAAGGAAGAAGAAAGTATTCTACCGTTTAGGGGAATCTAACTGCCGTGACCAGGATTCGAACCTGGGTTATTGCGGCCACAACGCAATGTACTAACCACTATACGATCACGGCTCAGAAGTGGAGAGTGTAATTGTAATTTTATGTTTAGGGAGAATATTCCTAGTTTTAAGGAAAAATGCTCTATCCTTAAAGGAAGAAAAAAGTATTCTACCGTTTAGGGGAATCTAACTGCCGTGACCAGGATTCGAACCTGGGTTATGGCGGCCACAACGCAATGTACTAACCACTATACGATCACGGCTCAGAAGTGGAGAGTGTAATTGTAATTTTATGTTTAGGGAGAATATTCCTAGTTGTAAGGAAAAATGCTCTATCCTTAAAGGAAGAAAAAAGTATTCTACCGTTTAGGGGAATCTAACTGCCGTGACCAGGATTCGAACCTGGGTTATTGCGGCCACAACGCAATGTACTAACCACTATACGATCACGGCTCAGAAATGGAGAGTGTAATTGTAATTTTATGTTTAGGGAGAATATTCCTAGTTTTAAGGAAAAATGCTCTATCCTTAAAGGAAGAAAAAAGTTTTCTACCGTTTAGGGGAATCTAACTGCCGTGACCAGGATTCGAACCTGGGTTATTGTGGCCACAACGCAATGTTCTAACCACTATACGATCACGGCTCAGAAGTGGAGAGTGTAATTGTAATTTTAGGTTTAGGGAGAATATTCCTAGTTTTAAGGAAAAATGCTCTATCCTTAAAGGAAGAAAAAAGTATTCTACCGTTTAGGGGAATCTAACTGCCGTGACCAGGATTCGAACCTGGGTTATTGCGGCCACAACGCAATGTACTAACCACTATACCATCACGGCTCAGGAGTGGAGAGTGTAATTGTAATTTTATGTTTAGGGAGAATATTCCTAGTTTTAAGGAAAAATGCTCTATCCTTAAAGGAAGAAAAAAGTATTCTACCGTTTAGGGGAATCTAACTGCCGTGACCAGGATTCGAACCTGGGTTATTGCGGCCACAACGCAATGTACTAACCACTATACGATCACGGGTCAGAAGTGGAGAGTGTAATTGTAATTTTATGTTTAGGGAGAATATTCCTAGTTTTAAGGAAAAATGCTCTATCCTTAAAGGAAGAAAAAAGTATTCTTCCGTTTAGGGGAATCTAACTGCCGTGACCAGGATTCGAACCTGGGTTATTGCGGCCACAACGCAATGTACTAACCACTATACGATCACGTCTCAGAAGTGGAGAGGGAAATTGTAATTTTATGTTTAGGGAGAATATTCCTAGTTTAAAGGAAAAATGCTCCATCCTTAAAGGAAGAAAAAAGTATTGTTCCGTTTAGGGGAATCTAACTGCCGTGACCAGGATTCGAACCTGGGTTATTGCGGCCACAACGCAATGTACTAACCACTATACGATCACGGCTCAGAAGTGGAGAGTGTAATTGTAATTTTAGGTTTAGGGAGAATATTCCTAGTTTTAAGGAAAAATGCTCTATCCTTCAAGGAAGAAAAAAGTATTCTACCGTTTACGGGGAATCTAACTGCCGTGACCAGGATTCGAACCTGGGTTATTGCGGCCACAACGCAATGTACTAACCACTATACGATCACGGCTCAGAAGTGGAGAGTGTAATTGTAATTTTAGGTTTAGGGAGAATATTCATAGTTTTAAGGAAAAATGCTCTATCCTTAGAGGAAGAAAAACGTATTCTACCGTTTAGGGGAATCTAACTGCCGTGACCAGGATTCGAACCTGGGTTATTGCGGCTACAACGCAATGTACTAACCACTATACGATCACGGCTCAGAAATGGAGAGTGTAATTGTAATTTTAGGTTTAGGGAGAATGATCCTAGTTTTAAGGAAAAATCCTCTATCCTTAAAGGAAGAAAAAAGTATTCTACCGTTTAGGGGAATCTAACTGCCTTGACCAGGATTCGAACCTTAGTTATTGCGGCCACAACGTAATTTTCTAACCACTATACGATCACGGCTCAGAAGTGGTGAGTGTAATTGTAATTTTATGTTTGGGGAGAATATTCCTAGTTTCAAGGAAAAATGCTCTATCCTTAAAGGAAGAAAAAAGTATTCTACCGTTTAGGGGAATCTAACTGCCGTGACCAGGATTCGAACCTGGGTTTTTGCGGCCACAACGCAATGTACTAACCACTATACGATCACGGCTCAGGAGTGGAGAGTGTAATTGTAATTTTATGTTTAGGGAGAATATTCCTAGTTTTAAGGAAAAATGCTCTATCCTTAAAGGAAGAAAAAAGTATTCTACCGTTTAGGGGAATCTAACTGCCGTGACCAGGATTCGAACCTGGGTTATTGCGGCCACAACGCAATGTACTAACCACTATACGATCACGGCTCAGACGTGGAGAGGGAAATTGTAATTTTATGTTTAGGGAGAATATTCCTAGTTTAAAGGAAAAATGCTCTATCCTTAAAGGAAGAAAAAAGTATTGTTCCGTTTAGGGGAATCTAACTGCCGTGACCAGGATTCGAACCTGGGTTATTGCGGCCACTACGCAATGTACTAACCACTATACGATCACGGCTCAGAAGTGGAGAGTGTAATTGTAATTTTAGGTTTAGGGAGAATATTCCTACTTTTAAGGAAAAATGCTCTATCCTTCAAGGAAGAAAAAAGTATTCTACCGTTTACGGGGAATCTAACTGCCGTGACCAGGATTCGAACCTGGGTTATTGCGGCCACAACGCAATGTACTAACCACTATACGATCACGGCTCAGAAGTGGAGAGTGTAATTGCAATTTTATGTTTAGGGAGAATATTCCTAGTTCTAAGAAAAAATGCTCTATCCTTAAAGGAAGAAAAAAGTATTTTACCGTTTAGGGGAATCTAACTGCCGTGACCAGGATTCGAACCTGGGTTATTGCGGCCACAACGCAATGTACTAACCACTATACGATCACGGCTCAGAAGTGGAGAGTGTAATTGTAATTTTAGGTTTAGGGAGACTATTCCTAGTTTTAAGGAAAAATGCTCTATCCTTAAAGGAAGAAAAAAGTATTCTACCGTTTATGGGGAATCTAACTTCCGTGACCAGGATTCGAACCTGGGTTATTGCGGCCACAACGCAATGTACTAACCACTATACGATCCCAGCTCAGAAGTGGAGAGTGTAATTGTAATTTTATGTTCAGGGAGAATATTCCTTGTTTTAAGGAAAAATGCTCTATCCTTAAAGGAAGAAAAAAGTATTGTTCCGTTTAGGGGAATCTAACTGCCGTGACCAGGATTCGAACCTGGGTTATTGCGGCCGCAACGCAATATACTATCCACTATTCGATCACGGCTCAGAAGTGGAGAGTGTAATTGTAATTTTAGGTTTAGGGAGATAATTCCTAGTTTTAAGGAAAAATACTCAATCCTTAAAGGAAGAAAAAAGTATTGTTCCGTTTAGGGAATCTAACTGCCGTGACCAGGATTCGACCCTGGGTTATTGCGGCCACAACGCAATGTACTAACCACTATACGATCACGGCTCAGGAGTGCAGAGTGTAATTGTAATTTTATGTTTAGGGAGAATATTCCTAGTTTTAAGGAAAAATGCTCTATCCTTAAAGGAAGAAAAAAGTATTCTACCGTTTAGGGGAATCTAACTGCCGTGACCAGGATTCGAACCTGGGTTATTGCGGCCACAACGCAATGTACTAACCACTATACGATCACGGCTCAGAAGTGGAGAGGGAAATTGTAATTTTATGTTTAGGGAGAATATTCCTAGTTTTAAGGAAAAATGCTCTATCCTTAAAGGAAGAAAAAAGTATTCTACCGTTTAGGGGAATCTAACTGCCGTGACCAGGATTCGAACCTGGGTTATTGCGGCCACAACGCAATGTACTAACCACTATACGATCACGGCTCAGAATTGGAGAGGGAAATTGTAATTTTATGTTTAGGGAGAATATTCTTAGTTTAAAGGAAAAATGCTCTATCCTTAAAGGAAGAAAAAAGTATTGTTCCGTTTAGGGGAATCTAACTGCCGTGACCAGGATTCGAACCTGGGTTATTGCGGCCACAACGCAATGTACTAACCACTATACGATCACGGCTCAGAAGTGGAGAGTGTAATTGTAATTTTAGGTTTAGGGAGAATATTCCTAGTTTTAAGGAAAAATGCTCTATCCTTCAAGGAAGAAAAAAGTATTCTACCGTTTACGGGGAATCTAACTGCCGTGACCAGGATTCGAACCTGGGTTATTGCGGCCACAACGCAATGTACTAACCACTATACGATCACGGCTCTGAAGTGGAGAGTGTAATTGTAATTTTAGGTTTAGGGAGAATATTCCTAGTTTTAAGGAAAAATGCTCTATCCTTAGAGGAAGAAAAACGTATTCTACCGTTTAGGGGAATCTAACTGCTGTGACCAGGATTCGAACCTGGGTCATTGCGGCTACAACGCAATGTACTAACCACTATACGATCACGGCTCAGAAGTGGAGAGTGCAATTGTAATTTTAGGTTTAGGGAGAATGATCCTAGTTTTAAGGAAAAATGCTCTATCCTTAAAGGAAGAAAAAAGTATTCTACCGTTTAGGGGAATCTAACTGCCAAGACCAGGATTCGAACCTTAGTTATTGCGGCCACAACGTAATTTTCTAACCACTATACGACCACGGCTCAGAAGTAGTGAGTGTAATTGTAATTTTATGTTTGGGGAGAATATTCCTAGTTTCAAGGAAAAATGCTCTATCCTTAAAGGAAGAAAAAAGTATTCTACTGTTTAGGGGAATCTAACTGCCGTGACCAGGATTCGAACCTGGGTTTTTGCGGCCACAACGCAATGTACTAACCACTATACGATCACGGCTCAGGAGTGGAGAGTGTAATTGTAATTTTATGTTTAGGGAGAATATTCCTAGTTTTAAGGAAAAATGCTCTATCCTTAAAGGAAGAAAAAAGTATTCTACCGTTTATGGGAATCTAACTGCCGTGACCAGGATTCGAACCTGGGTTATTGCGGCCACAACGCAATGTACTAACCACTATACGATCACGGCTCAGAAGTGGAGAGTGTAATTGTAATTTTAAGTTTAGGGAGAATGATCCTAGTTTTAAGGAAAAATGCTCTATCCTTAAAGGAAGAAAAAAGTATTCTACCGTTTAGGGGAATCTAACTGCCTTGACCAGGATTCGAACCTTAGTTATTGCGGCCTCAACGTAATTTTCTAACCACTATACGATCACGGCTCAGAAGTAGTGAGTGTAATTGTAATTTTATGTTTGGGGAGAATATTCCTAGTTTCAAGGAAAAATGCTCTATCCTTAAAGGAAGAAAAAAGTATTCTACCGTTTAGGGGAATCTAACTGCCGTGACCAGGATTCGAACCTGGGTTTTTGCGGCCACAACGCAATGTACTAACCACTATACGATCACGGCTCAGGAGTGGAGAGTGTAATTGTAACTTTATGTTTAGGGAGAATATTCGTAGTTTTAAGGAAAAATGCTCTATCCTTAAAGGAAGAAAAAAGTATTCTACCGTTTAGGGGAATCTAACTGCCGTGACCAGGATTCGAACCTGGGTTATTGCGGCCACAACGCAATGTACTAACCACTATACGATCACGGCTCAGAAGTGGTGAGTGTAATTGTAATTTTATGTTTAGGGAGAATATTCCTAGTTTTAAGGAAAAATGCTCTATCCTTAAAGGAAGAAGAAAGTATTCTACCGTTTAGGGGAATCTAACTGCCGTGACCAGGATTCGAACCTGGGTTATTGCGGCCACAACGCAATGTACTAACCACTATACGATCACGGCTCAGAAGTGGAGAGTGTAATTGTAATTTTATGTTTAGGGAGAATATTCCTAGTTTTAAGGAAAAATGCTCTATCCTTAAAGGAAGAAAAAAGTATTCTACCGTTTAGGGGAATCTAACTGCCGTGACCAGGATTCGAACCTGGGTTATGGCGGCCACAACGCAATGTACTAACCACTATACGATCACGGCTCAGAAGTGGAGAGTGTAATTGTAATTTTATGTTTAGGGAGAATATTCCTAGTTGTAAGGAAAAATGCTCTATCCTTAAAGGAAGAAAAAAGTATTCTACCGTTTAGGGGAATCTAACTGCCGTGACCAGGATTCGAACCTGGGTTATTGCGGCCACAACGCAATGTACTAACCACTATACGATCACGGCTCAGAAATGGAGAGTGTAATTGTAATTTTATGTTTAGGGAGAATATTCCTAGTTTTAAGGAAAAATGCTCTATCCTTAAAGGAAGAAAAAAGTTTTCTACCGTTTAGGGGAATCTAACTGCCGTGACCAGGATTCGAACCTGGGTTATTGTGGCCACAACGCAATGTTCTAACCACTATACGATCACGGCTCAGAAGTGGAGAGTGTAATTGTAATTTTAGGTTTAGGGAGAATATTCCTAGTTTTAAGGAAAAATGCTCTATCCTTAAAGGAAGAAAAAAGTATTCTACCGTTTAGGGGAATCTAACTGCCGTGACCAGGATTCGAACCTGGGTTATTGCGGCCACAACGCAATGTACTAACCACTATACCATCACGGCTCAGGAGTGGAGAGTGTAATTGTAATTTTATGTTTAGGGAGAATATTCCTAGTTTTAAGGAAAAATGCTCTATCCTTAAAGGAAGAAAAAAGTATTCTACCGTTTAGGGGAATCTAACTGCCGTGACCAGGATTCGAACCTGGGTTATTGCGGCCACAACGCAATGTACTAACCACTATACGATCACGGGTCAGAAGTGGAGAGTGTAATTGTAATTTTATGTTTAGGGAGAATATTCCTAGTTTTAAGGAAAAATGCTCTATCCTTAAAGGAAGAAAAAAGTATTCTACCGTTTAGGGGAATCTAACTGCCGTGACCAGGATTCGAACCTGGGTTATTGCGGCCACAACGCAATGTACTAACCACTATACGATCACGTCTCAGAAGTGGAGAGGGAAATTGTAATTTTATGTTTAGGGAGAATATTCCTAGTTTAAAGGAAAAATGCTCTATCCTTAAAGGAAGAAAAAAGTATTGTTCCGTTTAGGGGAATTGTGGTATTGCTTTTATGATGTTTTGTTACTTTTATATATATGTGGTATTGCTTTTATGATGTTTTGTTACTTTTATCTTTGCTGCACTGCTCTGCACTGCTATAATTACTTTAAAGTTTTAGTTTCTCTTTCATATGTTTTCACCTGCCCTTTTCTGCCCTTAAATAATTTAGCCAAAAATAAAAAATAAAAAGAAATAGCAAGTATAGCCCTACTTATTTTGTGATGGTGGTAACAGCCAATAAGAGTTGAGTATGCTTTGGGGGCTTGGTTAGAGGAGGTGAGAGAAAAGGAAAGGACACACATGGTTTTGGGAGAGCTGAGGTTAAGACACAAAAAAAATATGAGGATCCTCAACAGTTAAGTTATATTATAAGATTTTCTATCACCCCTTAATTATTTTTTTATTTATTTTATATTGTAGCAGTGCAGCTTCATAATGTATAATTTCATGTAAATTCATTTTATGTACCTATTATTAATTAGTGTGAATGCCTTCCTGGAACAAAATTTGTAACTCTAAATATCTTAAATGATCAACTTTAAATAAATAGTTTTAACACCTTGCAATTAGTGATCATTCTAATGATCTTGTTCTCTTACTTAAGAGTATATTATTTTTAATTGTTATTCATTTTTATTCTTATCTTAATGTGTGTGGTGATGAACTGAACATCACCACATATATTTTTTGGTGCCGTGACCAGGATAGGCAGACACATTAATTAATATTTTGTTATGTGGTTGTATCTATAGATACTGTTATTTATATATTATTTATTAGCAAACATAAGCTATTAAATATGACTGAAGGTTTGAAATCCCCATTTTTGTTGTCTTTGATCCCCACCTTAAATGATCAAAATTATAATGATTTTTTTGAATCCTTGGAAACCACAGCAAAATTAGCTGAATGGTCAAAGGAACAACTATTGGTTATAACAAAATTAAAAATGGAAGGAGCTGTTAGGAAGCTTTATAACAATTCATTAGAAGGGAAAGTTACGGATTACGAATCTCTGAAAAAGGGAATTAAAGGCTATTTTACGCCTACTACATCTTTCGCTCAAAACTTTGCTGCATTTTCTACAGCTGAGCAGGAGACAAGTGAAACAGCTAGGGATTTTGCCATGCGGATTGAGGGATTAGCAAAATTGGCAAATTTGCCTATAGATTTTAAGGAGAAAGTAAAAATGTCGCAATATATTAACGGCTTAAAACCAGCTTTAAAGGCCCAAGTTATTCTTTTAAATCCCCTATCGTTTGATGAAGCTATTGAAATTTCAAATAGGGTAGAAAACTCATTACAAACTTTAAGTTCAAACGTAAATGCTCTTAACACCCCTCCAGTACATAAAACTAATGATATGCCAAATGACTACGTTAATGTTTTAACACTCCTAACTAAGCAGATAAGTGAGATGCAAATTCAAATCAATGAGTTAGCTGCCGCCAATATTAATAAAGTTCAGAAAATAACTTGTAATTACTGTCAAATTGTTGGACATAAAGAAAATGAGTGCAGAAAGAAGAAAAGAGCTAATTTTAAAAATCGCCCTAATCATAATAGATATCAGCAACCCACTCAATTTGCTATTAATCAGCAGCATCCATTTGTAGTACCCCGGCAGAACTCACGAAGTTCATTCAATCACCAACAGCAATTTGAGGTACCATTTCAAACCACTCAGGTACAATATAATGAGGATTTTGGAAATGACCAACAAAGTTATCACCAAACTCAACAATCTCCTTTGTACAGTCCGCAAAAAAAAAACGAATCACCCTGAATAACTTTCGTTCTAATGATCGGATTTTCACGAACTAAGTGTCAATCTTAATGGTTCCTGGGGGTGACCTCAAATATGCTAATTAATTAGTGCTAACTATTAATTAAGTTACGAAATCAGACACAAAAACGCACTTTCTCTGAATAAACATACATTTTTTTTCACATATTTGGATTCTTAACCTTCAAAATATAGGGGGTAGCCGCAATCTGGGAAAAATGGTCCCCATAGTTTGGTCAGGAGAGCTATCCAAAGTTCGTACCCCATAATGTTAATTTAACTTTTTACGTTTTTAGTCATATTTTCAAAACTAATAAAGCAATTTAAATAAAATTGCACCCACTTATAAAACTCATTTACCCAAAGATAATTTCATGAAAAAAATAATTTTTATTGATTATTAATTATTTTTTATTATTTAATTAAAGAGAGGAGGAAAAAATGTTGAATTATAAGGTATGAATTTTTTTTAACCATATTAATCTACATATTTTTCAATTGAAAAATCTAAAGTTTCAACTGTTTTTATATATTAGAAGCTGAGAAAAATTAAAATTAATTATTTTTAAAAAAATAATTTGGCGACAATAAAGAAATGATTAAATGGGGCGATTAATATTAAAATGTGATAAACTTGCGAGGAACTTGACTTCGCGCGCGTAGTGTAAAATTTCATTCATATTTTTTCGCTAATAATCGTTTGCCAATCTTTCAATTTTTATTGATTTCTAACTATAAAATACAATGTTTCCTTTTTAGTCGCTTAATAATTTATTTGCAATTTAGTAAAGAAATTTGAATAAAACATTTTGAATAAAAAACACTTTATTCAAGGAATGTCTAGTTTTATAAAATAGGATATGATATGATCTTCTGATAGAATATGATTATTCACCAGATTGTGCTTATTTAATGTGATTATTTTTTATCTTTTGATTTTGTTTTTCAATGACTGATACAATTTCAATAATATACATACGTATGCATAGATTTGGAATAATATGTTTATCAATTTCTTGAATATATATTTTATAAATATTAATAAAAATACGTAGTCAACTTTTTTAAGTATCTCTCACAACATCTCAAATTTCTCAACATCTTATAGAGTAAATTAACGAATGAAAGAACACTTAAGCTTAGCTTGCCTTTAAGAAAAAATCATAAAAATTTCAAAATTTGTAATTTTAGCTAAATGATGGTGTCGACATATTTGTTATTAAATACAAATTATGTAAAAAAAATTAGATAATTTACATAATATTGTTTTAAGCTTTTGGTGGTTTAAATAATAAGTAGTAAGATAACCAATAAGTAGTAAGATAACCAAGTGAAGGAACAGTTCTTACCAGTGAATAAACACTAAATTTTCTAGTGAATGAACACTTAATTTAGAAAATGTTTGATGCTCGTTAGGAATCCATTGGCCACACGAATGTCTAAAAACAAGATTTTTCTCGGAATTACAACATATAACCACAGTTAACGCAGAAAATGTTACTTTTTTTTCCGTCATGGAATGGAAAGTAAAATATGTTTGAAAAAATAATTTAAAAAAAAAATGTTTTAATTTTTTTTTCTCACAGTTTAATAGTCCGTTCTAAATTATAAATGTTTATCATTGCGTAATCCGATGATGCTTTTATTATTATTATAATTAGATCACTTTTTTGTTTACTCTTTTGGTGGTTTATTATTTTTGGTGGTTTATTTTGGTGGGTTTGGTGGTTACATTTTTTAAGCTATTTTTTAATCTTTTTAAGTATTTTTTTTCTCTTCGTCATATTTTCTGCTATAACTTTTTTTTCAGCTCTTTCAATCTCTTTAAATTTTCGTTCTTTGTCTGAAGTTAATGCAAAAAAGTAATTTTTTTCTTTTGATTTAACCCTCCTCTTTTTTCCATATTTTTGGCCAATGTAAATGTATCTTCGAAATTTCTTTTGAATTTCCAATACCATTTCTAGAATCCCTAACTGGATAATAAATGAGAAAAAGGAGTTTCGAAGTTTGAGTCAAATCCATCTCTCATTGACTTATATCTAGTGGGTCCTCAGCAGTACTTACCATTTACTTATGGAACCAATTGTTTTTGCAACTAACAATACCTCAAGAGGACTTATATCAAAATCAGTTTTCAAGATACTTTCATTATCAATGTTAGTTGTATCAGCTTCAGTGCCAAAATTTGATTAACCAAATGTTCTTTTTGAAATAAATTCTTCAATATTGAGAAAAGCACAGGCTATTGGATATTTGGGAGATTAAACTTTTCTGTCGTCAATGTTCCTTTAAAAATTTGCAACATAACTTGTGAGATTTCCCTCTCAAGCTTCTGAAGAAATAGTGCATCGTAACTCTCGAAGCATGTATTTTGTTGATAAGTTGTCTTGCTCATTAACTCTTGGTGTCTGTTTTGCATGCATTTGTTAAAGTCAACGTTTTTTACATCGAATGGAAAAATATCGCATTTCATGAAAGCATTTTAATTTCATCAGTTGATGCCTCAAAATCTTATTTAAAAATGGATGTGAAATTTTCTCGACATATTGCTTTACAATTCTTTTAAGATCTAATGGGAGATTTCCCTGAATTGGGTAGAAAACTAAACTAGAAAATTTGTTTTGATGAACATAACTTGCTCAGTTTCAAATTAATATGAGATTTATACCTATCCAAAACGAGCAAAATAGGGAATTTGATAGCATTTTTAATTAGGCATGGGCAGAAACATTTGCAATATATTTGTAAAATGTTGCTTGCTGCGGTCATTGTTTCATTTCATGAATCACTTTTTCGAATGAAATATATAGCAGGGACTGATTCTGTAATATCTCAAAGAATTCTTCAGTAAGGAAAAACTACCAATCGAGGTACTTTTTCTTTCCTAGGTACTTAAGAATATAAATCCTTATAATTTTTAGAGCCAAGGATTTTTCCCGTTTAAGGGTAGTATTCAACTCTTGTTTCGTTCGCATTGTAAATGCAATCACTTTCTAAAAGGATGCCAGGGCTACTTCATCTAAAGTTCTTAAAACCAGTATTTCGAACATTATTCTCTAAGGGAAGTTTTGCCTTTTGAAATTATCTTCGCATTGCACTGAGTTATCGGTGGATGTCGCCTTAAAAAAAAACTTCACCCATTTTTCACCTGGATGATTGCCTTTAAATGGATTTTTCCTACCAGTTCCTGTCTGGACGTTAAAAACCGCAATAAGATAATAACTTAGCTAATTATTAGCACAAAGGCCTGCAAAGAAATTATCTATTCAAGCTTTTATTATTATATTTAGTCAGTGAACATAGCTTATTAAGGTGTCTAAGGTATGATGTAATAACTAATCACAACATTTATAACGATAAATAATTAACAAATTATTATTATAATTCTTTAAATAAATTTAGCAATTAAATTTGCATTTTGAAATGAAATTGTTATAGGAACAATTCATACAGCATTTAACTGAATTTAAGGTGTCCTCTATATCACAGAACTACTAATTATCCTTGTAAAATCATATTTCGCACATACTGTTTATTCACTGGGAAATCTATTCCCAGTGAAGAAACATGCCTGTTCCTTCACTGGTTAGAAGTTGTTTTTTGTACTTTTAACATAATTTTGATGTATAATATGACTAAAAGTACAAGAAAATTAAAACTTTTATTTTATTTTCATTAACTTGAAAAAATCCCAATAAAGGAACACTTGTTTATTCATTGGTTTTTCATCGTTTGGTAATCCAGTTAATAATCACCCCCTAATCTCAGTACTTGCTTATGTTATGGTGCTTGAAATAAATACAGTGTAACTTCAATAACCATATTTTGAATTCTATTTTTCACAATGAGAAAAAAAGCATTATTATACGCAATTAATTGTACTTTAAACGGATAACTACCACCACTGACCTTATAATTGTGTCAAAGAAACAAGGCGTTGACCAGGCGTTACTAACAAACAAAGTTAAAGTAAAGGCGTTACTAACAAACAAACCAGGCGTTACTAACAAATTCAAAACTTTTTTCGGAGAAGACTCTAAGACCAGGTAACTCAATGCATTGTTAGATGACTTCCTATTGTTAGGTAGTAAGCTACTGTTACCAATCAATCTAAATTAAAACGTTTAAAATCTTATTTCTAAAAAATATCTATGAAATGTTCCTTCACTGGGGTGTGTTCCATCACTGGTTGGTTTACCCTATATCGTCTTAATCTTAAAAGAAATTTTCGGAAGTGTTTCACAAGTGTTTCGCAGAACTATTTTACCTATTATTTAAGTAAATTTTGACATTTTTAAGAATCTTATTCTTTACCCTTTTACGTTTATTATTTCTTCATTAATATACTAATCAATTTTTTCAGTTCTTTAATTTAGGTTTTCTTTAAAGTAAAGTTCCTTTCGAAATTATAATCAAGTTTTCTTGAAAAGAATTATTGTCTGCTAGCTAAGAATAAAATCTTGTAAAGAAATTAAAAACATTCCGCTGTTTAAAATTATTTAATGCAAAGCAGCTGATTATTTACTAAGCATACTATTTTTTTTTTGAAAAAAGAGTATAAATTATTGATTGGCTTTCTTTTGTTTCTCGTGACTTCAACATAGATTATCTAAAATAGCGTTGATGTATTTTAAGTCACTACAAAGAGTATAAAGATACCGAACATAAAAAGCTGTCGAATTCGTAGCCAAAATTTTTAAGTGTCTTAAAATATCTCAGTATCTTAAATGTCGTTCTAACATCTTAGTTGTGAAATTAAATTTTTAATTATCTGATCACGAGTGATTCACTTATTATTTCATTATATATTTTACTCTTTCTTTATGATACCAAGTAGATTTTTTTCCTGATAATATACTAAACTATTTTGTTTAATTTTTTACTTTAGCACGATTCCTAAGATATTATTGTAGTATAATTTGTTATCAGGAAAATGCCTTATTTTGTTAAGCAGGAAATACTGAAAATTGAAATTTGTAAAAAGATTCCGAAGCCGTGCCAATTTTAGAGTCATCTGATTTTAAAAAAATGCTATAAGAAATACGCAATTTCCGAACTCATTTTAATAAAAATAAATAAGAAAAACGTGGCAAGAAGGCGAACATACTTTTTACAGAAACTGTGAAAACTAATTTTTGCCATATTTCGTCAAAAGAGGATAAGAATGATATTGCTCCAAGGGACCTACTCAATAATTTCGCTATTTCCAGAATGAAATCTGTTTGATCGAAACATATTATTCCTTGAAAATTAAAACGAGGAAAAAATTAGCTTTTATTATTTATCTAAGCTTATTCCATTTATTTAATGATAGCGGTATTAAGGTTAAGAATATGCGATGGAAGCCCCGTTTAGTATTATATTATAATTGCATTAAATCATGAATTTATTTTAAGCAATAAATTTATTTTAAGTAAATTATTTAATAATTTAAGCAAATAAGGGCGTAAAAATAAACTCGATCAAAATACTCCGAAAGTATACCCTAAAATATATGTAGAATAAACTTTGGCATCGATATATATAAAAAATACCTTTTCAAAACTTATTTTAATATCGAGTGAAATAATTTAATATGTTGTGTAACTAAATGGATAATCCCAAGAAACTGAATCGAAAGTATAAAAATTTCATTGATTTAAAAAAAATAATAGATGATAATAAAAGTAGACATGTTTTGAGCGTCCAATAATGAAAGTCACAACTTATTCAAGCCTGACAAGTCTTGAGAATGGGCGATTATATTTGAACGCTCAAAACATGTCGACTTTTACTTCCCTCTTCATACGTTTCGAAGTCAGTTGAGTTTTTATCGTCAATTATACTGTTTTACATTTGGGTCTTGATCATTATTTTGATAAGGATTTTGCACTCGTTAAAGTAAACATATGCATTTTAATATTTAACAGGATTCATGTGGTCTTTCAAAACGTAAGAGCATCAATATTGTAAAAGTTATATTCAACTTAAAAATTAAAATTTTGAGTTAATAAAATTAAATATTTTATCTTTTAAGTTTTTCAGTATCTTAAGGATCTTACTAGCTCTGTTTAAAACGAGAGTATCAGATATATATAAGAAAACATAAATAATTATAGTAGCAGTATTTGGTGGTAAATGTAGCTTATCGTAATTGAAGAATATGCTGTGCGACATTGTAGGGTGAATTTGCGAACGTAAGTTTCAGAATGCATCGAAACACGAGGATGCAATTTGCTAATCATCTTTATCCAAAGAAAACCATGTAACCTAAATAACTAGCAGAATGAAGCGATTTTATAAACAACGAATCATACAATATGCAACATATTGTTTCAATATCTTATTCATAAACATAACATATTTCAATGTCTTTAAATTGCCACTAAACATTCAGCAATTCCTTGAGTTATAGAAAAAAGAAATATCGTAAATTACAGAAAACCTTGTGAATGTGCATTAGAATTACTATATAATCTACATTTTATTTTTCAAGTACTTTTTTTCGTCTTCAAACTTTCTTGCCTAGAAGACTCGATTAACCCTTTCGCGCTGACTGTCACAAATACGTGACAGCATAAAACAGTATCTACCAGGGTAAAAAGATAAAACTTATAAACAAAGTAATTCTTTAGCAGTTTATTTGTGGGCAGGGTTATAATTGTTTGATTTATTTAATTCACCATTACTTAGTTCAAAATAAAATTATTTAGTTATACTTTGAACTAGCATTAATTATATATGTGATTAAACTAACAATAATTAAATTCAAGGCAGCGTAAGTCCGTGAAATTAGCAACGCCTGCATTTAAGCTACCGTTTTTTATTTATTTACATCCTGATTCTGATTTTGTACGAATGCTTTCATGAATCACTCTCCCCAAGGGGTTAAAGCTGTAAAAATGATTATCCCTAAAATTTTGTATATAGCTGTAGTAAGTTATGTCAATTTGATTTTAGTTTGAAATACTCGAATAAATTTAGCAAAAACAGCATAATCTAAACAATATCAGATAAAAAGTTCATGTATTTAAATTCTAAAAACTTAGAAAATCATAAATAATTTATAAATCGATTCAAGTTTTCTTTTCAAAGGACATTAAAATAATTTTTTTTGTTGCTTTTTAGACAGAAATCAGCTTAAGAATTGTCTATTGCCTAGAAAATTCGAGAGATTTTCTATTAACAATGAATTAAACCTCTCTGAGCAATCACAAAACATTATTTCAATTTTTCTACAGTCATAGTATGGTTGCCTAGCAACCTAGTAAAATTAAGCATTCTTCTTTTGAATTAGTCAATGGGTTATCTTAAAATATTCATTTGCGCTGGCGACTTTTTTTGGCGGTTTTCTGGACTATCGCCAAATATATAAACCTTTATTGCTACCCAATTTACCACCCAATTTTTTTGAAATTTCGTCTACCCCCCCTAAATCAAGTGTCTAGATTCCAAATATGTAAAAAAAAATATATGTTTATTCAGAGAAAGTACGTTTTTGTGTCTGATTTCGTAACTTAATTAATAGTTAGCACTAATTAATTAGCATATTTGAGGTCACCCTCAAGAACCATTAAGATTGACACTTAGTTCGTGAAAATCCGATCATTAGAACGAAAGTTATTCAGGGTGATTCGTTTTTTTTTTTGCGGACTGTACACCACCACACATAGAACTGAAGCAAATAATCAGGGTGGCACTCGACCCAAAGAATTTCACCCAAACTACTAGAGGGGAGAAAAGGTAATGGATCAATTTTTTCAGTAAATCCCCAACCTGATCCAGACGATAACCTCATCTGTAATCTAAATCAAAACTTTCTACCTATAATACAAATTAATGTTAATAATATAACCTGCAGAGCCCTTGTTGATTCAGGTGCAACTGTAAATGTTATTTCCCCTAATATATTTCAGCAATTGAAGGAATTTAAGGTAAAAGATTACAATTCTAGCTTGACTGCTGTAACAGGTGTAGGTATAAGTACTAGTTCAGTTATTGAAACTGAAATATCTATTAGTGAGGAGACATTCCTAACAGAACTTATTGTTTCTAACCAACCACTATCGTCAACATTTGATTTGATATTAGGATTCAAGTTTTTAAAAGAATTTAATTTCATTATTGATTGTTCAAAATGTGTAATGTATAATCATTCGATTAAAATAAAATGGTTGGATAGTGTTAATAGTGAGGTTATAGAGAGGGATATAATGGTATCAGTTAAGGCTAGTAATAGTTTAAACAGTATAAATAATTCAAATATATGTAAAACACAAAATTTCGGTATCCTGAATAGAAAACTAAAGTTGCCTCCGCATTCAGTGAGTAATGTACAAATAAAAATTTCTAATTCAAGTAAACTTGCTAAGGGAGATATCGTATATGTGCAACCAAATGAAAATAATATGCAAAATGATTATTTTGTTGCCCATGCTGTGACGGAAGTGTTGGATGATTCAGCATGTCTGATTCAAATTTTTAACCCTACGGAGGATATTATTACTTTAAATAAAAGTTCGAAAACTTGCAGGATCAAGGGTGTGACGGTTGATGAAGTAGAGCGCTCACGGAATTCAGCAATAAATACCATTACTGACAATAATGAGGATTTTCTTAAAAATTTTAATTTAGTACATTTAGATGAAAATCAACAAAAAAGAGTATCTGATCTTTTACTGGAATATAAAACTGTTTTTGCTAATGAGATAAGTGAGTTAGGGTCTTGCTCTTTGGTTGAACACCACATTATATTAACTGATGATATCCCCGTTCGGCAAAAACCTTATCGTGTCCCCTATCACTTGAAGGCTGAAATGAGGAATCAGCTTAACAAATTGTTGGATGCTGGAATTATTCAGCCTTCAACATCCAGTTATGCCGCTCCTGTACTCCTTGTGAAAAAGGCAGATGGTTCATATCGATTGGTTGCTGATTTGAGAAAACTAAATGCAAAAACTTTACCTGATAATTTTCCAATTCCAAATTTAATGGAAATGATAGACCTGCTATCTGGATCAAAATTCTTTTCCTCTTTAGATTTAACTTCGGGTTTTCATCAAATGAAAATGTATCCTGCTCATGCACATTTAACGGGTATTGCAACCGAATTTGGAAATTTTGAATATGTACGTATGCCATTCGGCCTAAAGAATGCAAGCTCTAGTTTTCAGCGGTTAATGTCACTTGTACTAGCTGGCTTGACTGATTTATCTATTGGTTGCTATATTGATGATGTAATAATTGCAAGTCGTACCTTTGAAGAACACATTGAAAAACTTGGTATTGTGTTTAAGCGTCTTAGAGAGGCAAACCTAAAGCTTAAGCCTAAGAAGTGTTCTTTACTTAAGGATGAGGTAACGTATCTTGGACATAGAGTTATAGAGGGTAAAGTGATGCCAGATCCTAAAAACATTCAGACTATTCAAAGGGCTCTTCCTCCTAAGAGTAAACGTGAGGTGCGAGCATTTATTGGTTTGACAGGCTTTTATCGTAGGTTCATACCAAATTACTCGAAATTAGCTCTTCCCCTTACTAATATTACCAAAGAAAAGGTTCCTTTTGTTTGGACTGAACTTGAGCAAAACGCTTTTGAAAAATTGCGAAACCATTTAATATCTCAACCGTGCCTGGCTTTACCAGATTTCCATAAACAGTTTGCTCTCTGTACTGATGCGAGTAAACATTCGTTGGGTGCTGTATTAGTTCAGGAAGATGAGACTGGTTTTCAGCATCCTATCAGTTTTGCCTCTAGGAAATTAAAGGATAGTGAAATAAATTATTCTGTTTTTGAAAAGGAAGCATTGGCAATTATTTTTGGTGTTCAACACTTCAAACAATATTTAATCGGAAAAGAATTCACCATTTATTGCGATCAAAAGAGCTTATCTTACGTACTAAATCTAAAAGATCATAATTCAAGGATTGCACGTTGGATAATGACCTTGCAATCTTATTCATACAAAGTAATACATAAGGCAGGAAAATTGAATCTTATGGCAGACTACCTATCGCGGTTAAAAACAAATGATACCATAAATTGTGTGCAGTCCCAAGAAAACAATTTAAAAGTCTTTCAGTTAGTTAACCTATCACAAAAGCAATTAATAGATGAACAGAAAAATGATCCTCATTGCCAGAAAATTGTGAGAAAATTAAGGGTTCATGTAAAATTTTCCCCGTCTTCTCCAAATTTTTTTCTAAAGAATGGTGTCTTACTGTGCTCTAGGGTTAATTCCTTAAATCCTAAACTAGTTGTTCCCAAAACTTTAATTCAACTTGTATTAGTACAATGTCATGATAATAACAGTGTTGCCCACCCAGGTTTATCGAGAACCCTTCATAGAGTCAAAGAAAATTTTTTTTGGTATAATATGTACAAAAATGTTAAAAATTATGTTGCTTCTTGTCCCTCGTGTATTGAACGTAAAGGATTTAAAGCCTCAAACAAGGCACCTTTACAAAAGATTCCAACTGCCAGTAGACCCTTTCAAAAATGTAGCATTGATGCAGTTGGACCCCTAGTGACTTCAAAAAATGGAAATAAATGGTTACTTGTTATAACAGACTATTTTTCACGGTATCCTGAGGCATATCCTGTACCTGACATCCAAAGCTCTACTGTTGCTAAAGTTTTGATTGATTTCATTTCACGTCATGGACTCATGGAAACTTTTTACTCAGACCGAGGAACGAATTTCATTTCCGAAGCAATGCAACAAGTATATGATACACTTGGCATTCAAAAGCAGCATACTGTAAGTTATAATCCGCAAGGAAACGGTGTAGTAGAAAGATTAAACAAAACACTCATTGATTCCCTCAGCCATCTTGTTAGTATAAACCAAACAGATTGGTGTGAACGTGTTCCCTTGGCTCTAATGGCTTTTCGCACAGCATTCCATCGTACAATAAAGCAAACCCCAGCATATATAATATATGGTCGTGATCTGGTGATGCCATATGACTTAATATTTTCGTCAAAGTTTAGGACATACAATGATAATCCTACCTATGTTCAAGAATTGATTCCTAGATTGCAACAGGCATTTGCCATTGTAAAAGAAAATTTAGAGAAAGCTGCTGATAACCAGGTTGCTTCTACTGCCACAACTAGACATATCAAAGATATAAAATTAGGTGATTTGGTTTATCTTCATACACCTAAAATTAAAGTTCACACCTCGAAAAAACTCTCAAAATTAAACCATGGTCCTTATAGGGTGTCAAAGAAATGTTCCCCTGTCCTGTTTGAATTAACTTTAGTAGCTAACCCATTAACAACTACTACATCTCATGTCAATCGTATAATAAAAATTCCAGAGAGAGAAATATTTCCATCGTCTTCCATATTTGAGGAAGAAAATTCTGTAATTAGTGATAACCTTAAAGGGTGTGAGGTTAGACACCCTGCTGCGGATAAAAAATTATATCCTGCCTTAATGAAGCCCATTAATGAGAAAGAATTACTAAGTTTTGGTTATTTTGTATCACAACCCTGTAGGGCTCAATTAAATCGTGATGTACAAACAGATGTTCAAAGTGAAGAAAGTAATTCTTCATATGATTTTTTTCGTGATACATCTATTTCACCCGTTTCATTTTTAAATGATTCTTTATCAGAATCTGATTCGTCAGATGTGGTAGAACCGAGATATAATCTCAGACCTAGAGATCCTCAGGGATTTGTAAAAAATAAAAGGGTGTAACTACTTTGTAATAATGTGTATTTAATGTGCTATTTTATACTATGTTTTTGTCATTGTATATATATATTATAATTCTTGTGTATGTGTAAAGTGCTTATGATAATCAAGAAAGCTTCGTGACTAAATCTCTTCATGTTACTGAACTAAAAGCAATTTAATGTGAACTTTAAGGACGTTTAAGTGGAACTCTTTCAGAATTAGTCTGGTTGGGAGTCTGAGTGGATCAGTCCTATGGAAGTGACTGCTGAGTTGTTGCCTGTGAGTGGATCTGTCTCAAAGTGAAAGTGGTTGCTGAATCCTCGCCAGAAAATCATGCCGGCCACTCTAACTTCTGAACTCTTCAATGGCGTGTGAAAGATAGGTACTCCTGAGGCATCATAAGGCCACAAATATCTCTTGATTGTTTCGCTTTTCATTGGTAAATGCTCAGCTGCGTGGTAGCCATTGTCTTAAAAAAAAAAATAATATTTCATGATACCTGCTGATCAATGATGATACCTGCTGATGATACCTGCTGATCAATGATTTCATGATACCTGCTTTCATTGATCCCTGCTGCAACCGCATCCATAAAACACAACACCTTCATGTTAATTTACTGAATTGAACTTTCAAACAGACACACTGCTCATCCTGATCACTCAGTTCTCCCACCTCACTTCTCTTCAATATCAGACTCCATAGTTTGTGTTGTAACGGTAACCATCCTTATGCAAGAATAACTAATCAGTGACTCCTTCCAAAAGATCCTACTAGTCAGTGACCTTTGTCAAGAAAAAAATTTAATTTATTAAATTTTTTTTCCCCAGGGGGAAAGATATATGTGGTATTGCTTTTATGATGTTTTGTTACTTTTATATATATGTGGTATTGCTTTTATGATGTTTTGTTACTTTTATCTTTGCTGCACTGCTCTGCACTGCTATAATTACTTTAAAGTTTTAGTTTCTCTTTCATAAGTTTTCACCTGCCCTTTTCTGCCCTTAAATAATTTAGCCAAAAATAAAAAATAAAAAGAAATAGCAAGTATAGCCCTACTTATTTTGTGATGGTGGTAACAGCCAATAAGAGTTGAGTATG
Organism: Parasteatoda tepidariorum; assembly: GCF_982258835.1. NCBI lineage: Eukaryota > Metazoa > Arthropoda > Arachnida > Araneae > Theridiidae > Parasteatoda > Parasteatoda tepidariorum. Next base: position 7,368,980 of record NC_141758.1, on the reverse strand, counting down.
CTTTGGGGGCTTGGTTAGAGGAGGTGAGAGAAAAGGAAAGGACACACATGGTTTTGGGAGAGCTGAGGTTAAGACACAAAAAAAATATGAGGATCCTCAACAGTTAAGTTATATTATAAGATTTTCTATCACCCCTTAATTATTTTTTTATTTATTTTATATTGTAGCAGTGCAGCTTCATAATGTATAATTTCATGTAAATTCATTTTATGTACCTATTATTAATTAGTGTGAATGCCTTCCTGGAACAAAATTTGTAACTCTAAATATCTTAAATGATCAACTTTAAATAAATAGTTTTAACACCTTGCAATTAGTGATCATTCTAATGATCTTGTTCTCTTACTTAAGAGTATATTATTTTTAATTGTTATTCATTTTTATTCTTATCTTAATGTGTGTGGTAATGAACTGAACATCACCACAGAATCTAACTGCCGTGACCAGGATTCGAACCTGGGTTATTGCGGCCACAACGCAATGTACTAACCACTATACGATCACGGCTCAGAAGTGGAGAGTGTAATTGTAATTTTAGGTTTAGGGAGAATATTCCTAGTTTTAAGGAAAAATGCTCTATCCTTCAAGGAAGAAAAAAGTATTCTACCGTTTACGGGGAATCTAACTGCCGTGACCAGGATTCGAACCTGGGTTATTGCGGCCACAACGCAATGTACTAACCACTATACGATCACGGCTCAGAAGTGGAGAGTGTAATTGTAATTTTAGGTATAGGGAGAATATTCATAGTTTTAAGGAAAAATGCTCTATCCTTAGAGGAAGAAAAACGTATTCTACCGTTTAGGGGAATCTATCTGCCGTGACCAGGATTCGAACCTGGGTTATTGCGGCTACAACGCAATGTACTAACCACTATACGATCACGGCTCAGAAATGGAGAGTGTAATTGTAATTTTAGGTTTAGGGAGAATGATCCTAGTTTTAAGGAAAAATGCTCTATCCTTAAAGGAAGAAAAAAGTATTCTACCGTTTAGGGGAATCTAACTGCCTTGACCAGGATTCGAACCTTAGTTATTGCGGCCACAACGTAATTTTCTAACCACTATACGATCACGGCTCAGAAGTGGTGAGTGTAATTGTAATTTTATGTTTGGGGAGAATATTCCTAGTTTCAAGGAAAAATGCTCTATCCTTAAAGGAAGAAAAAAGTATTCTACCGTTTAGGGGAATCTAACTGCCGTGACCAGGATTCGAACCTGGGTTTTTGCGGCCACTACGCAATGTAATAACCACTATACGATCGCAGCTCTGACGTGGTGAGTGTAATTGTAATTTTATGTTTAGGGAGAATATACCTAGTTTTAAGGAAAAATGCTCTATCCTTAAAGGAAGAAAAAAGTATTCTACCGTTTAGGGGAATCTAACTGCCGTGACCAGGATTCGAGCCTGGGTTATTGCGGCCACAGCGCAATGTACTAACCACTATACGATCACGGCTCAGAAGTGGTGAGTGTAATTGTAATTTTATGTTTAGGGAGAATATTCCTAGTTTTAAGGAAAAATGGTCTATCCTTAAAGGAAGATAAAAGTATTCTACCGTTTAGGGGAATCTAACTGCCGTGACCAGGATTCGAACCTGGGTTATTGCGGCCACAACGCAATGTACTAACCACTATACGATCACGGCTCAGAAGTGGTGAGTGTAATTGTAATTTTATGTTTAGGGAGAATATTCCTAGTTTTAAGGAAAAATGCTCTATCCTTAAAGGAAGAAAAAAGTATTCTACCGTTTAGGGGAATCTAACTGCCGTGACCAGGATTCGAGCCTGGGTTAAAGCGGCCACAGCGCTATGTACTAACCACTATACGATCACGGCTCAGAAGTGGTGAGTGTAATTGTAATTTTATGTTTAGGGAGAATATTCCTAGTTTTAAGGAAAAATGCTCTATCCTTAAAGGAAGAAAAAAGTATTCTACCGTTTAGGGGAATCTAACTGCCGTGACCAGGATTGGAACCTGGGTAATTGCGGCCGCAACGCAATATACTATCCACTATACGATCACGGCTCAGAAGTGGAGAGTGTAATTGTAATTTTAGGTTTAGGGAGATAATTCCTTGTTTTAAGGAAAAATGCTCTATCCTTAAAGGAAGAAAAAAGTATTGTTCCGTTTAGGGGAATCTAACTGCCGTGACCAGGATTCGAACCTGGGTTATTGCGGCCACAACGCAATGTACTAACCACTATAGGATCACGGCTCAGAAGTGGAGAGTGTAATTGTAATTTTAGGTTTAGGGAGATAATTCCTAGTTTTAAGGAAAAATGCTCTATCCTTAAAGGAAGAAAAAAGTATTCTACTGTTTAGGGGAATATAACTGCCGTGACCAGGATTCGAACCTGGGTTATTGCGGCCACAACGCAATGTACTAACCACTATACGATCACGGCTCAGAAGTGGAGAGTGTAATTGTAATTTTATGTTTAGGGAGAATATTCCTAGTTTTAAGGAAAAATGCTCTATCCTTAAAGGAAGAAAAAAGTATTCTACCGTTTAGGGGAATCTAACTGCCGTGACCAGGATTGGAACCTGGGTAATTGCGGCCGCAACGCAATATACTATCCATTATACGATCACGGCTCAGAAGTGGAGAGTGTAATTGTAATTTTATGTTTAGGGAGAATATTCCTAGTTTTAAGGAAAAATGCTCTATCCTTAAAGGAAGAAAAAAGTATTCTACCGTTTAGGGGAATCTAACTGCCGTGACCAGGATTGGAACCTGGGTAATTGCGGCCGCAACGCAATATACTATCCACTATACGATCACGGCTCAGAAGTGGAGAGTGTAATTGTAATTTTAGGTTTAGGGAGATAATTCCTTGTTTTAAGGAAAAATGCTCTATCCTTAAAGGAAGAAAAAAGTATTGTTCCGTTTAGGGGAATCTAACTGCCGTGACCAGGATTCGAACCTGGGTTATTGCGGCCACAACGCAATGTACTAACCACTATAGGATCACGGCTCAGAAGTGGAGAGTGTAATTGTAATTTTAGGTTTAGGGAGAATATTCCTAGTTTTAAGGAAAAATGCTCTATCCTTAAAGGAAGAAAAAAGTATTCTACCGTTTAGGGGAATCTAACTGCCGTGACCAGGATTGGAACCTGGGTAATTGCGGCCGCAACGCAATATACTATCCACTATACGATCACGGCTCAGAAGTGGAGAGTGTAATTGTAATTTTAGGTTTAGGGAGATAATTCCTTGTTTTAAGGAAAAATGCTCTATCCTTAAAGGAAGAAAAAAGTATTGTTCCGTTTAGGGGAATCTAACTGCCGTGACCAGGATTCGAACCTGGGTTATTGCGGCCACAACGCAATGTACTAACCACTATAGGATCACGGCTCAGAAGTGGAGAGTGTAATTGTAATTTTAGGTTTAGGGAGATAATTCCTAGTTTTAAGGAAAAATGCTCTATCCTTAAAGGAAGAAAAAAGTATTCTACTGTTTAGGGGAATATAACTGCCGTGACCAGGATTCGAACCTGGGTTATTGCGGCCACAACGCAATGTACTAACCACTATACGATCACGGCTCAGAAGTGGAGAGTGTAATTGTAATTTTATGTTTAGGGAGAATATTCCTAGTTTTAAGGAAAAATGCTCTATCCTTAAAGGAAGAAAAAAGTATTCTACCGTTTAGGGGAATCTAACTGCCGTGACCAGGATTGGAACCTGGGTAATTGCGGCCGCAACGCAATATACTATCCACTATACGATCACGGCTCAGAAGTGGAGAGTGTAATTGTAATTTTAGGTTTAGGGAGATAATTCCTTGTTTTAAGGAAAAATGCTCTATCCTTAAAGGAAGAAAAAAGTATTGTTCCGTTTAGGGGAATCTAACTGCCGTGACCAGGATTCGACCCTGGGTTATTGCGGCCACAACGCAATGTACTAACCACTATAGGATCACGGCTCAGAAGTGGAGAGTGTAATTGTAATTTTAGGTTTAGGGAGATAATTCCTTGTTTTAAGGAAAAATGCTCTATCCTTAAAGGAAGAAAAAAGTATTGTTCCGTTTAGGGGAATCTAACTGCCGTGACCAGGATTCGACCCTGGGTTATTGCGGCCACAACGCAATGTACTAACCACTATAGGATCACGGCTCAGAAGTGGAGAGTGTAATTGTAATTTTAGGTTTAGGGAGATAATTCCTAGTTTTAAGGAAAAATGCTCTATCCTTAAAGGAAGAAAAAAGTATTCTACTGTTTAGGGGAATATAACTGCCGTGACCAGGATTCGAACCTGGGTTATTGCGGCCACAACGCAATGTACTAACCACTATACGATCACGGCTCAGAAGTGGAGAGTGTAATTGTAATTTTATGTTTAGGGAGAATATTCCTAGTTTTAAGGAAAAATGCTCTATCCTTAAAGGAAGAAAAAAGTATTCTACCGTTTAGGGGAATCTAACTGCCGTGACCAGGATTGGAACCTGGGTAATTGCGGCCGCAACGCAATATACTATCCACTATACGATCACGGCTCAGAAGTGGAGAGTGTAATTGTAATTTTAGGTTTAGGGAGATAATTCCTTGTTTTAAGGAAAAATGCTCTATCCTTAAAGGAAGAAAAAAGTATTGTTCCGTTTAGGGGAATCTAACTGCCGTGACCAGGATTCGACCCTGGGTTATTGCGGCCACAACGCAATGTACTAACCACTATAGGATCACGGCTCAGAAGTGGAGAGTGTAATTGTAATTTTAGGTTTAGGGAGATAATTCCTTGTTTTAAGGAAAAATGCTCTATCCTTAAAGGAAGAAAAAAGTATTGTTCCGTTTAGGGGAATCTAACTGCCGTGACCAGGATTCGACCCTGGGTTATTGCGGCCACAACGCAATGTACTAACCACTATAGGATCACGGCTCAGAAGTGGAGAGTGTAATTGTAATTTTAGGTTTAGGGAGATAATTCCTAGTTTTAAGGAAAAATGCTCTATCCTTAAAGGAAGAAAAAAGTATTCTACTGTTTAGGGGAATATAACTGCCGTGACCAGGATTCGAACCTGGGTTATTGCGGCCACAACGCAATGTACTAACCACTATACGATCACGGCTCAGAAGTGGAGAGTGTAATTGTAATTTTATGTTTAGGGAGAATATTCCTAGTTTTAAGGAAAAATGCTCTATCCTTAAAGGAAGAAAAAAGTATTCTACCGTTTAGGGGAATCTAACTGCCGTGACCAGGATTGGAACCTGGGTAATTGCGGCCGCAACGCAATATACTATCCACTATACGATCACGGCTCAGAAGTGGAGAGTGTAATTGTAATTTTAGGTTTAGGGAGATAATTCCTTGTTTTAAGGAAAAATGCTCTATCCTTAAAGGAAGAAAAAAGTATTGTTCCGTTTAGGGGAATCTAACTGCCGTGACCAGGATTCGACCCTGGGTTATTGCGGCCACAACGCAATGTACTAACCACTATAGGATCACGGCTCAGAAGTGGAGAGTGTAATTGTAATTTTAGGTTTAGGGAGATAATTCCTTGTTTTAAGGAAAAATGCTCTATCCTTAAAGGAAGAAAAAAGTATTGTTCCGTTTAGGGGAATCTAACTGCCGTGACCAGGATTCGACCCTGGGTTATTGCGGCCACAACGCAATGTACTAACCACTATAGGATCACGGCTCAGAAGTGGAGAGTGTAATTGTAATTTTAGGTTTAGGGAGATAATTCCTAGTTTTAAGGAAAAATGCTCTATCCTTAAAGGAAGAAAAAAGTATTCTACTGTTTAGGGGAATATAACTGCCGTGACCAGGATTCGAACCTGGGTTATTGCGGCCACAACGCAATGTACTAACCACTATACGATCACGGCTCAGAAGTGGAGAGTGTAATTGTAATTTTATGTTTAGGGAGAATATTCCTAGTTTTAAGGAAAAATGCTCTATCCTTAAAGGAAGAAAAAAGTATTCTACCGTTTAGGGGAATCTAACTGCCGTGACCAGGATTGGAACCTGGGTAATTGCGGCCGCAACGCAATATACTATCCACTATACGATCACGGCTCAGAAGTGGAGAGTGTAATTGTAATTTTAGGTTTAGGGAGATAATTCCTTGTTTTAAGGAAAAATGCTCTATCCTTAAAGGAAGAAAAAAGTATTGTTCCGTTTAGGGGAATCTAACTGCCGTGACCAGGATTCGACCCTGGGTTATTGCGGCCACAACGCAATGTACTAACCACTATAGGATCACGGCTCAGAAGTGGAGAGTGTAATTGTAATTTTAGGTTTAGGGAGATAATTCCTAGTTTTAAGGAAAAATGCTCTATCCTTAAAGGAAGAAAAAAGTATTCTACTGTTTAGGGGAATATAACTGCCGTGACCAGGATTCGAACCTGGGTTATTGCGGCCACAACGCAATGTACTAACCACTATACGATCACGGCTCAGAAGTGGAGAGTGTAATTGTAATTTTATGTTTAGGGAGAATATTCCTAGTTTTAAGGAAAAATGCTCTATCCTTAAAGGAAGAAAAAAGTATTCTACCGTTTAGGGGAATCTAACTGCCGTGACCAGGATTGGAACCTGGGTAATTGCGGCCGCAACGCAATATACTATCCACTATACGATCACGGCTCAGAAGTGGAGAGTGTAATTGTAATTTTAGGTTTAGGGAGATAATTCCTTGTTTTAAGGAAAAATGCTCTATCCTTAAAGGAAGAAAAAAGTATTGTTCCGTTTAGGGGAATCTAACTGCCGTGACCAGGATTCGACCCTGGGTTATTGCGGCCACAACGCAATGTACTAACCACTATAGGATCACGGCTCAGAAGTGGAGAGTGTAATTGTAATTTTAGGTTTAGGGAGATAATTCCTAGTTTTAAGGAAAAATGCTCTATCCTTAAAGGAAGAAAAAAGTATTCTACTGTTTAGGGGAATATAACTGCCGTGACCAGGATTCGAACCTGGGTTATTGCGGCCACAACGCAATGTACTAACCACTATACGATCACGGCTCAGAAGTGGAGAGTGTAATTGTAATTTTATGTTTAGGGAGAATATTCCTAGTTTTAAGGAAAAATGCTCTATCCTTAAAGGAAGAAAAAAGTATTCTATAGTTTAGGGGAATCTAACTGCCGTGACCAGGATTCGAACCAGGGTTATTGCGGCCACAACGCAATGTACTAACCACTATACGATCACGGCTCAAAAGTGGAGAGTGTAATTGTAATTTTATGTTTAGGGAGAATATTCCTAGTTTTAAGGAAAAATGCTCTATCCTTAAAGGAAGAAAAAAGTATTCTACCGTTTAGGGGAATCTAACTGCCGTGACCAGGATTCGAACATGGGTTATTGCGGCCACAACGCAATGTACTAACCACTATACGATCACGGCTCAGGAGTGGAGAGTGTAATTGTAATTTTATGTTTAGGGAGAATATTCCTAGTTTTAAGGAAAAATGCTCTATCCTTAGAGGAAGAAAAAAGTATTCTACCGTTTAGGGGAATCTAACTGCCGTGACCAGGATTCGAACCAGGGTTATTGCGGCCTCAACGCAATGTACTAACCACTATACGATCACGGCTCAGAAGTGGAGAGTGTAATTGTAATTTTATGTTTAGGGAGAATATTCCTAGTTTTAAGGAAAAATGCTCTATCCTTAAAGGAAGAAAAAAGTATTCTACCGTTTAGGGGAATCTAACTGCCGTGACCAGGATTCGAACCTGGGTTATTGCGGCCACAACGCAATGTACTAACCTCTATACGATCACGGCTCAGAAGTGGAGAGTGTAATTGTAATTTAAGGTTTAGGGAGAATATTCCTAGTTTTAAGGAAAAATGCTCTATCCTTAAAGGAAGAAATAAGTATTCTACCGTTTAGGGGAATCTAACTGCCTTGACCAGGATTCGAACCTTAGTTATTGCGCCTACAACGTAATTTTCTAACCACTATACGATCACGGCTCAGAAGTGGAGAGTGTAATTGTAATTTTATGTTTAGGGAGAATATTCCTTGTTTTAAGGAAAAATGCTCTATCCTTAAAGGAAGAAAAAAGTATTGTTCCGTTTAGGGGAATCTAACTGCCGTGACCAGGATTCGAACCTGGGATATTGCGGCCACAACACAATTTACTAACCACTATACGATCACGGCTCAGAAGTGGAGAGTGCAATTGTAATTTTATGTTTAGGGAGAATATTCCTAGTTTTAAGGAAAAATGCTCTATCCATAAAGGAAGAAAAAAGTATTCTACCGTTTAGGGGAATCTAACTGCCGTGACCAGGACTCGAACCTGGGTCATTGCGGCCGCAACCCAATGTACTAACCACTATACGATCGCGGCTCAGAAGTGGTGAGGGAAATTGTAATTTTATGTTTAGGGAGAATATTCCTAGTTTAAGGAAAAATGCTCTATCCTTAAAAAAAGAAAAAAGTATTGTTCCGTTTAGGGGAATCTAACTGCCGTGACCAGGATTCGAACCTGGAATATTGCGGCCACAACGCAATTTACTAACCACTATACGATCACGGCTCAGAAGTGGAGAGTGTAATTGTAATTTTAGGTTCCGGGAGAATATTCCTAGTTTTAAGGAAAAATGCTCTATCTTTAAGGAAGAAAAAACTATTCTACCGTTTAGGGGAATCTAACTGCCGTGACCAGGATTCGAACCTGGGTTATTGCGGCCACAACGCAATGTACTAACCACTATAGGATCACGGCTCAGAAGTGGAGAGTGTAATTGTAATTTTATGTTTAGGGAGAATATTCCTAGTTTTAAGGAAAAATGCTCTATCCTTAAAGGAAGAAAAAAGTATTCTGCCGTTTACGGGGAACATAACTGCCGTGACCAGGATTCGAACCTGGGTTATTGCGGCCACAACGCAATGTACTAACCACTATAGGATCACGGCTCAGAAGTGGAGAGTGTAATTGTAATTTTATGTTTAGGGAGAATATTCCTTGTTTTAAGGAAAAATGATCTATCCTTAAAGGAAGAAAAAAGTATTGTTCCGTTTAGGGGAATCTAACTGCCGTGACCAGGATTCGAACCTGGGTTATTGCGGCCGCAACGCAATATACTATCCACTATTCGATCACGGCTCAGAAGTGGAGAGTGTAATTGTAATTTTAGGTTTAGGGAGATAATTCCTAGTTTTAAGGAAAAATACTCTATCCTTAAAGGAAGAAAAAAGTATTGTTCCGTTTAGGGAATCTAACTGCCGTGACCAGGATTCGACCCTGGGTTATTGCGGCCACAACGCAATGTACTAACCACTATAGGATCACGGCTCAGAAGTGGAGAGTGTAATTGTAATTTTAGGTTTAGGGAGATAATTCCTAGTTTTAAGGAAAAATGCTCTATCCTTAAAGGAAGAAAAAAGTATTCTACTGTTTAGGGGAATATAACTGCCGTGACCAGGATTCGAACCTGGGTCATTGCGGCCACAACGCAATGTACTAACCACTATACGATCACGGCTCAGAAGTGGAGAGTGTAATTGTAATTTTATGTTTAGGGAGAATATTCCTAGTTTTAAGGAAAAATGGTCTATCCTTAAAGGAAGAAGAAAGTATTCTACCGTTTAGGGGAACCTAACTGCATTGACCAGGATTCGAACCAGGGTTATTGCGGCCACAACGCAATGTACTAACCACTATACGATCACGGCTCAAAAGTGGAGAGTGTAATTGTAATTTTATGTTTAGGGAGAATATTCCTAGTTTTAAGGAAAAATGCTCTATCCTTAAAGGAAGAAAAAAGTATTCTACCGTTTAGGGGAATCTAACTGCCGTGACCAGCATTCGAACCTGGGTTATTGCGGCCACAACGCAATGTACTAACCACTATACGATCACGGCTCAGAAGCGGAGAGTGTAATTGTAATTTTAGGTTTAGGGAGAATAATCCTAGTTTTAAGGAAAAATGCTCTATCCTTAAAGGAAGAAAAACGTATTCTACCGTTTAGGGAAATCTAACTGCCGTGACCAGGATTCGAACCTGGGTTATTGCGGCCACAACGCAATGTACTAACCTCTATACGATCACGGCTCAGAAGTGGAGAGTGTAATTGTAATTTAAGGTTGAGGGAGAATATTCCTAGTTTTAAGGAAAAATGCTCTATCCTTAAAGGAAGAAATAAGTATTCTACCGTTTAGGGGAATCTAACTGCCTTGACCAGGATTCGAACCTTAGTTATTGCGCCTACAACGTAATTTTCTAACCACTATACGATCACGGCTCAGAAGTGGTGAGTGTAATTGTAATTTTATGTTTGGGGAGAATATTCCTAGTTTCAATGAAAAATGCTCTATCCTTAAAGGAAGAAAAAAGTATTCTACCGTTTAGGGGAATCTAACTGCCGTGACCAGGATTCGAACCTGGGTTATTGCGGCCACTACGCAATGTAATAACCACTATACGATCACAGCTCTGACGTGGTGAGTGTAATTGTAATTTTATGCATAGGGAGAATATTCCTAGTTTTAAGGAAAAATGCTCTATCCTTAAGGGAAGAAAAAAGTATTCTACCACTTAGGGGAATATAACTGCCGTGACCAGGATTCGAACCTGGGTTATTGCGGCCACTACGCAATGTACTAACCACTATACGATCACGGCTCAGAAGTAGTGAGTGTAATTGTAATTTTATGTTTAGGGAGAATATTCCTAGTTTTAAGGAAAAATGGTCTGTCCTTAAAGGAAGATAAAAGTATTCTACCGTTTAGGGGAATCTAACTGCCGTGACCAGGATTCGAACCTGGGTTATTGCGGCCACAACGCAATGTACTAACCACTATACGATCACGGCTCAGAAGTGGTGAGTGTAATTGTAATTTTATGTTTAGGGAGAATATTCCTAGTTTTAAGGAAAAATGCTCTATCCTTAAAGGAAGAAAAAAGTATTCTACCGTTTAGGGGAATCTAACTGCCGTGACCAGGATTCGAGCCTGGGTAATTGCGGCCACAGCGCAATGTACTAACCACTATACGATCACGGCTTAGAAGTGGTGAGTGTAATTGTAATTTTATGTTTAGGGAGAATATTCCTAGTTTTAAGGAAAAATGGTCTATCCTTAAAGGAAGATAAAAGTATTCTACCGTTTAGGGGAATCTAACTGCCGTGACCAGGATTCGAACCTGGGTTATTGCGGCCACAACGCAATGTACTAACCACTATACGATCACGGCTCAGAAGTGGTGAGTGTAATTGTAATTTTATGTTTAGGGAGAATATTCCTAGTTTTAAGGAAAAATGCTCTATCCTTAAAGGAAGAAAAAAGTATTCTACCGTTTAGGGGAATCTAACTGCCGTGACCAGGATTCGAGCCTGGGTTAAAGCGGCCACAGCGCTATGTACTAACCACTATACGATCACGGCTCAGAAGTGGTGAGTGTAATTGTAATTTTATGTTTAGGGAGAATATTCCTAGTTTTAAGGAAAAATGCTCTATCCTTAAAGGAAGAAAAAAGTATTCTACCGTTTAGGGGAATCTAACTGCCGTGACCAGGATTGGAACCTGGGTAATTGCGGCCGCAACGCAATATACTATCCACTATACGATCACGGCTCAGAAGTGGAGAGTGTAATTGTAATTTTAGGTTTAGGGAGATAATTCCTTGTTTTAAGGAAAAATACTCTATCCTTAAAGGAAGAAAAAAGTATTGTTCCGTTTAGGGAATCTAACTGCCGTGACCAGGATTCGAACCTGGGTTATTGCGGCCACAACGCAATGTACTAACCACTATACGATCACGGCTCAGAACTGGAGAGTGTAATTGTAATTTTAGGTTTAGGGAGATAATTCCTAGTTTTAAGGAAAAATGCTCTATCCTTAAAGGAAGAAAAAAGTATTCTACCGTTTAGGGGAATCTAACTGCCGTGACCAGGATTCGAACCTGGGTTATTGCGGCCACAACGGAATGTACTAACCACTATACGATCACGGCTCAGAAGTGGTGAGTGTAATTGTAATTTTATGATTAGGGAGAATATTCGTAGTTTTAAGGAAAAATGCTCTATCCTTAAACAAAGAAAAAAGTATTCTACCGTTTAGGGGAATCTAACTGCCGTGACCAGGATTGGAACCTGGGTAATTGCGGCCGCAACGCAATATACTATCCACTATACGATCACGGCTCAGAAGTGGAGAGTGTAATTGTAATTTTAGGTTTAGGGAGATAATTCCTTGTTTTAAGGAAAAATACTCTATCCTTAAAGGAAGAAAAAAGTATTGTTCCGTTTAGGGAATCTAACTGCCGTGACCAGGATTCGAACCTGGGTTATTGCGGCCACAACGCAATGTACTAACCACTATACGATCACGGCTCAGAACTGGAGAGTGTAATTGTAATTTTAGGTTTAGGGAGATAATTCCTAGTTTTAAGGAAAAATGCTCTATCCTTAAAGGAAGAAAAAATTATTCTACCGTTTAGGGGAATCTAACTGCCGTGACCAGGATTCGAACCTGGGTTATTGCGGCCACAACGGAATGTACTAACCACTATACGATCACGGCTCAGAAGTGGTGAGTGTAATTGTAATTTTATGATTAGGGAGAATATTCGTAGTTTTAAGGAAAAATGCTCTATCCTTAAACAAAGAAAAAAGTATTCTACCGTTTAGGGGAATCTAACTGCCGTGACCAGGATTGGAACCTGGGTAATTGCGGCCGCAACGCAATATACTATCCACTATACGATCACGGCTCAGAAGTGGAGAGTGTAATTGTAATTTTAGGTTTAGGGAGATAATTCCTTGTTTTAAGGAAAAATACTCTATCCTTAAAGGAAGAAAAAAGTATTGTTCCGTTTAGGGAATCTAACTGCCGTGACCAGGATTCGAACCTGGGTTATTGCGGCCACAACGCAATGTACTAACCACTATACGATCACGGCTCAGAACTGGAGAGTGTAATTGTAATTTTAGGTTTAGGGAGATAATTCCTAGTTTTAAGGAAAAATGCTCTATCCTTAAAGGAAGAAAAAAGTATTCTACCGTTTAGGGGAATCTAACTGCCGTGACCAGGATTCGAACCTGGGTTATTGCGGCCACAACGGAATGTACTAACCACTATACGATCACGGCTCAGAAGTGGTGAGTGTAATTGTAATTTTATGATTAGGGAGAATATTCGTAGTTTTAAGGAAAAATGCTCTATCCTTAAACAAAGAAAAAAGTATTCTACCGTTTAGGGGAATCTAACTGCCGTGACCAGGATTGGAACCTGGGTAATTGCGGCCGCAACGCAATATACTATCCACTATACGATCACGGCTCAGAAGTGGAGAGTGTAATTGTAATTTTAGGTTTAGGGAGATAATTCCTAGTTTTAAGGAAAAATGCTCTATCCTTAAAGGAAGAAAAAAGTATTCTACCGTTTAGGGGAATCTAACTGCCGTGACCAGGATTCGAACCTGGGTTATTGCGGCCACAACGGAATGTACTAACCACTATACGATCACGGCTCAGAAGTGGTGAGTGTAATTGTAATTTTATGATTAGGGAGAATATTCGTAGTTTTAAGGAAAAATGCTCTATCCTTAAACAAAGAAAAAAGTATTCTACCGTTTAGGGGAATCTAACTGCCGTGACCAGGATTGGAACCTGGGTAATTGCGGCCGCAACGCAATATACTATCCACTATACGATCACGGCTCAGAAGTGGAGAGTGTAATTGTAATTTTAGGTTTAGGGAGATAATTCCTAGTTTTAAGGAAAAATGCTCTATCCTTAAAGGAAGAAAAAAGTATTCTACCGTTTAGGGGAATCTAACTGCCGTGACCAGGATTCGAACCTGGGTAATTGCGGCCGCAACGCAATATACTATCCACTATACGATCACGGCTCAGAAGTGGAGAGTGTAATTGTAATTTTAGGTTTAGGGAGATAATTCCTTGTTTTAAGGAAAAATACTCTATCCTTAAAGGAAGAAAAAAGTATTGTTCCGTTTAGGGAATCTAACTGCCGTGACCAGGATTCGAACCTGGGTTATTGCGGCCACAACGCAATGTACTAACCACTATACGATCACGGCTCAGAACTGGAGAGTGTAATTGTAATTTTAGGTTTAGGGAGATAATTCCTAGTTTTAAGGAAAAATGCTCTATCCTTAAAGGAAGAAAAAAGTATTCTACCGTTTAGGGGAATCTAACTGCCGTGACCAGGATTCGAACCTGGGTTATTGCGGCCACAACGCAATGTACTAACCACTATACGATCACGGCTCAAAAGTGGTGAGTGTAATTGTAATTTTATGTTTAGGGAGAATATTCCTAGTTTTAAGGAAAAATGGTCTGTCCTTAAAGGAAGATAGAAGTATTCTACCGTTTAGGGGAATCTAACTGCCGTGACCAGGATTCGAACCTGGGTTATTGCGGCCACAACGCAATGTACTAACCACTATACGATCACGGCTCAGAAGTGGTGAGTGTAATTGTAATTTTATGTTTAGGGAGAATATTCCTAGTTTTAAGGAAAAATGCTCTATCCTTAAAGGAAGAAAAAAGTATTCTACCGTTTAGGGGAATCTAACTGCCGTGACCAGGATTCGAGCCTGGGTTATTGCGGCCACAGCGCAATGTACTAACCACTATACGATCACGGCTCAGAAGTGGTGAGTGTAATTGTAATTTTATGTTTAGGGAGAATATTCCTAGTTTTAAGGAAAAATGCTCTATCCTTAAAGGAAGAAAAAAGTATTCTACCGTTTAGGGGAATCTAACTGCCGTGACCAGGATTCGAGCTTTTGTTATTGCGGCCACAGCGCAATGTACTAACCACTATACGATCACGGCTCAGAAGTGGTGAGTGTAATTGTAATTTTATGTTTAGGGAGAATATTCCTAGTTTTAAGGAAAAATGCTCTATCCTTAATGAAAGAAAAAAGTATTCTTCCGTTTAGGGGAATCTAACTGCCGTGACCAGGATTCGAACCTGGGTAATTGCGGCCGCAACGCAATATACTATCCACTATACGATCACGGCTCAGAAGTGGAGAGTGTAATTGTAATTTTAGGTTTAGGGAGATAATTCCTAGTTTTAAGGAAAAATACTCTATCCTTAAAGGAAGAAAGAAGTATTGTTCCGTTTAGGGGAATCTAACTGCCGTGACCAGGATTCGAGCCTGTGTTATTGCGGCCACAGCGCAATGTACTAACCACTATACGATCACGGCTCAGAAGTGGTGAGTGTAATTGTAATTTTATGTTTAGGGAGAATATTCCTAGTTTTAAGGAAAAATGCTCTATCCTTAATGAAAGAAAAAAGTATTCTTCCGTTTAGGGGAATCTAACTGCCGTGACCAGGATTCGAACCTGGGTAATTGCGGCCGCAACGCAATATACTATCCACTATACGATCACGGCTCAGAAGTGGAGAGTGTAATTGTAATTTTAGGTTTAGGGAGATAATTCCTAGTTTTAAGGAAAAATGCTCTATCCTTAAAGGAAGAAAAAAGTATTCTACCGTTTAGGGGAATCTAACTGCCGTGACCAGGATTCGAGCCTGTGTTATTGCGGCCACAGCGCAATGTACTAACCACTATACGATCACGGCTCAGAAGTGGTGAGTGTAATTGTAATTTTATGTTTAGGGAGAATATTCCTAGTTTTAAGGAAAAATGCTCTATCCTTAATGAAAGAAAAAAGTATTCTTCCGTTTAGGGGAATCTAACTGCCGTGACCAGGATTCGAACCTGGGTAATTGCGGCCGCAACGCAATATACTATCCACTATACGATCACGGCTCAGAAGTGGAGAGTGTAATTGTAATTTTAGGTTTAGGGAGATAATTCCTAGTTTTAAGGAAAAATGCTCTATCCTTAAAGGAAGAAAAAAGTATTCTACCGTTTAGGGGAATCTAACTGCCGTGACCAGGATTCGAGCCTGTGTTATTGCGGCCACAGCGCAATGTACTAACCACTATACGATCACGGCTCAGAAGTGGTGAGTGTAATTGTAATTTTATGTTTAGGGAGAATATTCCTAGTTTTAAGGAAAAATGCTCTATCCTTAATGAAAGAAAAAAGTATTCTTCCGTTTAGGGGAATCTAACTGCCGTGACCAGGATTCGAACCTGGGTAATTGCGGCCGCAACGCAATATACTATCCACTATACGATCACGGCTCAGAAGTGGAGAGTGTAATTGTAATTTTAGGTTTAGGGAGATAATTCCTAGTTTTAAGGAAAAATGCTCTATCCATAAAGGAAGAAAAAAGTATTCTACCGTTTAGGGGAATCTAACTGCCGTGACCAGGATTCGAGCCTGTGTTATTGCGGCCACAGCGCAATGTACTAACCACTATACGATCACGGCTCAGAAGTGGTGAGTGTAATTGTAATTTTATGTTTAGGGAGAATATTCCTAGTTTTAAGGAAAAATGCTCTATCCTTAATGAAAGAAAAAAGTATTCTTCCGTTTAGGGGAATCTAACTGCCGTGACCAGGATTCGAACCTGGGTAATTGCGGCCGCAACGCAATGTACTAACCACTATACGATCACGGCTCAGAAGTGGAGAGTGTAATTGTAATTTTATGTTTAGGGAGAATATTCCTAGTTTTAAGGAAAAATGGTCTGTCCTTAAAGGAAGATAGAAGTATTCTACCGTTTAGGGGAATCTAACTGCCGTGACCAGGATTCGAACCTGGGTTATTGCGGCCACAACGCAATGTACTAACCACTATACGATCACGGCTCAGAAGCGGTGAGTGTAATTGTAATTTTATGTTTAGGGAGAATATTCCTAGTTTTAAGGAAAAATGGTCTGTCCTTAAAGGAAGATAAAAGTATTCTACCGTTTAGGGGAATCTAACTGCCGTGACCAGGATTCGAACCTGGGTTATTGCGGCCACAACGCAATGTACTAACCACTATACGATCACGGCTCAGAACTGGAGAGTGTAATTGTAATTTTATGTTTAGGGAGATAATTCCTTGTTTTAAGGAAAAATACTCTATCCTTAAAGGAAGAAAAAAGTATTGTTCCGTTTAGGGAATCTAACTGCCGTGACCAGGATTCGAACATGGGTTATTGCGGCCACAACGCAATGTACTAACCACTATACGATCACGGCTCAGAACTGGAGAGTGTAATTGTAATTTTAGGTTTAGGGAGATAATTCCTAGTTTTAAGGAAAAATGCTCTATCCTTAAAGGAAGAAAAAAGTATTCTACCGTTTAGGGGAATCTAACTGCCTTGACCAGGATTCGAACCTGGGTTATTGCGGCCACAACGCAATGTACTAACCACTATACGATCACGACTCAGAAGTGGTGAGTGTAATTGTAATTTTATGTTTAGGGAGAATATTCCTAGTTTTAAGGAAAAATGCTCTATCCTTAAAGGAAGAAAAAAATTTCTACCGTTTAGGGGAATCTAACTGCCGTGACCAGGATTCGAGCCTGGGTTATTGCGGCCACAGCGCAATGTACTAACCACTATACGATCACGGCTCAGAAGTGGTGAGTGTAATTGTAATTTTATGTTTAGGGAGAATATTCCTAGTTTTAAGGAAAAATGCTTTATCCTTAATGAAAGAAAAAAGTATTCTTCCGTTTAGGGGAATCTAACTGCCGTGACCAGGATTCGAACCTGGGTAATTGCGGCCGCAACGCAATATACTATCCACTATACGATCACGGCTCAGAAGTGGAGAGTGTAATTGTAATTTTAGGTTTAGGGAGATAATTCCTAGTTTTAAGGAAAAATGCTCTATCCTTAAAGGAAGAAAAAAGTATTCTACCGTTTAGGGGAATCTAACTGCCGTGACCAGGATTCGAGCCTGTGTTATTGCGGCCACAGCGCAATGTACTAACCACTATACGATCACGGCTCAGAAGTGGTGAGTGTAATTGTAATTTTATGTTTAGGGAGAATATTCCTAGTTTTAAGGAAAAATGCTCTATCCTTAATGAAAGAAAAAAGTATTCTTCCGTTTAGGGGAATCTAACTGCCGTGACCAGGATTCGAACCTGGGTAATTGCGGCCGCAACGCAATATACTATCCACTATACGATCACGGCTCAGAAGTGGAGAGTGTAATTGTAATTTTAGGTTTAGGGAGATAATTCCTAGTTTTAAGGAAAAATGCTCTATCCTTAAAGGAAGAAAAAAGTATTCTACCGTTTAGGGGAATCTAACTGCCGTGACCAGGATTCGAGCCTGTGTTATTGCGGCCACAGCGCAATGTACTAACCACTATACGATCACGGCTCAGAAGTGGTGAGTGTAATTGTAATTTTATGTTTAGGGAGAATATTCCTAGTTTTAAGGAAAAATGCTCTATCCTTAATGAAAGAAAAAAGTATTCTTCCGTTTAGGGGAATCTAACTGCCGTGACCAGGATTCGAACCTGGGTAATTGCGGCCGCAACGCAATATACTATCCACTATACGATCACGGCTCAGAAGTGGAGAGTGTAATTGTAATTTTAGGTTTAGGGAGATAATTCCTAGTTTTAAGGAAAAATACTCTATCCTTAAAGGAAGAAAGAAGTATTGTTCCGTTTAGGGAATCTAACTGCCGTGACCAGGATTCGAACCTGGGTTATTGCGGTCACAACGCAATGTACTAACCACTATACGATCACGGCTCAGAAGTGGAGAGTGTAATTGTAATTTTAGGTTTAGGGAGATAATTCCTAGTTTTAAGGAAAAATGCTCTATCCTTAAAGGAAGAAAAAAGTATTCTACCGTTTAGGGGAATCTAACTGCCGTGACCAGGATTCGAACCTGGGTTATTGCGGCCACAACGCAATGTACTAACCACTATACGATCACGGCTCAGAAGTGGAGAGTGTAATTGTAATTTTATGTTTAGGGAGAATATTCCTAGTTTTAAGGAAAAATGGTCTGTCCTTAAAGGAAGATAGAAGTATTCTACCGTTTAGGGGAATCTAACTGCCGTGACCAGGATTCGAACCTGGGTTATTGCGGCCACAACGCAATGTACTAACCACTATACGATCACGGCTCAGAAGCGGTGAGTGTAATTGTAATTTTATGTTTAGGGAGAATATTCCTAGTTTTAAGGAAAAATGGTCTGTCCTTAAAGGAAGATAAAAGTATTCTACCGTTTAGGGGAATCTAACTGCCGTGACCAGGATTCGAACCTGGGTTATTGCGGCCATAACGCAATGTACTAACCACTATACGATCACGGCTCAGAAGTGGTGAGTGTAATTGTAATTTTATGTTTAGGGAGAATATTCCTAGTTTTAAGGAAAAATGCTCTATCCTTAAAGGAAGAAAAAAGTATTCTACCGTTTAGGGGAATCTAACTGCCGTGACCAGGATTCGAGCCTGGGTTATTGCGGCCACAGCGCAATGTACTAACCACTATACGATCACGGCTCAGAAGTGGTGAGTGTAATTGTAATTTTATGTTTAGGGAGAATATTCCTAGTTTTAAGGAAAAATGCTCTATCCTTAAAGAAAGAAAAAAGTATTCTACCGTTTAGGGGAATCTAACTGCCGTGACCAGGATTGGAACCTGGGTAATTGCGGCCGCAACGCAATATACTATCCACTATACGATCACGGCTCAGAAGTGGTGAGTGTAATTGTAATTTTAGGTTTAGGGAGATAATTCCTTGTTTTAAGGAAAAATACTCTATCCTTAAAGGAAGAAAAAAGTATTGTTCCGTTTAGGGAATCTAACTGCCGTGACCAGGATTCGAACCTGGGTTATTGCGGCCACAACGCAATGTACTAACCACTATACGATCACGGCTCAAAAGTGGAGAGTGTAATTGTAATTTTATGTTTAGGGAGAATATTCCTAGTTTTAAGGAAAAATGCTCTATCCTTAAAGGAAGAAAAAAGTATTCTACCGTTTAGGGGAATCTAACTGCCGTGACCAGGATTCGAACCTGGGTTATTGCGGCCACAACGCAATGTACTAACCACTATACGATCACGGCTCAGGAGTTGAGAGTGTAATTGTAATTTTATGTTTAGGGAGAATATTCCTAGTTTTAAGGAAAAATGCTCTATCCTTAGAGGAAGAAAAAAGTATTCTACCGTTTAGGGGAATCTAACTGCCGTGACCAGGATTCGAACCAGGGTTATTGCGGCCTCAACGCAATGTACTAACCACTATACGATCACGGCTCAGAAGTGGAGAGTGTAATTGTAATTTTATGTTTAGGGAGAATATTCCTAGTTTTAAGGAAAAATGCTCTATCCTTAAAGGAAGAAAAAAGTATTCTACCGTTTAGGGGAATCTAACTGCCGTGACCAGCATTCGAACCTGGGTTATTGCGGCCACAACGCAATGTACTAACCACTATACGATCACGGCTCAGAAGCGGAGAGTGTAATTGTAATTTTAGGTTTAGGGAGAATAATCCTAGTTTTAAGGAAAAATGCTCTATCCTTAAAGGAAGAAAAACGTATTCTACCGTTTAGGGAAATCTAACTGCCGTGACCAGGATTCGAACCTGGGTTATTGCGGCCACAACGCAATGTACTAACCTCTACACGATCACGGCTCAGAAGTGGAGAGTGTAATTGTAATTTAAGGTTTAGGGAGAATATTCCTAGTTTTAAGGAAAAATGCTCAATCCTTAAAGGAAGAAATAAGTATTCTACCGTTTAGGGGAATCTAACTGCCTTGACCAGGATTCGAACCTTAGTTATTGCGCCTACAACGTAATTTTCTAACCACTATACGATCACGGCTCAGAAGTGGTGAGTGTAATTGTAATTTTATGTTTGGGGAGAATATTCCTAGTTTCAAGGAAAAATGCTCTATCCTTAAAGGAAGAAAAAAGTATTCTACCGTTTAGGGGAATCTAACTGCCGTGACCAGGATTCGAACCTGGGTTATTGCGGCCACTACGCAATGTAATAACCACTATACGATCACAGCTCTGACGTGGTGAGTGTAATTGTAATTTTATGCTTAGGGAGAATATTCCTAGTTTTAAGGAAAAATGCTCTATCCTTAAGGGAAGAAAAAAGTATTCTACCACTTAGGGGAATCTAACTGCCGTGACCAGGATTCGAACCTGGGTTATTGCGGCCACTACGCAATGTACTAACCACTATACGATCACGGCTCAGAAGTGGTGAGTGTAATTGTAATTTTATGTTTAGGGAGAATATTCCTAGTTTTAAGGAAAAATGGTCTGTCCTTAAAGGAAGATAAAAGTATTCTACCGTTTAGGGGAATCTAACTGCCGTGACCAGGATTCGAACCTGGGTTATTGCGGCCACAACGCAATGTACTAACCACTATACGATCACGGCTCAGAAGTGGTGAGTGTAATTGTAATTTTATGTTTAGGGAGAATATTCCTAGTTTTAAGGAAAAATGCTCTATCCTTAAAGGAAGAAAAAAGTATTCTACCGTTTAGGGGAATCTAACTGCCGTGACCAGGATTCGAGCCTGGGTTATTGCGGCCACAGCGCAATGTACTAACCACTATACGATCACGGCTCAGAAGTGGTGTGTGTAATTGTAATTTTATGTTTAGGGAGAATATTCCTAGTTTTAAGGAAAAATGGTCTATCCTTAAAGGAAGATAAAAGTATTCTACCGTTTAGGGGAATCTAACTGCCGTGACCAGGATTCGAACCTGGGTTATTGCGGCCACAACGCAATGTACTAACCACTATACGATCACGGCTCAGAAGTGGTGAGTGTAATTGTAATTTTATGTTTAGGGAGAATATTCCTAGTTTTAAGGAAAAATGCTCTATCCTTAAAGGAAGAAAAAAGTATTCTACCGTTTAGGGGAATCTAACTGCCGTGACCAGGATTGGAACCTGGGTAATTGCGGCCGCAACGCAATATACTATCCACTATACGATCACGGCTCAGAAGTGGAGAGTGTAATTGTAATTTTAGGTTTAGGGAGATAATTCCTTGTTTTAAGGAAAAATACTCTATCCTTAAAGGAAGAAAAAAGTATTGTTCCGTTTAGGGAATCTAACTGCCGTGACCAGGATTCGAACCTGGGTTATTGCGGCCACAACGCAATGTACTAACCACTATACGATCACGGCTCAGAACTGGAGAGTGTAATTGTAATTTTAGGTTTAGGGAGATAATTCCTAGTTTTAAGGAAAAATGCTCTATCCTTAAAGGAAGAAAAAAGTATTCTACCGTTTAGGGGAATCTAACTGCCGTGACCAGGATTCGAACCTGGGTTATTGCGGCCACAACGCAATGTACTAACCACTATACGATCACGGCTCAGAAGTGGTGAGTGTAATTGTAATTTTATGTTTTGGGAGAATATTCCTAGTTTTAAGGAAAAATGGTCTGTCCTTAAAGGAAGATAGAAGTATTCTACCGTTTAGGGGAATCTAACTGCCGTGACCAGGATTCGAACCTGGATTATTGCGGCCACAACGCAATGTACTAACCACTATACGATCACGGCTCAGAAGTGGAGAGTGTAATTGTAATTTTATGTTTAGGGAGAATATTCCTAGTTTTAAGGAAAGATGCTCTATCCTTAAAGGAAGAAAGAAGAATTCTACCGTTTAGGGGAATCTAACTGCCGTGACCAGGATTCGAGCCTGGGTTATTGCGGCCACAGCGCAATGTACTAACCACTATACGATCACGGCTCAGAAGTGGTGAGTGTAATTGTAATTTTATGTTTAGGGAGAATATTCCTAGTTTTAAGGAAAAATGGTCTATCCTTAAAGGAAGATAAAAGTATTCTACCGTTTAGGGGAATCTAACTGCCGTGACCAGGATTCGAAAATGGGTTATTGCGGCCACAACGCAATGTACTAACCACTATACGATCACGGCTCAGAAGTGGTGAGTGTAATTGTAATTTTATGTTTAGGGAGAATATTCCTAGTTTTAAGGAAAAATGCTCTATCCTTAAAGGAAGAAAAAAGTATTCTACCGTTTAGGGGAATCTAACTGCCGTGACCAGGATTGGAACCTGGGTAATTGCGGCCGCAACGCAATATACTATCCACTATACGATCACGGCTCAGAAGTGGAGAGTGTAATTGTAATTTTAGGTTTAGGGAGATAATTCCTTGTTTTAAGGAAAAATACTCTATCCTTAAAGGAAGAAAAAAGTATTGTTCCGTTTAGGGAATCTAACTGCCGTGACCAGGATTCGAACCTGGGTTATTGCGGCCACAACGCAATGTACTAACCACTATACGATCACGGCTCAGAACTGGAGAGTGTAATTGTAATTTTAGGTTTAGGGAGATAATTCCTAGTTTTAAGGAAAAATGCTCTATCCTTAAAGGAAGAAAAAAGTATTCTACCGTCTAGGGGAATCTAACTGCCGTGACCAGGATTCGAACCTGGGTTATTGCGGCCACAACGCAATGTACTAACCACTATACGATCACGGCTCAGAACTGGAGAGTGTAATTGTAATTTTAGGTTTAGGGAGATAATTCCTAGTTTTAAGGAAAAAGGCTCTATCCTTAAAGGAAGAAAAAAGTATTCTACCGTTTAGGGGAATCTAACTGCCGTGACCAGGATTCGAACCTGGGTTATTGCGGCCACAACGCAATGTACTAACCACTATACGATCACGGCTCAGAAGTGGTGAGTGTAATTGTAATTTTATGTTTAGGGAGAATATTCCTAGTTTTAAGGAAAAATGCTCTATCCTTAAAGGAAGAAAAAAATTTCTACCGTTTAGGGGAATCTAACTGCCGTGACCAGGATTCAAGCCTGGGTTATTGCGGCCACAGCGCAATGTACGAACCACTATACGATCACGGCTCAGAAGTGGTGAGTGTAATTGTAATTTTATGTTTAGGGAGAATATTCCTAGTTTTAAGGAAAAATGCTCTATCCTTAAAGAAAGAAAAAAGTATTCTACCGTTTAGGGGAATCTAACTGCCGTGACCAGGATTGGAACCTGGGTTATTGCGGCCACAACGCAATGTACTAACCACTATACGATCATGGCTCAGAACTGGAGAGTGTAATTGTAATTTTAGGTTTAGGGAGAATATTCCTTGTTTTAAGGAAAAATGCTCTATCCTTAAAGGAAGAAAAAAGTATTCTACCGTTTAGGGGAATCTAACTGCCGTGACCAGGATTCGAGCCTGGGTTATTGCGGCCACAACGCAATGTACTAACCACTATACGATCACGGCTCAGAAGTGGAGAGTGTAATTGTAATTTTAGGTTTATGGAGATAATTCCTTGTTTTAAGGAAAAATGCTCTATCCTTAAAGGAAGAAAAAAGTATTCTACCGTTTAGGGGAAACTAACTGCCGTGACCAGGATTCGAACCTGGGTTATTGCGGCCACAACGCAATGTACTAACCACTATACGATCACGGCTCAGAAGTGGTGAGTGTAATTGTAATTTTATGTTTAGGGAGAATATTCCTAGTTTTAAGGAAAAATGGTCTGTCCTTAAAGGAAGATAAAAGTATTCTACCGTTTAGGGGAATCTAACTGCCGTGACCAGGATTCGAACCTGGGTTATTGCGGCCACAACGAAATGTACTAACCACTATACGATCACGGCTCAGAAGTGGTGAGTGTAATTGTAATTTTATGTTTAGGGAGAATATTCCTAGTTTTAAGGAAAGATGCTCTATCCTTAAAGGAAGAAAAAAGAATTCTACCGTTTAGGGGAATCTAACTGCCGTGACCAGGATACGAGCCTGGGTTATTGCGGCCACAGCGCAATGTACTAACCACTATACGATCACGGCTCAGAAGTGGTGAGTGTAATTGTAATTTTATGTTTAGGGAGAATATTCCTAGTTTTAAGGAAAAATGGTCTATTCTTAAAGGAAGATAAAATTATTCTACCGTTTAGGGGAATCTAACTGCCGTGACCAGGATTCGAACCTGGGTAATTGCGGCCGCAATGCAATATACTATCCACTATACGATCACGGCTCAGAAGTGGAGAGTGTAATTGTAATTTTAGGTTTAGGGAGATAATTCCTAGTTTTAAGGAAAAATACTCTATCCTTAAAGGAAGAAAGAAGTATTGTTCCGTTTAGGGAATCTAACTGCCGTGACCAGGATTCGAACCTGGGTTATTGCGGCCACAACGCAATGTACTAACCACTATACGATCACGGCTCAGAAGTGGAGAGTGTAATTGTAATTTTAGGTTTAGGGAGATAATTCCTAGTTTTAAGGAAAAATGCTCTATCCTTAAAGGAAGAAAAAAGAATTCTTCCGTTTAGGGGAATCTAACTGCCGTGACCAGGATTCGAGCCTGGGTTATTGCGGCCACAGCGCAATGTACTAACCACTATACGATCACGGCTCAGAAGTGGTGAGTGTAATTGTAATTTTATGTTTAGGGAGAATATTCCTAGTTTTAAGGAAAAATGGTCTATCCTTAAAGGAAGATAAAAGTATTCTACCGTTTAGGGGAATCTAACTGCCGTGACCAGGATTCGAACCTGGGTTATTGCGGCCACAACGCAATGTACTAACCACTATACGATCACGGCTCAGAAGTGGAGAGTGTAATTGTAATTTTATGTTTAGGGAGAATATTCCTAGTTTTAAGGAAAAATGCTCTATCCTTAAAGAAAGAAAAAAGTATTCTACCGTTTAGGGGAATCTAACTGCCGTGACCAGGATTCGAACCTGGGTTATTGCGGCCACAACGAAATGTACTAACCACTATACGATCACGGCTCAGAAGTGGTGAGTGTAATTGTAATTTTATGTTTAGGGAGAATATTCCTAGTTTTAAGGAAAGATGCTCTATCCTTAAAGGAAGAAAAAAGAATTCTACCGTTTAGGGGAATCTAACTGCCGTGACCAGGATACGAGCCTGGGTTATTGCGGCCACAGCGCAATGTACTAACCACTATACGATCACGGCTCAGAAGTGGTGAGTGTAATTGTAATTTTATGTTTAGGGAGAATATTCCTAGTTTTAAGGAAAAATGGTCTATTCTTAAAGGAAGATAAAATTATTCTACCGTTTAGGGGAATCTAACTGCCGTGACCAGGATTCGAACCTGGGTAATTGCGGCCGCAACGCAATATACTATCCACTATACGATCACGGCTCAGAAGTGGAGAGTGTAATTGTAATTTTAGGTTTAGGGAGATAATTCCTAGTTTTAAGGAAAAATACTCTATCCTTAAAGGAAGAAAGAAGTATTGTTCCGTTTAGGGAATCTAACTGCCGTGACCAGGATTCGAACCTGGGTTATTGCGGCCACAACGCAATGTACTAACCACTATACGATCACGGCTCAGAAGTGGAGAGTGTAATTGTAATTTTAGGTTTAGGGAGATAATTCCTAGTTTTAAGGAAAAATGCTCTATCCTTAAAGGAAGAAAAAAGAATTCTTCCGTTTAGGGGAATCTAACTGCCGTGACCAGGATTCGAGCCTGGGTTATTGCGGCCACAGCGCAATGTACTAACCACTATACGATCACGGCTCAGAAGTGGTGAGTGTAATTGTAATTTTATGTTTAGGGAGAATATTCCTAGTTTTAAGGAAAAATGGTCTATCCTTAAAGGAAGATAAAAGTATTCTACCGTTTAGGGGAATCTAACTGCCGTGACCAGGATTCGAACCTGGGTTATTGCGGCCACAACGCAATGTACTAACCACTATACGATCACGGCTCAGAAGTGGAGAGTGTAATTGTAATTTTATGTTTAGGGAGAATATTCCTAGTTTTAAGGAAAATGCTCTATCCTTAAAGAAAGAAGAAAGTATTCTACCGTTTAGGGGAATCTAACTGCCGTGACCAGGATTCGAACCTGGGTTATTGCGGCCCCAACGCAATGTACTAACCACTATACGATCACGGCTCAGAAGTGGAGAGTGTAATTGTAATTTTAGGTTTAGGGAGAATATTCCTAGTTTTAAGGAAAAATGCTCCATCCTTAGAGGCAGACAAAAGTATTCTACCGTTTAGGGGAATCTAACTGCCGTGACCAGGATTCGAACCTGGGTTATTGCGGCTACAACGCAATGTACTACCCACTACACGATCACGGCTCAGAAGTGGAGAGTGCAATTGTAATTTTATGTTTAGGGAGAATATTCCTAGTTTTAAGGAAAAATGCTCTATCCATAAAGGAAGAAAAAAGTATTCTACCGTTTAGGGGAATCTAACTGCCGTGACCAGCATTCGAACCTGGGTTATTGCGGCCACAACGCAATGTACTAACCACTATACGATCACGGCTCAGAAGTGGAGAGTGTAATTGTAATTTTATGTTTAGGGAGAATATTCCTAGTTTTAAGGAAAAATGCTCTATCCTTAAAGAAAGAAAAAAGTATTCTACCGTTTAGGGGAATCTAACTACCGTGACCAGGATTCGAACCTGGGTTATTGCGGCCACAACGCAATGTACTAACCACTATACGATCACGGCTCAGAAGTGGAGAGTGTAATTGTAATTTTAGGTTTAGGGAGAATATTCCTAGTTTTAAGGAAAAATGCTCTATCCTTAAAGGAAGAAAAAAGTATTCTACCGTTTACGGGGAATCTAACTGCCGTGACCAGGATTCGAACCTGGGTTATTGCGGACACAACGCAATGTACTAACCACTATACGCTCACGGCTCAGATGTGGAGAGTGTAATTGTAATTTTATGTTTAGGGAGAATATTCCTTGTTTTAAGGAAATATGCTCTATCCTTAAAGGAAAAAAAAAAGTATTGTTCCGTTTAGGGGAATCTAACTGGCGTGACCAGGATTCGAACCTGGGTTATTGCGGCCGCAACGCAATATACTATCCACTATTCGATCACGGCTCAGAAGTGGAGAGTGTAATTGTAATTTTAGGTTTAGGGAGATAATTCCTAGTTTTAAGGAAAAATACTCTATCCTTAAAGGAAGAAAAAAGTATTGTTCCGTTTAGGGAATCTAACTGCCGTGACCAGGATTCGACCCTGGGTTATTGCGGCAACAACGCAATGTACTAACCACTATACGATCACGGCTGAGAAGTGGAGAGTGTAATTGTAATTTTAGGTTTAGGGAGATAATTTCTAGTTTTAAGGAAAAATGCTCTATCCTTAAAGGAAGAAAAAAGTATTCTACCGTATAGGGGAATCTAACTGCCGTGACCAGGATTCGAACCTGGGTTATTGCGGCCACAACGCAATGTACTAACCACTATACGATCACGGCTCAGAAGTGGAGAGTGTAATTGTAATTTTATGTTTAGGGAGAATATTCCTAGTTTTAAGGAAAAATGCTATATCCTTAAAGGAAGAAGAAAGTATTCTACCGTTTAGGGGAATCTAACTGCCGTGACCAGGATTCGAACCAGGGTTATTGCGGCCACAACGCAATGTACTAACCACTATACGATCACGGCTCAGAAGTGGAGAGTGTAATTGTAATTTTATGTTTTGGGAGAATATTCCTAGTTTTAAGGAAAAATGCTCTATCCTTAAAGGAAGAAAAAAGTATTCTACCGTTTAGGGGAATCTAACTGCCGTGACCAGGATTCGTACCTGGGTTATTGCGGCCACAACGCAATGTACTAACCACTATACGATCACGGCTCAGAAGTGGTGAGTGTAATTGTAATTTTATGTTTAGGGAGAATATTCCTAGTTTTAAGGAAAAATGCTCTATCCTTAAAGGAAGAAAAAAGTATTGCACCGTTTAGGGGAATCTAACTGCCTTGACCAGGATTCGAACCTGGGTTTTTGCGGCCACAACTCAATGTTCTAATCACTTTACGATCACGGCTCAGAAGTGGTGAGTGTAATTGTAATTTTATGTTTAGGGAGAATATTCCTAGTTTTAAGGAAAAATGCTCTATCCTTAAAGGAAGGAAAAAGTATTGTACCGTTTAGGGGAATCTAACTGCCGTGACCAGGATTCCTACCTGGGTTATTGCGGCCACAACGCAATGTACTAACCACAATACGATTACGACTCAGAAGTGGTGAGTGTAATTGTAATTTTATGTTTAGGGAGAATATTCCTAGTTTTAAGGAAAAATACTCTATCCTTAAAGGAAGAAAAAAGTATTGTACCGTTTAGGGGAATCTAACTGCCGTGACCAGGATTCGAACCAGGATTATTGCGGCCGCATCGCAATGCACTAACCACTAAACGATCACGGCTCAGAAGTGGTGAGTGTAATTGTAATTTTATGTTTAGGGAGAATATTCCTAGTTTTAAGGAAAAATGCTCTATGCTTAAAGGAAGGAAAAAGTATTGTACCGTTTAGGGGAATCCAACTGCCGTGACCAGGATTCCTACCTGGGTTATTGCGGCCACAACGCAATGTACTAACCACAATACAATTACGACTCAGAAGTGGTGAGTGTAAATGTAATTTTATGTTTAGGGAGAATATTCCTAGTTTTAAGGAAAAATGCTCTATCCTTAAAGAAAGAAAAAAGTATTGTACCGTTTAGGGGAATCTAACTGCCGTGACCAGGATTCGAACCTGGGTTATTGCGGCCACAACGCAATGTGCTAACCAATATACGATCACGGCTCAGAAGTGGTGAGTGTAATTGTAATTTTATATTTAGGGAGAGTATTCCTAGTTTTAAGGAAAAATGCTCTATCCTTAAAGGAAGAAAAAAGTATTGCACCGTTTAGGGGAATCTAACTGCCTTGACCAGGATTCGAACCTGGGTTTTTGCGGCCACAACGCAATGTTCTAATCACTATACGATCACGGCTCAGAAGTGGTGAGTGTAACTGTAATTTTATGTTTAGGGAGAATATTCCTAGTTTTAAGGAAAAATGCTCTATCCTTAAAGGAAGGAAAAAGTATTGTACCATTTAGGGGAATCTAACTGCCGTGACCAGGATTCCTACCTGGGTTATTGCGGCCACAACGCAATGTACTAACCACAATACGATTACGACTCAGAAGTGGTGAGTGTAATTGTAATTTTATGTTTAGGGAGAATATTCCTAGTTTTAAGGAAAAATACTCTATCCTTAAAGGAAGAAAAAAGTATTGTACCGTTTAGGGGAATCTAACTGCCGTGACCAGGATTCGAACCTGGATTATTGCGGCCGCAACGCAATGCACTAACCACTAAACGATCACGGCTCAGAAGTGGTGAGTGTAATTGTAATTTTATGTTTAGGGAGAATATTCCTAGTTTTAAGGAAAAATACTCTATCCTTAAAGGAAGAAAAAAGTATTGTTCCGTTTAGGGAATCTAACTGCCGTGACCAGGATTCGACCCTGGGTTATTGCGGCAACAACGCAATGTACTAACCACTATACGATCACGGCTGAGAAGTGGAGAGTGTAATTGTAATTTTAGGTTTAGGGAGATAATTTCTAGTTTTAAGGAAAAATGCTCTATCCTTAAAGGAAGAAAAAAGTATTCTACCGTATAGGGGAATCTAACTGCCGTGACCAGGATTCGAACCTGGGTTATTGCGGCCACAACGCAATGTACTAACCACTATACGATCACGGCTCAGAAGTGGAGAGTGTAATTGTAATTTTATGTTTAGGGAGAATATTCCTAGTTTTAAGGAAAAATGCTATATCCTTAAAGGAAGAAGAAAGTATTCTACCGTTTAGGGGAATCTAACTGCCGTGACCAGGATTCGAACCAGGGTTATTGCGGCCACAACGCAATGTACTAACCACTATACGATCACGGCTCAGAAGTGGAGAGTGTAATTGTAATTTTATGTTTTGGGAGAATATTCCTAGTTTTAAGGAAAAATGCTCTATCCTTAAAGGAAGAAAAAAGTATTCTACCGTTTAGGGGAATCTAACTGCCGTGACCAGGATTCGTACCTGGGTTATTGCGGCCACAACGCAATGTACTAACCACTATACGATCACGGCTCAGAAGTGGTGAGTGTAATTGTAATTTTATGTTTAGGGAGAATATTCCTAGTTTTAAGGAAAAATGCTCTATCCTTAAAGGAAGAAAAAAGTATTGCACCGTTTAGGGGAATCTAACTGCCTTGACCAGGATTCGAACCTGGGTTTTTGCGGCCACAACTCAATGTTCTAATCACTTTACGATCACGGCTCAGAAGTGGTGAGTGTAATTGTAATTTTATGTTTAGGGAGAATATTCCTAGTTTTAAGGAAAAATGCTCTATCCTTAAAGGAAGGAAAAAGTATTGTACCGTTTAGGGGAATCTAACTGCCGTGACCAGGATTCCTACCTGGGTTATTGCGGCCACAACGCAATGTACTAACCACAATACGATTACGACTCAGAAGTGGTGAGTGTAATTGTAATTTTATGTTTAGGGAGAATATTCCTAGTTTTAAGGAAAAATACTCTATCCTTAAAGGAAGAAAAAAGTATTGTACCGTTTAGGGGAATCTAACTGCCGTGACCAGGATTCGAACCAGGATTATTGCGGCCGCATCGCAATGCACTAACCACTAAACGATCACGGCTCAGAAGTGGTGAGTGTAATTGTAATTTTATGTTTAGGGAGAATATTCCTAGTTTTAAGGAAAAATGCTCTATGCTTAAAGGAAGGAAAAAGTATTGTACCGTTTAGGGGAATCCAACTGCCGTGACCAGGATTCCTACCTGGGTTATTGCGGCCACAACGCAATGTACTAACCACAATACAATTACGACTCAGAAGTGGTGAGTGTAAATGTAATTTTATGTTTAGGGAGAATATTCCTAGTTTTAAGGAAAAATGCTCTATCCTTAAAGAAAGAAAAAAGTATTGTACCGTTTAGGGGAATCTAACTGCCGTGACCAGGATTCGAACCTGGGTTATTGCGGCCACAACGCAATGTGCTAACCAATATACGATCACGGCTCAGAAGTGGTGAGTGTAATTGTAATTTTATATTTAGGGAGAGTATTCCTAGTTTTAAGGAAAAATGCTCTATCCTTAAAGGAAGAAAAAAGTATTGCACCGTTTAGGGGAATCTAACTGCCTTGACCAGGATTCGAACCTGGGTTTTTGCGGCCACAACGCAATGTTCTAATCACTATACGATCACGGCTCAGAAGTGGTGAGTGTAACTGTAATTTTATGTTTAGGGAGAATATTCCTAGTTTTAAGGAAAAATGCTCTATCCTTAAAGGAAGGAAAAAGTATTGTACCATTTAGGGGAATCTAACTGCCGTGACCAGGATTCCTACCTGGGTTATTGCGGCCACAACGCAATGTACTAACCACAATACGATTACGACTCAGAAGTGGTGAGTGTAATTGTAATTTTATGTTTAGGGAGAATATTCCTAGTTTTAAGGAAAAATACTCTATCCTTAAAGGAAGAAAAAAGTATTGTACCGTTTAGGGGAATCTAACTGCCGTGACCAGGATTCGAACCTGGATTATTGCGGCCGCAACGCAATGCACTAACCACTAAACGATCACGGCTCAGAAGTGGTGAGTGTAATTGTAATTTTATGTTTAGGGAGAATATTCCTAGTTTTAAGGAAAAATGCTATATGCTTAAAGGAAGGAAAAAGTATTGTACCGTTTAGGGGAATCTAACTGCCGTGACCAGGATTCCTACCTGGGTTATTGCGGCCACAACGCAATGTACTAACCACAATACGATTGCGACTCAGAAGTGGTGAGTGTAATTGTAATTTTATGTTTAGGGAGAATATTCCTAGTTTTAAGGAAAAATGCTCTATCCTTAAAGGAAGAAAAAAGTATTGTACCGTTTAGGGGAATCTAACTGCCGTGACCAGGATTCGAACCTGGGTTATTGCGGCCACAACGCAATGTGCTAACCAATATACGATCACGGCTCAGAAGTGGTGAGTGTAATTGTAATTTTATATTTAGGGAGAATATTCCTAGTTTTAAGGAAAAATGCTCTATCCTTAAAGGAAGAAAAAAGTATTGTACCGTTTAGGGGAATCTAACTGCCGTGACCAGGATTCGTACCTGGGCTATTGCGGCCACAACGCAATGAACTAACCACTATACGATCACGGCTCAGAAGTGGAGAGTGTAATTGTAATTTTATGTTTAGGGAGAATATTCCTAGTTTTAAGGAAAAATGCTCAATCCTTAAAGGAAGAAAAAAGTATTGTACCGTTTAGGGGAATCTAACTGCCGTGACCAGGATTCGAACCTGGGTTATTGCGGCCACAACGCAATGTACTAACCACTATACGATCACGGCTCAGAACTGGTGAGTGTAATTTTAATTTTATGTTTAGGGAGAATATTCCTAGTTTTAAGGAAAAATGCTCTATCCTTAAAGGAAAGAAAAAGTATTGTACCGTTTAGGGGAATCTAACTGCCGTGAACAGGATTTTAACCTGGGTTATTACGGCCACAACGCAATGTACTAACCACTATACGATCACGGCTCAGAAGTGGTGAGCGTAATTGTAATTTTATGTTTAGGGAGAATATTCCTAGTTTCAAGGAAAAATGCTCTATCCTTAAAGGAGGAAAAAAGTATTGTACCGTTTAGGGGAATCTAACTGCCGTGACCAGGCTTCGAACCTGGGTTATTGCGGCCACAACGCAATGTACTAACCACTATACGATCACGGCTCAGAAGTGGTGAGCGTAATTGTAATTTTATGTTTAGGGAGAATATTCCTAGTTTAAAGGAAAAATGCTCTATCCTTAAAGGAAGAAAAAAGTATTGTACCGTTTAGGGGAATCTAACTGCCGTGACCAGGCTTCGAACCTGGGTTATTGCGGCCACAACGCAATGTACTAACCACTATACGATCACGGCT
Organism: Parasteatoda tepidariorum; assembly: GCF_982258835.1. Classification (NCBI taxonomy): domain Eukaryota; kingdom Metazoa; phylum Arthropoda; class Arachnida; order Araneae; family Theridiidae; genus Parasteatoda; species Parasteatoda tepidariorum. The sequence goes on along the minus strand of NC_141758.1, from coordinate 7,335,427 downwards.
CAGAAGTGGTGAGCGTAATTGTAATTTTATGTTTAGGGAGAATATTCCTAGTTTAAAGGAAAAATGCTCTATCCTTAAAGGAAGAAAAAAGTATTGTACCGTTTAGGGGAATCTAACTGCCGTGACCAGGCTTCGAACCTGGGTTATTGCGGCCACAACGCAATGTACTAACCACTATACGATCACGGCTCAGAAGTGGTGAGCGTAATTGTAATTTTATGTTTAGGGAGAATATTCCTAGTTTTAAGGAAAAATACTCTATCCTTAAAGGGAGAACAAAGTATTGTACCGTTTAGGGGAATCTAACTGCCGTGACCAGGATTCGAACCTGGGTTATTGCGGCCACAACGCAATGTACTAACCACTATACGATCACGGCTCAGAAGTGGTGAGTGTAATTGTAATTTTATGTTTAGGGAGAATATTCCTAGTTTTAAGGAAAAATGCTCTATCCTTAAAGGAAAGAAAAAGTATTGTACCGTTTAGGGGAATCTAACTGCCGTGAACAGGACTTTAACCTGGGTTATTACGGCCACAACGCAATGTACTAACCACTATACGATCACGGCTCAGAAGTGGTGAGCGTAATTGTAATTTTATGTTTAGGGAGAATATTCCTAGTTTCAAGGAAAAATGCTCTATCCTTAAAGGAGGAAAAAAGTATTGTACCGTTTAGGGGAATCTAACTGCCGTGACCAGGCTTCGAACCTGGGTTATTGCGGCCACAACGCAATGTACTAACCACTATACGATCACGGCTCAGAAGTGGTGAGCGTAATTGTAATTTTATGTTTAGGGAGAATATTCCTAGTTTAAAGGAAAAATGCTCTATCCTTAAAGGAAGAAAAAAGTATTGTACCGTTTAGGGGAATCTAACTGCCGTGACCAGGCTCCGAACCTGGGTTATTGCGGCCACAACGCAATGTACTAACCACTATACGATCACGGCTCAGAAGTGGTGAGCGTAATTGTAATTTTATGTTTAGGGAGAATATTCCTAGTTTAAAGGAAAAATGCTCTATCCTTAAAGGAAGAAAAAAGTATTGTACCGTTTAGGGGAATCTAACTGCCGTGAACAGGATTTTAACCTGGGTTATTACGGCCACAACGCAATGTACTAACCACTATACGATCACGGCTCAGAAGTGGTGAGCGTAATTGTAATTTTATGTTTAGGGAGAATATTCCTAGTTTTAAGGAAAAATGCTCTATCCTTAAAAGAGGAAAAAAGTATTGTACCGTTTAGGGGAATCTAACTGCCGTGACCAGGTTTCGAACCTGGGTTATTGCGGCCACAACGCAATGTACTAACCACTATAAGATCACGGCTCAGAAGTGGTGAGCGTAATTGTAATTTTATGTTTAGGGAGAATATTCCTAGTTTCAAGGAAAAATGCTCTATCCTTAAAGGAGGAAAAAAGTATTGTACCGTTTAGGGGAATCTAACTGCCGTGACCAGGCTTCGAACCTGGGCTATTGCGGCCACAACGCAATGTACTAACCACTATACGATCACGGCTCAGAAGTGGTGAGCGTAATTGTAATTTTATGTTTAGGGAGAATATTCCTAGTTTAAAGGAAAAATGCTCTATCCTTAAAGGAAGAAAAAAGTATTTTACCGTTTAGGGGAATCTAACTGCCGTGACCAGGCTTCGAACCTGGGTTATTGCAGCCGCAACGCAATGTGCTAACCACTATACGATCACGGCTCAGAAGTGGTGAGTGTAATTGTAATTTTATGTTTAAGGAGAATATTCCTAGTTTAAAGGAAAAATGCTCTATCCTTAAATGAAGAAAAAAGTATTGTACCGTTTAGCGGAATCTAACTGCCGTGACCAGGATTCGAACCTGGGTTATTGCGGCCACAACGCAATGTACTAACCACTATACGATCACGGCTCAGAAGTGGTGAGTGTAATTGTAATTTTATGTTTAGGGAGAATATTCCTAGTTTTAAGGAAAAATGCTCTATCCTTAAAGGAAGAAAAAAGTATTGTACCGTTTAGGGGAATATAACTGCCGTGACCAGGATTCGAACCTGGGTTATTGCGGCCACAACGCAATGTACTAACCACTATACAATCACGGCTCAGAAGTGGTGAGTGTAATTGTAATTTTATGTTTAGGGAGAATATTCCTAGTTTTAAGGAAAAATGCTCTATCCTTAAAGGAAGAAAAAAGTATTGTACCGTTTAGGGGAATCTAACTGCCGTGACCAGGATTCGAACCTGCGTTATTGCGGCCACAACGCAATGTACTAACCTCTATACGATCACGGCTCAGAAGTGGTGAGTGTAATTGTAATTTTATGTTTAGGGAGAATATTCCTAGTTTTAAGGAAAAATGCTCTATCCTTAAAGGAAGAAAAAAGTATTGTACCGTTCAGGGGTATCTAACTGCCTTGACCAGGATTCGTACCTGGGTTTTTGCGGCCACAAAGCAATGTGCTTAACACTATACGATCACGGCTCTGAAGTGGTGAGTGTAATTGTAATTTTATGTTTAGGGACAATATTTCTAGTTTTAAGGAAAAATGCTCTATCCTTAAAGGAAGAAAAAAGCATTGTACCGTTTAGGGGAATCTAACTGCCGTAACCAGGATTCGTACCTGGGCTATTGCGGCCACAACGCAATGTACTAACCACTATACGATCACGGCTCAGAAGTGGTGAGTGTAATTGTAATTTTATGTTTAGGGAGAATATTCCTAGTTTTAAGGAAAAATGCTCAATCCTTAAAGGAAGAAAAAAGTATTGTACCGTTTAGGGGAATCTAACTGCCGTGACCAGGATTCGAACCTGGGTTATTGCGGCCACAACGCAATGTACTAACCACTATACGATCACGGCTCAGAAGTGGTGAGTGTAATTGTAATTTTATGTTTAGGGAGAATATTCCTAGTTTTAAGGGAAAATGCTCTATCCTTAAAGGAAGAAAAAAGTATTGTTTCGTTTAGGGGAATATAACTGCCGTGACCAGGATTCGAACCTGGGTTATTGCGGCCACAACGCAATGTACTAACCACTATACGATCACGGCTCAGAAGTGGTGAGTGTAATTGTAATTTTATGTTTAGGGAGAATATTCCTAGTTTTAAGGAAAAATGCTCTATCCTTAAAGGAAGAAAAAAGTATTGTTTCGTTTAGGGAAATCTAACTGCCGTGACCAGGATTCGAACCTGGGTTATTGCGGCCACAACGTAATGTACTAACCACTATACGATCACGGCTCAGAAGTGGCGAGTGTAATAGTAATTTTATGTTTAGGGAGAATATTCCTAGTTTTAAGGAAAAATGCTCTATCCTTAAAGGAAAGAAAAAGTATTGTACCGTTTAGGGGAATCTAACTGCCGTGACCAGGATTCGAACCTGGGTTATTACGGCCACAACGCAATGTACTAACCACTATACGATCACGGCTCAGAAGTGGTGAGTGTAATTGTAATTTTATGTTTAGGGAGAATATTCCTAGTTTAAAGGAAAAATGCTCTGTCCTTAAAGGAAGAAAAAAGTATTGTACCGTTTAGGGGAATCTAACTGCCGTGACCAGGATTCGAACCTGGGTTATTGCGGCCACAGCGCAATGTACTAACCACTATACGATCACGGCTCAGAAGTGGCGAGTGTAATAGTAATTTTATGTTTAGGGAGAATATTCCTAGTTTTAAGGAAAAATGCTCTATCCTTAAAGGAAAGAAAAAGTGTTGTACCGTTTAGGGGAATCTAACTGCCGTGACCAGGATTCGAACCTGGGTTATTACGGCCACAACGCAATGTACTAACCACTGTACGATCACGGCTCAGAAGTGGTGAGCGTAATTGTAATTTTATGTTTAGGGAGAATATTCCTAGTTTAAAGGAAAAATGCTCTATCCTTAAATGAAGAGAAAAGTATTGTACCGTTTAGCGGAATCTAACTGCCGTGACCAGGATTCGAACCTGGGTTATTGAGGCCACAACGCAATGTACTAACCACTTTACGATCACGGCTCAGAAGTGGTGAGTGTAATTGTAATTTTATGTTTAGGGAGAATATTCCTAGTTTTAAGGAAAAATGCTCTATCCTTAAAGGAAGAAAAAAGTATTGTACCGTTTAGGGGAATCTAACTGCCGTGACCAGGACTCGAACCTGGGTTATTGCGGCCACAACGCAATGTACTAACCTCTATACGATCACGGCTCAGAAGTGGTGAGTGTAATTGTAATTTTATGTTTAGGGAGAATATTCCTAGTTTTAAGGAAAAATGCTCTATCCTTAAAGGAAGAAAAAAGTATTGTACCGTTTAGGGGAATCTAACTGCCGTGACCAGGATTCGAACCTGGGTTATTGCGGCCACAACGCAATGTGCTAACCACTAAACGATCACGGCTCAGAAGTGGTGAGTGTAATTGTAATTTTTTGTTTAGGGAGAATATTCCTAGTTTTAAGGAAAAATGCTCTATCCTTAAAGGAAGGAAAAAGTATTGTACCGTTTAGGGGAATCTAACTGCCGTGACCAGGACTCGAACCTGGGTTATTGCGGCTACAACGCAATGTACTAACCTCTATACGATCACGGCTCAGAAGTGGTGAGTGTAAATGTAATTTTATGTTTAGGGAGAATATTCCTAGTTTTAAGGAAAAATGCTCTATCCTTAAAGGAAGAAAAAAGTATTGTACCGTTGAGGGGAATCTAACTGCCTTGACCAGGATTCGTACCTGGGTTATTGCGGCCACAACGCAATGTGCTAAACACTATACGATCACGGCTCTGAAGTGGTGAGTGTAATTGTAATTTTATGTTTAGGGAGAATATTCCTAGTTTTAAGGAAAAATGCTCTATCCTTAAAGGAAGAAAAAAGTATTGTACCGTTTAGGGGAATCTAACTGCCGTGACCAGGATTCGTACCTGGGCTATTGCGGCCACAACGCAATGTACTAACCACTATACGATCACGGCTCGGAAGTGGTGAGTGTAATTGTAATTTTATGTTTAGGGAGAATATTCCTAGTTTTAAGGAAAAATGCTCAATCCTTAAAGGAAGAAAAAAGTATTGTACCGTTTAGGGGAATCTAACTGCCGTGACCAGGATTCGAACCTGGGTTATTGCGGCCACAACGCAATGTACTAACCACTATACGATCACGGCTCAGAAGTGGTGAGTGTAATTGTAATTTTATGTTTAGGGAGAATATTCCTAGTTTTAAGGAAAAATGCTCTATCCTTAAAGGAAAGAAAAAGTATTGTACCGTTTAGGGGAATCTAACTGCCGTGACCAGGATTCGAACCTGGGTTTTTACGGCCACAACGCAATGTACTAACCACTATACGATCACGGCTCAGAAGTGGTGAGCGTAATTGTAATTTTATGTTTAGGGAGAATATTCCTAGTTTTAAGGAAAAATTCTCTATCCTTAAAGGAAAGAAAAAGTATTGTACCGTTTAGGGGAATCTAACTGCCGTGACCAGGATTCGAACCTGGGTTATTACGGCCACAACGCAATGTACTAACCACTATACGATCACGGCTCAGAAGTGGTGAGCGTAATTGTAATTTTATGTTTAGGGAGAATATTCCTAGTTTTAAGGAAAAATGCTCTATCCTTAAAGGAAAGAAAAAGTATTGTACCGTTTAGGGGAATCTAACTGCCGTGACCAGGATTCGAACCTGGGTTATTACGGCCACAACGCAATGTACTAACCACTATACGATCACGGCTCAGAAGTGGTGAGCGTAATTGTAATTTTATGTTTAGGGAGAATATTCCTAGTTTTAAGGAAAAATGCTCTATCCTTAAAGGAAAGAAAAAGTATTGTACCGTTTAGGGGAATCTAACTGCCGTGACCAGGATTCGAACCTGGGTTATTGCGGCCACAACGCAATGTACTAACCACTATACGATCACGGCTCAGAAGTGGTGAGCGTAATTGTAATATTATGTTTAGGGAGAATATTCCTAGTTTTAAGGAAAAATGCTATGTCCTTAAAGGAAGAAAAAAGTATTGTACCGTTTAGGGGAATCTAACTGCCGTGACCAGGATTCGAACCTGGGTTATTACGGCCACAACGCAATGTACTAACCACTATACGATCACGGCTCAGAAGTGGTGAGCGTAATTGTAATTTTATGTTTAGGGAGAATATTCCTAGTTTTAAGGAAAAATGCTCTATCCTTAAAGGAAGAAAAAAGTATTGTACCGTTTAGGGGAATCTAACTGCCGTGACCAGGATTCGAACCTGGGTTATTGCAGCCACAACGCAATGTACTAACCACTATACGATCACGGCTCAGAAGTGGTGAGTGTAATTGTAATTTTATGTTTAGGGAGAATATTCCTAGTTTTAAGGAAAAATGCTCTATCCTTAAAGGAAGAAAAAAGTATTGTACCGTTTAGGGGAATCTAACTGCCGTGACCAGGATTCGAACCTGGGTTATATCGGCCACAACGCAATGTACTAACCACTATACGATCGCGGCTCAGATGTGGCGAGTGTAATTGTAATTTTATGTTTAGGGAGAATATTCCTAGTTTTAAGGAAAAATGCTCTATCCTTAAAGGAAGAAAAAAGTATTGTACCGTTTAGGGGAATCTAACTGCCGTGACCAGGATTCGTATCTAGGTTATTGCGGCCACAACGCAATGTACTAACCACTATACGATCACGGCTCTGAAGTGGTGAGTGTAATTGTAATTTTATGTTCAGGGAGAATATTCCTAGTTTTAAGGAAAAATGCTCTATCCTTAAAGGAAAGAAAAAGTATTGTACCGTTTAGGGGAATCTAACTGCCGTGACCAGGATTCGAACCTGGGTTATTGCGGCCACAACGCAATGTACTAACCACTATACGATCACGGCTCAGAAGTGGTGAGCGTAATTGTAATATTATGTTTAGGGAGAATATTCCTAGTTTTAAGGAAAAATGCTATGTCCTTAAAGGAAGAAAAAAGTATTGTACCGTTTAGGGGAATCTAACTGCCGTGACCAGGATTCGAACCTGGGTTATTACGGCCACAACGCAATGTACTAACCACTATACGATCACGGCTCAGAAGTGGTGAGCGTAATTGTAATTTTATGTTTAGGGAGAATATTCCTAGTTTTAAGGAAAAATGCTCTATCCTTAAAGGAAGAAAAAAGTATTGTACCGTTTAGGGGAATCTAACTGCCGTGACCAGGATTCGAACCTGGGTTATTGCAGCCACAACGCAATGTACTAACCACTATACGATCACGGCTCAGAAGTGGTGAGTGTAATTGTAATTTTATGTTTAGGGAGAATATTCCTAGTTTTAAGGAAAAATGCTCTATCCTTAAAGGAAGAAAAAAGTATTGTACCGTTTAGGGGAATCTAACTGCCGTGACCAGGATTCGAACCTGGGTTATATCGGCCACAACGCAATGTACTAACCACTATACGATCGCGGCTCAGATGTGGCGAGTGTAATTGTAATTTTATGTTTAGGGAGAATATTCCTAGTTTTAAGGAAAAATGCTCTATCCTTAAAGGAAGAAAAAAGTATTGTACCGTTTAGGGGAATCTAACTGCCGTGACCAGGATTCGTATCTAGGTTATTGCGGCCACAACGCAATGTACTAACCACTATACGATCACGGCTCTGAAGTGGTGAGTGTAATTGTAATTTTATGTTCAGGGAGAATATTCCTAGTTTTAAGGAAAAATGCTCTATACTTAAAGGAAGAAAAAAGTATTGTACCGTTTAGGGGAATCTAACTGCCGTGACCAGGACTCGAACCTGGGTTATTGCGGCCACAACGCAATGCACTAACCTCTATACGATCACGGCTCAGAAGTGGTGAGTGTAATTGTAATTTTATGTTTAGGGAGAATATTCCTAGTTTTAAGGAAAAATGCTCTATCCTTAAAGGAAGAAAAAAGTATTGTACCGTTTAGGGGAATCTAACTGCCGTGACCAGGATTCGAACCTGGGTTATTGCGGCCACAACGCAATGTGCTAACCACTAAACGATCACGGCTCAGAAGTGGTGAGTGTAATTGTAATTTTTTGTTTAGGGAGAATATTCCTAGTTTTAAGGAAAAATGCTCTATCCTTAAAGGAAGGAAAAAGTATTGTACCGTTTAGGGGAATCTAACTGCCGTGACCAGGACTCGAACCTGGGTTATTGCGGCTACAACGCAATGTACTAACCTCTATACGATCACGGCTCAGAAGTGGTGAGTGTAAATGTAATTTTATGTTTAGGGAGAATATTCCTAGTTTTAAGGAAAAATGCTCTATCCTTAAAGGAAGAAAAAAGTATTGTACCGTTGAGGGGAATCTAACTGCCTTGACCAGGATTCGTACCTGGGTTATTGCGGCCACAACGCAATGTGCTAAACACTATACGATCACGGCTCTGAAGTGGTGAGTGTAATTGTAATTTTATGTTTAGGGAGAATATTCCTAGTTTTAAGGAAAAATGCTCTATCCTTAAAGGAAGAAAAAAGTATTGTACCGTTTAGGGGAATCTAACTGCCGTGACCAGGATTCGTACCTGGGCTATTGCGGCCACAACGCAATGTACTAACCACTATACGATCACGGCTCGGAAGTGGTGAGTGTAATTGTAATTTTATGTTTAGGGAGAATATTCCTAGTTTTAAGGAAAAATGCTCAATCCTTAAAGGAAGAAAAAAGTATTGTACCGTTTAGGGGAATCTAACTGCCGTGACCAGGATTCGAACCTGGGTTATTGCGGCCACAACGCAATGTACTAACCACTATACGATCACGGCTCAGAAGTGGTGAGCGTAATTGTAATTTGTTGTTTAGGGAGAATATTCCTAGTTTTAAGGAAAAATGCTCTATCCTTAAAGGAAAGAAAAAGTATTGTACCGTTTAGGGGAATCTAACTGCCGTGACCAGGATTCGAACCTGGGTTATTACGGCCACAACGCAATGTACTAACCACTATACGATCACGGCTCAGAAGTGGTGAGCGTAATTGTAATTTTATGTTTAGGGAGAATATTCCTAGTTTTAAGGAAAAATGCTCTATCCTTAAAGGAAAGAAAAAGTATTGTACCGTTTAGGGGAATCTAACTGCCGTGACCAGGATTCGAACCTGGGTTATTACGGCCACAACGCAATGTACTAACCACTATACGATCACGGCTCAGAAGTGGTGAGCGTAATTGTAATTTTATGTTTAGGGAGAATATTCCTAGTTTTAAGGAAAAATGCTCTATCCTTAAAGGAAAGAAAAAGTATTGTACCGTTTAGGGGAATCTAACTGCCGTGACCAGGATTCGAACCTGGGTTATTGCGGCCACAAAGCAATGCACTAACCACTATACGATCACGGCTCAGAAGTGGTGAGCGTAATTGTAATTTTATGTTTAGGGAGAATATTCCTAGTTTTAAGGAAAAATGCTCTATCCTTAAAGGAAAGAAAAAGTATTGTACCGTTTAGGGGAATCTAACTGCCGTGACCAGGATTCGAACCTGGGTTATTACGGCCACAACGCAATGTACTAACCACTATACGATCACGGCTCAGAAGTGGTGAGCGTAATTGTAATTTTATGTTTAGGGAGAATATTCCTAGTTTTAAGGAAAAATGCTCTATCCTTAAAGGAAAGAAAAAGTATTGTACCGTTTAGGGGAATCTAACTGCCGTGACCAGGATTCGAACCTGGGTTATTACGGCCACAACGCAATGTACTAACCACTATACGATCACGGCTCAGAAGTGGTGAGCGTAATTGTAATTTTATGTTTAGGGAGAATATTCCTAGTTTTAAGGAAAAATGCTCTATCCTTAAAGGAAAGAAAAAGTATTGTACCGTTTAGGGGAATCTAACTGCCGTGACCAGGATTCGAACCTGGGTTATTGCGGCCACAAAGCAATGCACTAACCACTATACGATCACGGCTCAGAAGTGGTGAGCGTAATTGTAATTTTATGTTTAGGGAGAATATTCCTAGTTTTAAGGAAAAATGCTCTATCCTTAAAGGAAAGAAAAAGTATTGTACCGTTTAGGGGAATCTAACTGCCGTGACCAGGATTCGAACCTGGGTTATTGCGGCCACAACGCAATGTACTAACCACTATACGATCACGGCTCAGAAGTGGTGAGTGTAATTGTAATTTTATGTTTAGGGAGAATATTCCTAGTTTTAAGGAAAAATGCTCTATCCTTAAAGGAAGAAAAAAGTATTGTACCGTTTAGGGGAATATAACTGCCGTGACCAGGATTCGAACCTGGGTTATTGCGGCCACAACGCAATGTACTAACCACTATACAATCACGGCTCAGAAGTGGTGAGTGTAATTGTAATTTTATGTTTAGGGAGAATATTCCTAGTTTTAAGGAAAAATGCTCTATCCTTAAAGGAAGAAAAAAGTATTGTACCGTTTAGGGGAATCTAACTGCCGTGACCAGGATTCGAACCTGCGTTATTGCGGCCACAACGCAATGTACTAACCTCTATACGATCACGGCTCAGAAGTGGTGAGTGTAATTGTAATTTTATTTTTAGGGAGAATATTCCTAGTTTTAAGGAAAAATGCTCTATCCTTAAAGGAAGAAAAAAGTATTGTACCGTTCAGGGGTATCTAACTGCCTTGACCAGGATTCGTACCTGGGTTTTTGCGGCCACAAAGCAATGTGCTTAACACTATACGATCACGGCTCTGAAGTGGTGAGTGTAATTGTAATTTTATGTTTAGGGACAATATTTCTAGTTTTAAGGAAAAATGCTCTATCCTTAAAGGAAGAAAAAAGCATTGTACCGTTTAGGGGAATCTAACTGCCGTAACCAGGATTCGTACCTGGGCTATTGCGGCCACAACGCAATGTACTAACCACTATACGATCACGGCTCAGAAGTGGTGAGTGTAATTGTAATTTTATGTTTAGGGAGAATATTCCTAGTTTTAAGGAAAAATGCTCTATCCTTAAAGGAAGAAAAAAGTATTGTTTCGTTTAGGGAAATCTAACTGCCGTGACCAGGATTCGAACCTGGGTTATTGCGGCCACAACGTAATGTACTAACCACTATACGATCACGGCTCAGAAGTGGCGAGTGTAATAGTAATTTTATGTTTAGGGAGAATATTCCTAGTTTTAAGGAAAAATGCTCTATCCTTAAAGGAAAGAAAAAGTATTGTACCGTTTAGGGGAATCTAACTGCCGTGACCAGGATTCGAACCTGGGTTATTACGGCCACAACGCAATGTACTAACTACTATACGATCACGGCTCAGAAGTGGTGAGTGTAATTGTAATTTTATGTTTAGGGAGAATATTCCTAGTTTAAAGGAAAAATGCTCTGTCCTTAAAGGAAGAAAAAAGTATTGTTCCGTTTAGGGGAATCTAACTGCCGTGACCAGGATTCGAACCTGGGTTATTGCGGCCACAGCGCAATGTACTAACCACTATACGATCACGGCTCAGAAGTGGCGAGTGTAATAGTAATTTTATGTTTAGGGAGAATATTCCTAGTTTTAAGGAAAAATGCTCTATCCTTAAAGGAAAGAAAAAGTATTGTACCGTTTAGGGGAATCTAACTGCCGTGACCAGGATTCGAACCTGGGTTATTACGGCCACAACGCAATGTACTAACCACTGTACGATCACGGCTCAGAAGTGGTGAGCGTAATTGTAATTTTATGTTTAGGGAGAATATTCCTAGTTTAAAGGAAAAATGCTCTATCCTTAAATGAAGAGAAAAGTATTGTACCGTTTAGCGGAATCTAACTGCCGTGACCAGGATTCGAACCTGGGTTATTGAGGCCACAACGCAATGTACTAACCACTTTACGATCACGGCTCAGAAGTGGTGAGTGTAATTGTAATTTTATGTTTAGGGAGAATATTCCTAGTTTTAAGGAAAAATGCTCTATCCTTAAAGGAAGAAAAAAGTATTGTACCGTTTAGGGGAATCTAACTGCCGTGACCAGGACTCGAACCTGGGTTATTGCGGCCACAACGCAATGTACTAACCTCTATACGATCACGGCTCAGAAGTGGTGAGTGTAATTGTAATTTTATGTTTAGGGAGAATATTCCTAGTTTTAAGGAAAAATGCTCTATCCTTAAAGGAAGAAAAAAGTATTGTACCGTTTAGGGGAATCTAACTGCCGTGACCAGGATTCGAACCTGGGTTATTGCGGCCACAACGCAATGTGCTAACCACTAAACGATCACGGCTCAGAAGTGGTGAGTGTAATTGTAATTTTTTGTTTAGGGAGAATATTCCTAGTTTTAAGGAAAAATGCTCTATCCTTAAAGGAAGGAAAAAGTATTGTACCGTTTAGGGGAATCTAACTGCCGTGACCAGGACTCGAACCTGGGTTATTGCGGCTACAACGCAATGTACTAACCTCTATACGATCACGGCTCAGAAGTGGTGAGTGTAAATGTAATTTTATGTTTAGGGAGAATATTCCTAGTTTTAAGGAAAAATGCTCTATCCTTAAAGGAAGAAAAAAGTATTGTACCGTTGAGGGGAATCTAACTGCCTTGACCAGGATTCGTACCTGGGTTATTGCGGCCACAACGCAATGTGCTAAACACTATACGATCACGGCTCTGAAGTGGTGAGTGTAATTGTAATTTTATGTTTAGGGAGAATATTCCTAGTTTTAAGGAAAAATGCTCTATCCTTAAAGGAAGAAAAAAGTATTGTACCGTTTAGGGGAATCTAACTGCCGTGACCAGGATTCGTACCTGGGCTATTGCGGCCACAACGCAATGTACTAACCACTATACGATCACGGCTCGGAAGTGGTGAGTGTAATTGTAATTTTATGTTTAGGGAGAATATTCCTAGTTTTAAGGAAAAATGCTCAATCCTTAAAGGAAGAAAAAAGTATTGTACCGTTTAGGGGAATCTAACTGCCGTGACCAGGATTCGAACCTGGGTTATTGCGGCCACAACGCAATGTACTAACCACTATACGATCACGGCTCAGAAGTGGTGAGCGTAATTGTAATTTTATGTTTAGGGAGAATATTCCTAGTTTTAAGGAAAAATTCTCTATCCTTAAAGGAAAGAAAAAGTATTGTACCGTTTAGGGGAATCTAACTGCCGTGACCAGGATTCGAACCTGGGTTATTACGGCCACAACGCAATGTACTAACCACTATACGATCACGGCTCAGAAGTGGTGAGCGTAATTGTAATTTTATGTTTAGGGAGAATATTCCTAGTTTTAAGGAAAAATGCTCTATCCTTAAAGGAAAGAAAAAGTATTGTACCGTTTAGGGGAATCTAACTGCCGTGACCAGGATTCGAACCTGGGTTATTACGGCCACAACGCAATGTACTAACCACTATACGATCACGGCTCAGAAGTGGTGAGCGTAATTGTAATTTTATGTTTAGGGAGAATATTCCTAGTTTTAAGGAAAAATGCTCTATCCTTAAAGGAAAGAAAAAGTATTGTACCGTTTAGGGGAATCTAACTGCCGTGACCAGGATTCGAACCTGGGTTATTGCGGCCACAACGCAATGTACTAACCACTATACGATCACGGCTCAGAAGTGGTGAGCGTAATTGTAATTTTATGTTTAGGGAGAATATTCCTAGTTTTAATGAAAAATTCTCTATCCTTAAAGGAAAGAAAAAGTATTGTACCGTTTAGGGGAATCTAACTGCCGTGACCAGGATTCGAACCTGGGTTATTACGGCCACAACGCAATGTACTAACCACTATACGATCACGGCTCAGAAGTGGTGAGCGTAATTGTAATTTTATGTTTAGGGAGAATATTCCTAGTTTTAAGGAAAAATGCTCTATACTTAAAGGAAAGAAAAAGTATTGTACCGTTTAGGGGAATCTAACTGCCGTGACCAGGATTCGAACCTGGGTTATTACGGCCACAACGCAATGTACTAACCACTATACGATCACGGCTCAGAAGTGGTGAGCGTAATTGTAATTTTATGTTTAGGGAGAATATTCCTAGTTTTAAGGAAAAATGCTCTATCCTTAAAGGAAAGAAAAAGTATTGTACCGTTTAGGGGAATCTAACTGCCGTGACCAGGATTCGAACCTGGGTTATTGCGGCCACAACGCAATGTACTAACCACTATACGATCACGGCTCAGAAGTGGTGAGCGTAATTGTAATATTATGTTTAGGGAGAATATTCCTAGTTTTAAGGAAAAATGCTATGTCCTTAAAGGAAGAAAAAAGTATTGTACCGTTTAGGGGAATCTAACTGCCGTGACCAGGATTCGAACCTGGGTTATTACGGCCACAACGCAATGTACTAACCACTATACGATCACGGCTCAGAAGTGGTGAGCGTAATTGTAATTTTATGTTTAGGGAGAATATTCCTAGTTTTAAGGAAAAATGCTCTATCCTTAAAGGAAGAAAAAAGTATTGTACCGTTTAGGGGAATCTAACTGCCGTGACCAGGATTCGAACCTGGGTTATTGCAGCCACAACGCAATGTACTAACCACTATACGATCACGGCTCAGAAGTGGTGAGTGTAATTGTAATTTTATGTTTAGGGAGAATATTCCTAGTTTTAAGGAAAAATGCTCTATCCTTAAAGGAAGAAAAAAGTATTGTACAGTTTAGGGGAATCTAACTGCCGTGACCAGGATTCGTATCTAGGTTAATGCGGCCACAACGCAATGTACTAACCACTATACGATCACGGCTCGGAAGTGGTGAGTGTAATTGTAATTTTATGTTCAGGGAGAATATTCCTAGTTTTAAGGAAAAATGCTCTATACTTAAAGGAAGAAAAAAGTATTGTACCGTTTAGGGGAATCTAACTGCCGTGACCAGGATTCGTAACTGGGTTATTGCGGCCGCAACGCAATGTGCTAACCGCTATACGATCACGGCTCAGAAGTGGTGAGTGTAATTGTAATTTTATGTTTAGGGAGAATATTCCTAGTTTTAAGGAAAAATGCTCTATCCTTAAGGGAAGAAAAAAGTATTGTACCATTTAGGGGAATCTAACTGCCGTGACAAGGCTTCGAACCTGGGTTAATGCGGCCACAACACAATGTACTAACCACTATACGATCACGGCTCAGAAGTGGTGAGTGTAATTGTAATTTTATGTTTAGGGAGAATATTCCTAGTTTTAAGGAAAAATGCTATGTCCTTAAAGGAAGAAAAAAGTATTGTACCGTTTAGCGGAATCTAACTGCCGTGACCAGGATTCGAACCTGGGTTATTGCGGCCACAACGCAATGTACTAACCACTATACGATCACGGCTCAGAAGTGGTGAGTGTAATTGTAATTTTATGTTTAGGGAGAATATTCCTAGTTTTAAGGAAAAATGCTCTATCCTTAAAGGAAAGAAAAAGTATTGTACCGTTTAGGGGAATCTAACTGCCGTGACCAGGATTCGAACCTGGGTTATTACGGCCACAACGCAATGTACTAACCACTATACGATCACGGCTCAGAAGTGGTGAGCGTAATTGTAATTTTATGTTTAGGGAGAATATTCCTAGTTTTAAGGAAAAATACTCTATCCTTAAAGGAAAGAAAAAGTATTGTACCGTTTAGGGGAATCTAACTGCCGTGACCAGGATTCGAACCTGGGTTATTGCGGCCACAACGCAATGTACTAACCACTATACGATCACGGCTCAGAAGTGGTGAGCGTAATTGTAATTTTATGTTTAGGGAGAATATTCCTAGTTTTAAGGAAAAATGCTCTATCCTTAAAGGAAAGAAAAAGTATTGTACCGTTTAGGGGAATCTAACTGCCGTGACCAGGATTCGAACCTGGGTTATTGCGGCCACAACGCAATGTACTAACCACTATACGATCACGGCTCAGAAGTGGTGAGCGTAATTGTAATTTTATGTTTAGGGAGAATATTCCTAGTTTTAAGGAAAAATGCTCTATCCTTAAAGGAAAGAAAAAGTATTGTACCGTTTAGGGGAATCTAACTGCCGTGACCAGGATTCGAACCTGGGTTATTGCGGCCACAACGCAATGTACTAACCACTATACGATCACGGCTCAGAAGTGGTGAGCGTAATTGTAATATTATGTTTAGGGAGAATATTCCTAGTTTTAAGGAAAAATGCTATGTCCTTAAAGGAAGAAAAAAGTATTGTACCGTTTAGGGGAATCTAACTGCCGTGACCAGGATTCGAACCTGGGTTATTACGGCCACAACGCAATGTACTAACCACTATACGATCACGGCTCAGAAGTGGTGAGCGTAATTGTAATTTTATGTTTAGGGAGAATATTCCTAGTTTTAAGGAAAAATGCTCTATCCTTAAAGGAAGAAAAAAGTATTGTACCGTTTAGGGGAATCTAACTGCCGTGACCAGGATTCGAACCTGGGTTATTGCAGCCACAACGCAATGTACTAACCACTATACGATCACGGCTCAGAAGTGGTGAGTGTAATTGTAATTTTATGTTTAGGGAGAATATTCCTAGTTTTAAGGAAAAATGCTCTATCCTTAAAGGAAGAAAAAAGTATTGTACCGTTTAGGGGAATCTAACTGCCGTGACCAGGATTCGAACCTGGGTTATATCGGCCACAACGCAATGTACTAACCACTATACGATCGCGGCTCATATGTGGCGAGTGTAATTGTAATTTTATGTTTAGGGAGAATATTCCTCGTTTTAAGGAAAAATGCTCTATCCTTAAAGGAAGAAAAAAGTATTGTACAGTTTAGGGGAATCTAACTGCCGTGACCAGGATTCGTATCTAGGTTAATGCGGCCACAACGCAATGTACTAACCACTATACGATCACGGCTCGGAAGTGGTGAGTGTAATTGTAATTTTATGTTCAGGGAGAATATTCCTAGTTTTAAGGAAAAATGCTCTATCCTTAAGGGAAGAAAAAAGTATTGTACCGTTTAGGGGAATCTAACTGCCGTGACAAGGCTTCGAACCTGGGTTATTGCGGCCACAACACAATGTACTAACCACTATACGATCACGGCTCAGAAGTGGTGAGTGTAATTGTAATTTTATGTTTAGGGAGAATATTCCTAGTTTTAAGGAAAAATGCTATGTCCTTAAAGGAAGAAAAAAGTATTGTACCGTTTAGCGGAATCTAACTGCCGTGACCAGGATTCGAACCTGGGTTATTGCGGCCACAACGCAATGTACTAACCACTATACGATCACGGCTCAGAAGTGGTGAGTGTAATTGTAATTTTATGTTTAGGGAGAATATTCCTAGTTTTAAGGAAAAATGCTCTATCCTTAAAGGAAGAAAAAAGTATTGTACCGTTTAGGGGAATCTAACTGCCGTGACCAGGATTCGAACCTGGGTTATTGCAGCCACAACGCAATGTACTAACCACTATACGATCACGGCTCAGAAGTGGTGAGTGTAATTGTAATTTTATGTTTAGGGAGAATATTCCTAGTTTTAAGGAAAAATGCTCTATCCTTAAAGGAAGAAAAAAGTATTGTACAGTTTAGGGGAATCTAACTGCCGTGACCAGGATTCGTATCTAGGTTAATGCGGCCACAACGCAATGTACTAACCACTATACGATCACGGCTCGGAAGTGGTGAGTGTAATTGTAATTTTATGTTCAGGGAGAATATTCCTAGTTTTAAGGAAAAATGCTCTATACTTAAAGGAAGAAAAAAGTATTGTACCGTTTAGGGGAATCTAACTGCCGTGACCAGGATTCGTAACTGGGTTATTGCGGCCGCAACGCAATGTGCTAACCGCTATACGATCACGGCTCAGAAGTGGTGAGTGTAATTGTAATTTTATGTTTAGGGAGAATATTCCTAGTTTTAAGGAAAAATGCTCTATCCTTAAGGGAAGAAAAAAGTATTGTACCATTTAGGGGAATCTAACTGCCGTGACAAGGCTTCGAACCTGGGTTAATGCGGCCACAACACAATGTACTAACCACTATACGATCACGGCTCAGAAGTGGTGAATGTAATTGTAATTTTATGTTTAGGGAGAATATTCCTAGTTTTAAGGAAAAATGCTATGTCCTTAAAGGAAGAAAAAAGTATTGTACCGTTTAGCGGAATCTAACTGCCGTGACCAGGATTCGAACCTGGGTTATTGCGGCCACAACGCAATGTACTAACCACTATACGATCACGGCTCAGAAGTGGTGAGTGTAATTGTAATTTTATGTTTAGGGAGAATATTCCTAGTTTTAAGGAAAAATGCTCTATCCTTAAAGGAAAGAAAAAGTATTGTACCGTTTAGGGGAATCTAACTGCCGTGACCAGGATTCGAACCTGGGTTATTACGGCCATAACGCAATGTACTAACCACTATACGATCACGGCTCAGAAGTGGTGAGCGTAATTGTAATTTTATGTTTAGGGAGAATATTCCTAGTTTTAAGGAAAAATGCTCTATCCTTAAAGGAAAGAAAAAGTATTGTACCGTTTAGGGGAATCTAACTGCCGTGACCAGGATTCGAACCTGGGTTATTGCGGCCACAACGCAATGTACTAACCACTATACGATCACGGCTCAGAAGTGGTGAGCGTAATTGTAATTTTATGTTTAGGGAGAATATTCCTAGTTTTAAGGAAAAATGCTCTATCCTTAAAGGAAAGAAAAAGTATTGTACCGTTTAGGGGAATCTAACTGCCGTGACCAGGATTCGAACCTGGGTTATTGCGGCCACAACGCAATGTACTAACCACTATACGATCACGGCTCAGAAGTGGTGAGCGTAATTGTAATTTTATGTTTAGGGAGAATATTCCTAGTTTTAAGGAAAAATGCTCTATCCTTAAAGGAAAGAAAAAGTATTGTACCGTTTAGGGGAATCTAACTGCCGTGACCAGGATTCGAACCTGGGTTATTGCGGCCACAACGCAATGTACTAACCACTATACGATCACGGCTCAGAAGTGGTGAGCGTAATTGTAATATTATGTTTAGGGAGAATATTCCTAGTTTTAAGGAAAAATGCTATGTCCTTAAAGGAAGAAAAAAGTATTGTACCGTTTAGGGGAATCTAACTGCCGTGACCAGGATTCGAACCTGGGTTATTACGGCCACAACGCAATGTACTAACCACTATACGATCACGGCTCAGAAGTGGTGAGCGTAATTGTAATTTTATGTTTAGGGAGAATATTCCTAGTTTTAAGGAAAAATGCTCTATCCTTAAAGGAAGAAAAACGTATTGTACCGTTTAGGGGAATCTAACTGCCGTGACCAGGATTCGAACCTGGGTTATTGCAGCCACAACGCAATGTACTAACCACTATACGATCACGGCTCAGAAGTGGTGAGTGTAATTGTAATTTTATGTTTAGGGAGAATATTCCTAGTTTTAAGGAAAAATGCTCTATCCTTAAAGGAAGAAAAAAGTATTGTACCGTTTAGGGGAATCTAACTGCCGTGACCAGGATTCGAACCTGGGTTATATCGGCCACAACGCAATGTACTAACCACTATACGATCGCGGCTCATATGTGGCGAGTGTAATTGTAATTTTATGTTTAGGGAGAATATTCCTCGTTTTAAGGAAAAATGCTCTATCCTTAAAGGAAGAAAAAAGTATTGTACAGTTTAGGGGAATCTAACTGCCGTGACCAGGATTCGTATCTAGGTTAATGCGGCCACAACGCAATGTACTAACCACTATACGATCACGGCTCGGAAGTGGTGAGTGTAATTGTAATTTTATGTTCAGGGAGAATATTCCTAGTTTTAAGGAAAAATGCTCTATCCTTAAGGGAAGAAAAAAGTATTGTACCGTTTAGGGGAATCTAACTGCCGTGACAAGGCTTCGAACCTGGGTTATTGCGGCCACAACACAATGTACTAACCACTATACGATCACGGCTCAGAAGTGGTGAGTGTAATTGTAATTTTATGTTTAGGGAGAATATTCCTAGTTTTAAGGAAAAATGCTATGTCCTTAAAGGAAGAAAAAAGTATTGTACCGTTTAGCGGAATCTAACTGCCGTGACCAGGATTCGAACCTGGGTTATTGCGGCCACAACGCAATGTACTAACCACTATACGATCACGGCTCAGAAGTGGTGAGTGTAATTGTAATTTTATGTTTAGGGAGAATATTCCTAGTTTTAAGGAAAAATGCTCTATCCTTAAGGGAAGAAAAAAGTATTGTACCGTTTAGGGGAATCTAACTGCCGTGACAAGGCTTCGAACCTGGGTTATTGCGGCCACAACACAATGTACTAACCACTATACGATCACGGCTCAGAAGTGGTGAGTGTAATTGTAATTTTATGTTTAGGGAGAATATTCCTAGTTTTAAGGAAAAATGCTCTATCCTTAAGGCTACACAGTACCCTAAAATTCGCAAAAATATGCAAAAAAATATTTTTGCATTTTTGGGTGGCTAATGTGGTTGGGAAGCAAGTTGAAAAATTTTGCATCTGAGATCTAATTAGTTTTAGAGATATTAGGATTTTTCCGAGTTGTGTCAGACTCACAATTTGACAAGCGAGGGGGCGTGGTTAGTTTCGTTTTCTTTTAAATCTAATTTTAAAACTTTTTTTTTCAAAAAAAGACTTATTTTATTTCGATGATTATTAATTTTCACTTTCTCCAAAAGTTATCAAATTTCACTTTCACTTCTAGAAGCATTGTTGTTTATTTATGTTCGGTGTTTGATGGATGCGTTCTTAAGTTGTGTTTTTACTAAATTTTTATTTATAAAAAGTCTTTTTTAAGACTAATATTTTTTAATTTATAAATACATTCGTAACAGAATATTTGTTATACTTGATTGACTGAATATTTATATAATTATGCTAGCTATTTCTTTAATCCTATTGCTTTGTTTGTCTAAACCAATGTTACGTGTATTTTAGCCGATACAGGTTACATATAAATTTTAAATGTGAAAAAATATAATACTATTAATATTCAAGTAAATTAGTGTTTTTGGACCAGCAATAAGTTTGTTTATAATATATTAAGTAAGTAGGACTGTACAAGCATTTTTAGTTTTGGTTTTATGGTTCTCTTTACTTTAAATGTCATTTTCTCAGACTTTCTTTTTTGTTGATGCCACTGTTTTCGATTCCCTAAGGCTTTTTTCCCTTTAAAGATAAAGCCTTGAAATTTTTTGTAGAAACTTTTATGTATATACAGACCAAAAGTTAGTATGGATTTCAGTGTGAGATGTATACATTTTTTTTAATAAAAATTTGAAGTTGGAGTTTTTAGAATTTTCGGGTTTTCCACGTGTTTAGTAACGATAAAAATAATTAAGATTCAACTAAGTATCAGAGCATCAAATCCATACTAACTTTTGTTCCTAATAATCTAAGATACTTATATTATTTAAAATAACTGAAAAATTTTGAAAATTAAAAAAGTTATAAAAATTTAAAAAAATCTTGAATTTTTTAAAAAAATTTAAATTTTTTAAATTGTGATTTGTCGATTTCCCTTTTCTTTTTGAAAATCAGTTTAATAATATAATACAAATGAAAATCTATTATTACTTTTAATATTACAGGCCTTAAAATTTTTTTTTAAAAAAGGGTACCGTGTAGCCTTAAATGAAGAAAAAAGTATTGTACCGTTTAGCGGAATCTAACTGCCGTGACCAGGATTCGAACCTGGGTTATTGCGGCCACAACGCAATGTACTAACCACTATACGATCACGGCTCAGAAGTGGTGAGTGTAATTGTAATTTTATGTTTAGGGAGAATATTCCTAGTTTTAAGGAAAAATGCTCTAACCTTAAAGGAAGAAAAAAGTATTCTACCGTTTAGGGGAATCTAACTGCCGTGACCAGGATTCGAACCTGGGTTATCGCGGCCACAATGCAATATACTAACCACTATACGATCACGGCTCAGAAGTAGTGAGTGTTAGTGCACTTACTTTTTTGTTTGGATTTATCAGACTTTAAGGAAAAAACTTTCTTCCTTAAATGATATAAAATTTTTTATTAATATTTCTAAAATTATCTGCGGTGATCAGGCACCGAACTTGTGTTATTGCGTCAACAACGAAACGTAGTTACCACTACACGCTCGTGTTTCGGAATACTTGTGTATAAGTATATAATAATTTTTTTCTGTGAACATAATCAGAGCTTCAAAGAGAAATGTTTACTTATAAAAGAAAAGAACTATTTTATGTAGTGTGAATCAAGCTTCATACCTATTCTTAAAACATATTTTAGAGACGACCGGAAAGTATACATTTCTCATTAATAAACTATTTTTTGGGGAAAATCTTATTTATAAAATTTATTAGATACACTGATCGATATTTTACTTTCTTGCATATTATGGAGCCTTTTGCCTGCTTTCTTAAATGTCTAACATATTTTTAGGGTTCGTACCCAGTGTAATTTATCATGCACATTAAAGTATGAAAAGTTGTTACTATAATGCATTTTATAGTAAGAACAATGAATTTGAAATGAATATGTCGAACAATCACATAGTCGCTTTAGTAAGTGTCCGAAATGTATACTAGGTCTTAGTCAAGTGCCACTGTCCAGCATACATTTGCCCTGTATATCCCGCACTGTTCTTTTTTTAAAGTTTTGTGCCACTGCCCGGTATGCCCTGCATCATTTTTTTTCAAGGTCAAGTGCCACTGCCCAGTATGCATCGAACCGGTCCGAACACTGATGTTTCTCCTAATCTATCCTCTAGAGATATTAAAAATCTTATTTTCGAAAGAATTGATCATCATAATCTCCAAATTTATTAACAACTTCCATTCTGAAAGCAGAATGCACAACTCTGTCTTTTTTCAGTTCGTTAAAAAAAGAAAAAAAAAGAGTAATTTTCTTTTTCTCTTGAGGATTCAAAAGCCATAATATAACCCGATGTGACCAAAAGAGGATGAACGATTGCTATCTTTAAGGGTTACTTACAGTTTCACTTCCGGATTACCCAGTTTTCTTAGTTATTTCTTTTTTCTTATGTTTCAAAATAAGTGCCCTTTGAAAGCGTTTTCCTCCCTGCTTTTGTTTTCGTCTCTCTTATTCTCTATTTTTTAAATCTGCCAATACGGACAGGTACTTTCATTTGCGTCACACAATGGGCTATGGACGACGGTCTGGGCCCGGGGACAACATACATTAGTTACATCCCGCTTCCCAGGGTGGACACATTCATACACCATCCATACATCCGCAAATCATAATTTTGACCCAAACCAGCGAACGATTAATCTCCGATTCAATACCCCCAGAGGTTTAATTTGTTCTGAAAACATGGACTACTTCATGACCCGACGTATTTAACATGCACCAGTCTCCATTAAAAACGCAAGGAGTCTTCGACCGGTGGGGATCGAACCCCTCTACCTCACGGACATGGGCTCAACGCCCAATCCTCGCCCTAACTCGTCCGAATAGACGTGAACGTCATCAGCTGTTCAACTTGTTAACAATTCAAAATAAATCGGACTTTAGGAGCGAGAACTATCAGAATTCAGAAATTAGCAAGTTTAATTTTTTCCGGCTTGTTTGCTAGTTTAACTGTTTGTTCTTTTAGGAGGAAAAATGTACGTTAAATTATATCTTACTGTAAGGATATTTCTTTCATAGTGTTATTTCTATGAATTTTCTTTTGTACTATATTTGAGTTGTTTTTTATTTGTTATCTATACATTTATTTCTCTTACGCGGCGACAAAAAAGAGCCTCATTACAACTCCCCGAATGGCAACGCTAGAAAATCGACCCATAATTGCCGCTAAAAATGTCACATGCCAAATCTAGCTGAGGTGGCTCAACATATAGCGTTTCTGAAAACGGAAACTGAAATAACCAGAGAAAGCATTCTCACCAAATGTGATATCTTCTGTAATTCACCCTATCATCTCATACTATTAAGCTAGGCAGAAGTGAGTAGTCTTTGTCGATAGATCTCTATTTTAATATTTTGTCGAAAGCGCTTTTTTTTCCACGAATTGATATATTACGAAGTTATTTGACGATTTTTGTTTTATATTACGAATTTATTTGTTTTCTTATTGTTATTAGTTATTCATCGAAAAATCAGTCTCAGTCGTAATGTTACGCTTTTGAAGTATAGCCAAAAGAAGCGTGCTCGAAGATTGGAAGAGAGCATTGATGACAGCTATGAAAGACGTAGTGGTGAATGAATGCGTGGACGACGTGCTGTCATTCAAGATTTAACTGTTGATGTTGTCGAACACAACATCGGTTCCATGCCCGAAATTTGTAGTTTTTGTACTGCTCAATTCTGCGCAGAAGAAAAAAATTCCTCTGGGAAATATAAGAAATGCTGCCATGATGGAGAAATCGAGTTGTGTTTTGAATTCTTAGAATTTTGTGTATTTGCAATGTACCTAAGTTAGTAGCGAGCGAAGCAAACCATATAAGATTGCGTAGCAATTTTCGGAGGTTGGCGAGCGTTAGCGAGCAGGGGGCGCAGCCCTCTAGCACTGAATATTTATTAGTTTTGTATGATTCATTTCGAAATATTTCGTGATTGCGGTATTATTAGTATTCAAAAACGAAAAGTATTTTAGTTGGACATGCTCGGGTAGAAAGTTTTGACCGATTCGAAAAGTCGATCTTCTCACTTCGAAATTTTTTTTTTCTCCCCGAAATCTTTTGGCCTTAATTTGGAAATATGTAGTAATTTTGGCCTTTAGAAATATGTATGCAGTAAATTTTTTAATCATGTTTGTCTTTTACATTCACACAAGACTGCATATTCATTGGTTGTTTAACGCTTTTTGTTCCCCTCTACGCTATTGCAGTGATTAGAAAATAAAAAAGACAAGAAATGTAATAAATTCTTTTAATAATTTATTAATAACTATATACAGTTCCATCAAGTGATCTGAATTCTATTTATATTCATATTCAGTGAGCATCGTAAAAACTGTACATTTTTGACATTTTCCTTCACACTATTTTATCAAGGACAAACAGGCATGTTTTATTTTCAGTGATTCTCTGCACACTCCTTTCAACCTTTTATAAACAGGTCTAAATTAAATGTCACATAAAATATTTTCCAAATTAATAATGTTTGCATGTATATATATATATATATATATATATATATATATATATATATATATAAGTTCAAAATGAAGAAAAAAACAAAGAAAAATTATAGACATATGAAAAAAAGGGGGTGGGAAATAACATTGTTACTTATTGTTATACAAAAACATTGTTACTTATTGTTTTTCTTAACTTTCTTAGTGTTTTCTTGTATTTATTTAGTTATTATATATATATATATATATATATATATATATATATATATATATATATATATATATATATATATATATATATATATATATATATATATATATATATATATATATATATATATATATATATATATATATATATATATATATATATATATATATATAAATAAATAAATACAAGAAAACACTAAGAAAGTAAAGAAAAACAATAAGTAACATTTATTGCGCTTAAGCTGCAAGTAAACAGCACTCATTAGATAAGTTCAAAATGAAGAATAAAACAAAGAAAAATTATAGACATATGAAAAAAAGGGGGTGGGAAATAATAAGTAAAAAAAAAGATTTATATTGATCTATACAATTCCATGTGCAAATCCATTTCGGGCAAATCCGTGGTTAAAATTATCTGCTAAAATTTTTTCTTTGTTAATTTTTCCATGTGCAAATCCATTTCGGGCAAATCCGTGTTAAAAATTATCTATTAAAATTTTTTCTTTGATAATTTAAATAATTTTTCTATGTACTAATCCATATCGTGCAAATCCGCGGCTAAAATTATTTACAAAGCAGGCAATTTATGTTTCTCTTTTCTATTTTATATTTTTTCTTAAATAAACATCTATCTTCTAAAACTATTTATGATCAATTTTTAAAATTATCCAGTATAATATTACCTCGTGCACATCCATTTCGGGCCCATCCTTGGTAACTAACAAATCAAAACTCAGAATAACAAATCACTTCAGCAGTGCAGTAAGAACGACACTTTAGAACCCTTTTGTTACACTCAATTTGCGCTTTTGTTTTCATCTTTTGTTTTCATATTTTGTAATCTGGCAATCTTTCTGCGAAAACATTTTTAAATCATTCTTGAAAAATAACTGTCCAAGTAAGTTGTTATGATTTTGCTACTCGCTTTATAGTCCCCCCTTTTTAATGTTTTTTATTTTTATTTTATTTTTTCTTTTATTTTATTATCTGTTTTTACATGTTATATTTACTTTTTATGATCTATTTTTACGTAGTTATTTTATAAAAAATTTTTTTGAGTGCTCCTCACACTATTGTATTAATATATTTTGCTTTGGCTTTATTGATACAATATCAGAAAGCACTCTGTTTTGCGGATATAATCGTGTGGGCTGAAGAAAAGATTATATCTTTTTTTCCGGCTTTTTTTCCGGTTTTTTAATTAACATTTCACTTTTTTTTTTTTTTTTTTTTTTTTTTTTTTTTTTAAATAAAATATTGTTTGTTGTTTTTTTTTTTACTTATTATTTCCCACCCCCTTTTTTTCATATGTCTATAATTTTTCTTTGTTTTATTCTTCATTTTGAACTTATATATATATATATATATATATATATATATTGGTGTGAATGACAGAAATGAGCGGTTGTTGACTTCCATCTGTGAATATTGTCAATCACATAGTCGCTTTGGTTAATGTCCGAAATATACATAAGGTCTAGTTAAGTGCCACTGCCCGGTATGCGATACGTCAATGTTTATTTTAAGGTTCAGTGCCACTGCCCGGTATAATCTACATCAATGTTTCTTTTAAGGTCAAGTGCCACTGCCCAGTGTGCATTTAACCAGTACTCCGAACGCTGATATTTCTCCTAATCTATCCTCAGCTGACATTAAAACATCGAATGAATATAATAATATCAACAAATCAATTAACATCAAATCACGTATAACAAATATTTCGGACATTCACCATTGAGACCATGTGACTGTTGACATTCACCGTGAAAGTCGACATTCTCTTGATTTTGGCCATTCACTGCAACATAAATATCGCACAGCTGCCAAGTTTCTTTTTCTTCTCATAAAAGATTTTTTCCCCCAATGGTAGTGTGAGAAAACAAAGGACAGAATTAAGATAAATTAAAATCTGCTCTTTGGGGCAGATTTTGGGACAGAAGTTCGTCTAAAAATTGCGTTAGACACAGGGTGACTCAGCACCAGGAATGGAAGTAGGGCAAGTCATAAGGATCTAGATTAGCTTAGTAACCCATGACCGGAATTGTAAACATACGCCGCAAGAGTGTTTTCAGTATTATGGACTAACTGTTCGTGAGCCGCGATGATTCAGTGAATAGAGCGCCCAATAATGTGAATCCAATGAGGTTCGCTTCCCAATCATTATTTTTATGAAATCAGTGAATCACGACATTTTATGCTCTACTTCGTTCCTGCTAATTAATAAATCATAAATACTTTTCCCTTTCAATCGAAGGTCAAAGATCAGCCAGCAATCTTCTTAAAAAGGGTTATTTTCTTAGACTTTGAACCTCAAAATTGTTTAGTTCCAACGTTGAACCACAAAGGTATATACTATGATTCAGGGAATAGAGCGTTCGCCTTCCAATGAGGTGAACCGGGTTCGAATCCCAGAGATGGCTGGTCGATACGAATTCCGTACCTGACTCACACCTACCACTGCGCTGACGTAAAATATCCTCAGTGGTAGACGGATCATGGGTTAGAGTACCCTTGCCGTCAGGCTAACCATAGGTGGGTTTCATGGTCTTCTTCTTTGTGTAACGCAAATGCGGGTTAGTTTCATCAAAAAGTTCTGCTTGAAAGTAAATTTCTAATACTTAATCCCGGAGTTTCCTTGTCTTCTGAATTGGGTTCAAAATTACTTGGCTACGGAGTTGAATATTCGCAATCGTAAACCCAAAAATTCTCAATCGGATGTTCAAGGACGATTGTAAAATAAGATAAAATAACTGTTGGTGTGCATTTGAAGAAGTACTTTAATTTATCTGAAATATCCTAATTTTATTTTGATTTCATATTTTCTATTAATATTTTCGAAAATCGCATTTAAATAGATTCAGAAATTGCTGTTTTATTGTGTTAATGATTTGGCACCATACTTGTTGATCTTGCCAAATTGTTTACTAAATCATTAAATCGTGATAAAAAAAAAGCTATTTTGAGTCGATTGCAATTTTGGCACTATAATTACCCCCCCCCCCCAAAAAAAAAAGAAAAATGTAAAGTTTATCCAAAATTAAGATGTTTCAGATATAAATAACAGTACCGTTTCAAATGCGCACGGACAGCCATTTCAAAATAAGGATGTTCATCCTAGCATTTTAGGATGACATTTCCGGGCATCTGTTGCTGAGCTATTTTCAATTCTTATGATGTGCCAAATCTCTCCTATAAGTTTGAAAATTCAGTAGAATGGTTATATTTGTGACTAATTTTTATGCTAATAAATTTTTCACGATTTAAATTTTATAAACCAAATCTGATACGGAAAATATATATGTTTCTATTATTAAAGAAGAAAATGTTCATTAAAGAGTCAAAAATAACACTATATCACTGCATGGATATTAGGATTTATGTATTAGTCTTTGGTGACTAATATCTTTAAAAGTTTTAATTATTAAATTAAAAATAAAGTCATAATTTGGGAAATCTTCCGTAAAAAGCTCAAAAATTGGCAGCCGTGAAACGATAATATTCAAAGGAGCAAATTCATGCAATATTTGATTTCCAGAATTTCGCAAGTTGTTGATAATTTTGTAATTGTTAACAACTGTTACTTGTTAATTAGTTGTTGATATTGAAGAAACAGAAATCAGAGCGATTTATTCTTCTAAAATACTTATTTTTAAAAAAGAATTAACTTAGGGAAAAATAAAAAAAGGTATTTTTGTCATACTATGCAAAAAATTATCTTTATTATTGTTTAAGTAGCATAAACGAAAAGCGATATGTTTTTCGTTAGTAATAATGTTTCGTTTTTCTTTTAACAACTAATTCAGTAATAATTATGATAGGTGCTTACTCAGTTTCGATTTTTTTTCAACATTTCAGTTGTATTTTTCAAATTTGTTTTGTCTTTCCTCTGACAATTGAGCAGTAATTTTAATAGACGTTTCGTTTTTCTTTTATAAGTTTGATAATAATTATTGTATTTCTTTAATTTTATTTGTAACAATTCAATATTAATTATAACAAAAACAGAGCTGGTGTCACAATAGAAACATTAAAATATATTACTATTATTAATGTTTTTTGCCTGTGATAAAGTTTCATTTTTTATGAACAATTCAGTAATAATTTTAATTCATGCTTAGAAAGTTTCATTGTTTTTAATAACTTAGTAGTGAACTACTAAATTCTAATAACTCAGAGCTAATACGGAGTTCTTTTTGTTCCGTTATTGTTTTTAAAAATTCGGTATATCTTTCCTTTTCGAATATTAACAAGTTTTTCTTGGAGAATCTTTGTTTGCATGAATTATCCTTGACTACATTCAATTCGTCCCACGAAATTCAAAATGTAAAATAATAATAATAACAATAATAATAATGCATAAATAAGATTAAAAAAATGCACATTTGTTTCATCTCTCTTAATACAATATTTAGAGAGAAAAAAAAAGAAAAGGCAAAGTATTCTTATTATCACTTGCAGGTTCGAGTTATCTTTTCTGTTACATAATCTCTTATCCTCCAATGATATTTGACCAACATTTTCAGCCAATCAAACTTCAATTTAAAAATCTAGCGGTTGTTAGAGGGGAATAGAATATTCTTTTTTTTCTCTTTTCTTTTTATAAAGTTTTAAATTCTAAATTCCTTAACATGTTGAGCACAATGAAAATATTTCTGGCCAAACCAAGCGAATTGCAAATAGAACAAAAAGAAAATGTATGAGCATTCTTTCGAAACTTGTCTGTCCACAATTTGTTTTCTTGTAGATAGCACCGTGCATAATAATAATGATAATGATAATAATAATAATTATTATTTTATTCTAAAAGCCCTGTAATTTATGTACAGTGAAATTTAGTTCAAAGGGCAAAATAGTTCGGTAGTTTTGTTTCCATGGCATTTTAATTTCAGTTCGAAAACTGAAGTGGAGGAAGGAACCTTTTGTGTTCCTTTAGTAGGCTCAGACGATGTTATTAATGTTCGAATTTTCTAGGCTATAACTGTCTATGGTACTAAAGCTGCAATTTGCCTGGAGTGAAATTTGGACGTTTATGATCATATTGCAGTCGTTATATATCATTGATAGCTTATACAGAGTGTCCAACGGAGGACTGACTGATTACAAAATTAAAATCAAGGGAAAAAAGAATGATAGAGGAGTGAAACAAACTGTATATCTATTGCTAAGACTGTAAAAAGTTTATGCAGGCATTTTGGATTTAGTTACAAATGTTACCAACAGATAGCGCAAATTACACTTTACGAAACTCTTAATTAAAAGTAAATGCCGTAAGACTATAATCTAACTTGTCATACTCCGGTATCGAAAAATACGCGATATTCAACAGAATACAAGGCTTAAACTTCTTCTTAATCTAGTAAAAAAAAAAAAAAAAAGAACATTTTGTGTTTCAATTCTGGAACAGATAGCTCTGATCATGGGTGACTAACAGCGCCTTCTGTTGGCAACTTTTGTAACAAAATTCCCATATTTCTGTGTAGAATTTTTACAGCTTTCACAATAAACATACCGCTTCTTTCATTCTTTTATATCCCTTTGTTGCTGAGACTTTTAATTTTGAAATCAGCTGGACACCATGTCATACAGAAAAATTAAAAACAAATAACTTTCGATACAGTAAGTTATTATTGTATTGATAAGTTCTAAAATGGCTTGAAAGAATGTATATAGTGGAGTTATTTATTGCTTCAAAATATGAAAATAGATTCATTGAATCCTGGTTGGAACATTTCTAATAAATAAGCTCAAAAAATTTGGTCCACTCTCATATTTCTGCAGCTGTTGGATTAAAAAATGTTGAAGTAAAAAAAAACTGAATTCATCAAAAGTCTGCAACACCTAATTACTCTACGCTTGTTAATAACTGCAGTTATCTAAGTATTATATTTCATATTTAATTTTAAGCATAGGCGTGCACACTAGAGAGTAAAACATGATCATTAAATGAAAAGTTATAATTTGTTATTATATTGTTTATACATCAGGATTATTGTTTAATAATAATTGGAATTATTCTCCCTGTAAAATCTGATGTTAATTAGTGATTTATATTTAATGCATCAATTTCATAACTAATTATTAATTTAATAGTTCAGAAAACACAATACAATTACTAACTTATTTACTACATTTTGTTTATTGAAAAAAATAAAAAAGGTTTTGTTAAGATTTGATCTAGTCGCGTAATTAAGATAAATTCAACATCATAATTTGCATACAATATTTAACTTTGGAAACTTTTAAAAATTTATAATTTATAATAAAATTGTAGCAAATTTCAACATTTTAAAACTTTTATACGAAAAATATAATTCAATAAATAATGCAAGATAGTTCAAGGTTGATATTTCTTTTCTTTTTTCTTATCCATTCACCCTCAAAATAATCTTCGGGTTTATGACTTTGGAGCAAAAGTGACACTGTTTACTCGAATTTAAAATAAAAACGTTTCATCAATAGGCGCAACTTTTTGCTTTCAGCGAAGTTCACGTTCTTTCAATTTGTTTTTGTCTGAGTTCAAATGAAAAATATTTTATCAGACCATATAACTTTTGCACCTGGAAAAGCTTAGGTTACTTCAATATGCTTATCTTCGAATTCAAAATAAAACCTTTTTTGCGGTAGATATAACTTTTTCACCAAAGAAAGATTATATTACCTCAATTTGTATAAAATTCAAAATTCAAACATTTTAGCATTAGCTAGACTGTAGTAGATAAATTTGAATCAAAGATAGTTTACTTGAATTCAATTTGTTTACATTTAAATTCAAAATAAAAGAGTTGAAGCAATAGATCTAAATTTTGAATTAAGTCAATTTTATGCTATTTCAATTTGTTTATTTTTGAATTCGAAAAAAAAATTTTTTTTAGCCGTGGATATTACTTTTGCACCAAGGAAAACTTACGTTACTTCAATTTGAATAAAATGCAAAACTAAAACATTTTAGCAATAGCTAAACAGTAGTACATAACGATTGAACCAAAGATATTTTATGCGAATTTGCTTCTATTAAAACTCAAAATAAAAACGTTTAAGCAGTAGTATAAATTTTGAACTAAGTAAAGTTTATGTTACTTTAATTTAATTTTTTTTCAAATTTAAAATAATTTTTTTTGCGGTTGATATAACTTTTGAATCAAGGAAAGCTTACGTTACTTCAGTTAGAATAAAATTCAAAATAAATAATTTTAGCAGTAAATAAACAGTAGTAAATAACTTCTTCACCAAAGATAGTTTATATTAATTTGTTTACAGTCAAATTCAAAATAAAAATATTGCAGCATTCTATATAAATTTTGAACCAAGGAAAGATTACGTTACCCCAATTTGTTTATGATCAGGTTTAAAATAACATATTAGAAATGGATGTAACTTTTACTCTACGGAAATGGTACTTATAATTGTTTGCGCCCGAATTGTTTATAAGATTAGGGTAAATTGACACTCCAGGTAAATTATAGCCTAGAGACCTACAGATTCAATTATTTAACTTTCATTTTCCATATTGAAATGAGATTGCTGGATGGAGAAAAGATATTGTTTTTAAATTCTATTCTTAGGTTGTGAAAAGGCCACTTTCTGATCCAAGTAATTAAAATTTGGTTCTTTTTTTTAACCGCTATGAAGGGTATTTTTTATTTAAATAAATGATTTAAGTGGAAGAGTTGTGTGAAGTTAAGAAAAAGGTTATTTTAAAATACAGGTCACAAAACAAAAACTTTCATAACGTAATAAACATAACTATTTATTAAAGGAATTTTCTTTTGTTTTTTAATTATTTTTTGTAATTAAATAAAGTAAAAAGGTATTAAATTGAAATGGCTGTACTCTTTTAAGTATTCAGTTATTTCTCGACTACCTGAAAAATAGTTATGTATTGGCGACAGTTTCAGCGTTATAGGTGCTAAGAAAGGCAAAAAATTTTTTTCTCTATCGTACTTCATTAGCGTATATAAAGATTGTTTTTTTAAAATACAAAATAAGATTAATATTTTGGAACTTCAAGCCAACAAACGAACGTTGTATAGAGCGTAGGCTATTGAACACTGCCAGATTAAGAAAATCTTCTCAGATTTTTCACCAAAAATCAAAGTTTAATTACTTAAAACTCGAAAAAAAACTTTAATTTTAAGATATGAATACTATTTTGCTAAAAGTAAAAGGAACTGGAAATTTAAATGGACAATAAATTATGTATTTAAAAAAATCACAAATTTAGCAATTTTTTTTAACTAGAATAATTAAATGAATGATTCTACGAATATTTTTTATTTTTGCAAATTGAATCCTATCAAGGAAATCAACGTAATTTTTAAATATAAAAAAAAAAGATCCACTTTCAGTTTTACAAAACGCTTCTTAATATAGACATTTTGTCCCATTTTTTTGATTAGCCTAGAGGGTGTCAGTCTAGGATGGGCAGAAATTAAGCTAACTGTCATGAATAACTGCAGTTACAAACTTAGTTACAAAACATTATTCGCTAAAGAGTGCTCATTCATATGAAAATAACGACTTTGAAAATTTTTAACACTTGAAATAAAAGATTCAGTACTTTTCAATGTTTGCTTCTCTAATTTAGGTTATCGATCAAAGGAAACTTTTACATAATACCTACATTAAGAATTGATTTTAAGCAATTTTTAGAGTCTTAGAGAGGCGAACATCTTTGTTTTACAACATAAATACATGCTTAATAACTTCAGTATTAAATATAGACTACGCGTAAAATTTATTGTGCGCAAAATTACCCAGGGATTTAAGGCATAAAATATTTCTTATTTAAATCACCGTTTTTTTTAAAAAAGTGAATGATATGTATTTCAGAAGTTGGGTGATATAAATTTTAGGGGACTCATAAATTAATTCCAAAATTCTAAATTCGGATTTAACTTCAACGTGTTTTCTAATATATTTATGTTAAATAAGCTTTAAATGCGTGATTCGATTATATATTTACAAAAACATTAGCTTTTTGCACTTAAAGTAGATAAAATGTTTTCTATAGGGAGAATCTTTTTAGAAACTATGCATTTTTAATACTGTTAAAAGTGCAGTTTTTAGCCCTGCTAAAACTACAACCCTAATAGCAAAATAACTTGGACCCTCATTCAAACCACATTTACGAATCGAGGATCTATAAGGGTTCAAAACGCAGTTATTTTTTCAGATATTGGCCTTATATAGAATTGCCCAATTCATCCGATATTTCACAGCCACTTTATAACCAATATCGGCCCTATATAGAATTGCCCAATTCATCCGATATTTCACAGCCACTTTATAACTAATATCGGCCCTATATAGAATTGCCCAATTCATCCGATATTTTACAGTCACTTTATAACCAATATCGGCCCTATATAGAATTGCCCAATTCATCCGATATTTCACAGCCACTTTATAACCAATATCGGCCTTATATAGAATTGCCCAATTCATCCGATATTTCACAGCCACTTTATAACCAATATCGGCCCTGTATAGAATTGTCAGATTCACCCGATATTTTACTGCCACTTTGTAACCAATATCGGCCCTGTATAGAATTGCCCAATTCACCCGATATTTTACAGCCCCTTTATAACCAATATCGGCACTATATAGAACTGCCAGATTCACTCGATATTTTATAACCACTTTATAACCAATATCGGCCCTATATAGAATTGTCAGATTCAACCGATATTTTACAGCCACTTTATAACCAGTATCGGTCTTACATAGAATTGCCCAATTCACCCGATATTTTACAGCCACTTTACAACCAATATCAGCCCTATATAGAATTGTCAGATTCACTGGATATTTCATATTCATTATTCAGTCAATAGGCGCCCTATATTGGCCATTCTGGGACCTATATTAAAAAATCTAGACATCCCAATATTGGTCCCTCGATGCATGTTCATATAGGAACCATATTGAGCCAATTTTGAGCCCAACGGAGGCCAATGTTAAGTTATGACTTTAACAGTAATAAGAAGCAATTTTTCACATGGTTAAAACTTCAATCGCAGCACAGTTAATTCTGTAATTTTAAAGCTGTTTATAGGAAATTTTTAACACTGTTAAACTGGATAGAAAATCGAAAATTTTAACACTGTTAAAATGAATTGCTAACAGTAATTTTTGACTCAGTAAATATTTAATTACAGCGCTGTTAAAAGTGCTACTATAAATTTTTACGCTGTCTATTATTATGCAGGTATTACCATCTTCTGTTTACTATAACATTTTAGGTGAATGCGAAAAGCTTTTTTAATGAATTTAATTCAGATAAAAGATGTTTAAAACTATTTAATGAGTTTGAACACAGCTGGTAGGGTGTCTCTATAGTTTTAAGCTTAAGAACTGCCGCCAAATTGAAAACTAAAATGTTTTTCACCAATTAAATTTTTTTCTCCAATCTTATCTCATTTCAATATGCAAAATAAAGGAACAATCGCATTCAGGCTGGCATCAGCAGTCATAAAAATAAGTAAATAAAAAAAAAAACTCGTAGTCGAGCCAAAGTGTATTGTTCTCTTGCTGCTTTTCTTGGCCGAGGTTTGGAGGCACTGGCAGCATTTGTGGCACTGGAAGTTCACGACACAGTTATATGTTTCAATCCTGAAAGAAAAAGAAGCAGCTTAGTTTTATAATTTGTTTGACAGGATTATAAAAACTTTTCTACACTAACTCGGTGTAAGCAATCTTTTGTCGGGTTTATCCTAGAATAGCCCACCCCGTGGCGACTTTTCGAAATCCCGCCAAACTAGGTTTCTGGAAGATATTTCGGAGAGATATGTTGCAACCTTATTGCAAGTTATTATGTGTTTTATTTTATTAATAATATTTTAATAAATTTGTAATAATTTAAATTGTTTTTTTAATAATAAAAAAAACAATGTTGATTCAAGTAATAATCGCCAACTTTGCGAGATTTCAAAAAGTCGCCAAGGGGTGGGCTATACTAGGATTTTACCAAATAACTATTGATAAACTGTAAATATATATATATATATATATATATATATATATATATATATATATATATATATATATATATATATATATATATATATATATATATATATATATATATATATATATATATATATATTAAATATTGATAAATGGCTTTCTCTAGAAATCCTTTGTTATTAAAGATTGAGAGATTAAATTACATTTAAAATTAGATTTTAGAACAGAAATTGCATTATGTTTTTTTAAAACTTTTTTTAAAATTTCATTTATTTATTTATTGCGTTAGAAACCTCTACTGTATACGTTGCACTTTCTAAGTACTTTTTAAGAGAACAATTTATTGGTTGAATTAAAACTCTAACAAGAAATCGTTCACAATTTATTTCCACTTTTCGATTTTCTAAACGGGATCTTTCTTACTGAACTTTCGTAGCGAAATTTACGCAATCCTTCAAAAACAATTTATCACCAACACTAATATTATAATTAGAATAAAAGTCCGTCTCGACAACGTTTTAAAATCGCAGGTTAAATTAACATTACAGCGAGCTTGCCGTTATAATCAAGTATAGATACATATTTAATGTTAAATTGGCAACAACAAAGACTAACAAATAACGTAGTCATACATGCTTATCTCTTTTATTCTTAACAACTATTTTGATTAAAAATAGTAGAATAGAATGTTTTTAACATGATATTTTAGACTGAATTACGTAGCTATGAAAGACAGAGATGTTTAAACAACAAGTTTTCAAACCGTAACTCCCTTCTTCAAGGAAGAAAATGAAACGAAGTGCAAAAACTATTGACATCATTAACACGAGTCGATAATGATTTAAATAGGAAATCGACAAGAATTGGAAATAAGGGGTTGTGATTCAAATGTTATAAAGTGCGTCGTAGGATTTCAGAACGTTGCTGAGGAATTTTTCTTTTGTTAGAAAGAAGATAACATAGTCGGTGATTGCCTATACATTGATTGCTATATAAAAATGGCAAGAAATTGAAAAATTAAAATTGCAAGAAAGAAACGATTTCGTTTTTCATAATATTTATTGATACCAAAAATCAACTAAAATGTCTATCATCCAAACCTTTTTTCGTATAATATTGCTCAATTAAAAGCAGAAAAATGAATTTGCTTCAAATTTTTTTTTCGTAATAGCGGAACCTTTGTAATTTCTTACTCATTACAAACATGAAATTATTGCATCTTCGATATTAATATTTTGACGGTGATTATAAATTTGACTTGTTGTTGTTGTCGTCTGCCATTAAGGCTGAGGGGGTGCGATTGTTCTTGTTTTCCAGTGACGCCATCTATGACCAAGAAATCGACTTTTGCCACACCCTTATATCACACCCGTTTATAGGGTGGACTCATTCATACATCAATTCATTCATCCACAGATCGTAATTAAGACCTGAACCCGTTAACAGTCAAACTCCAATTCAGTACCCCCAGAGGTATTAATTTGTTATGGGAATATGGAAGACATTGTGTCCCGACAGATTTAACGTGCATCAGTCACCATTCACTACACGAGTGAAATTTGTCTTAAGAGTGGAGTTCTCGTAAAACACCGTGCTTTTACTGTATATTCATCATAATATATATATATATATATATATATATATATATATATATATATATATATATATATATATATATATATATATATATATATATATATGTAACATAAAAAGCTTTTATTAATCTTTTTATGTTAGTTTCTTTGCTATAAAACAACTCCTACTTTATTACTAATTAATTATTCTATTTGAAATACTTTCTCACACTTTTAAAAGCCACATCCTGTTCTTAAATCTATTTTTGGCTCAAGTATGCATTTAATCAAGAGCAGGACATTTTTCCCTTT
Organism: Parasteatoda tepidariorum; assembly: GCF_982258835.1. Taxonomy (NCBI): domain Eukaryota; kingdom Metazoa; phylum Arthropoda; class Arachnida; order Araneae; family Theridiidae; genus Parasteatoda; species Parasteatoda tepidariorum. The sequence goes on along the minus strand of NC_141758.1, from coordinate 7,297,462 downwards.
GCTCTTGTGTGGGAAACGTTCGATCTATCTCATAAACCAATAGCAACTACTAAGATTTCCCTCTTTCCCTAAATTAAGACATTTTACGGATTTTACTTTGCAAGATTTTCCCTAACATATAACCAAGGAGCGCAACTTTTCGTGTGGACTTTTACTCAATCTCATGACTGCTCTTGTCTAACAATTAATAAATAAATTTTGTACCCTCCTTCCCGACCTATGACCTGTTTTAATCCTTCCACTCGGCAACGACGTTATAAGCCGAGCAGGATTTTAAGAACTGATGAAACGGGCGCAGGATAATAATTGCTAAAATGCTTCTTCAAAATATAATTAAAAAGTGAAAATAAAAATACAATTGGCGGAATCATAAAATTGCTGCTGAACTGACATTGTTCGTGAAACACATATTATTCTTTTGAAGCATGACTAAAGGAATTTGATGCCAAAAATAATTAAAAGAAGATTTTTGGGACTTCTCTTTCAAGTATCCATTGGAGTGGTCTCAACTGTATTTTAACAGTGCCTGACGTCTTCGTTTCCGTTATTACAGAAGTGGATCTCAACGCTGCCTGGTTTGATTCTCCCCCACTTGAGTGCTAGAAGCACTTTGACGGAATCCCATTTGTGTATATCAACTTGATGGAAATGTCATCATATAAAATAATAATAAAAAGAAAATGATTTTACGATAGGTTTGTGCAACGCGATGCGTCATCAGAGGTCAGATAGTCTGTCTGCTCATATGTTCAAAAACAAAACCTTGAATGATTTTCAACACCCGTTAACAAAATCCTCAACTGTTGGTGCTATGTGTTCAGTGTGTGAACTTTAGTGGATCGTGCTTAGTGATGAAAACTTGTGAACAAAAATAGATGAATGCTATGAAAATCTTCTTTGGGGGGATTAATATTTTACACATTTTATATCAATTATACTTACTTGACAAATCGTGTTCTGATATTTTTAATGATTGATATTAATGATGAAATTTTTAATTGATTTTTAATGGTGAAATTTTTAAACGTGAATGCTTTCTAATCATTCACGCTCATATCTCGAAATTAAAACAAACAAATTTATGGCTATTTATATTTTGATAATATTTCAATTTATTGATATTATTATTCAATGGTTTACCATATTATTTGTTTAAATTAAATAATATTAAAATTTAGTATTACCATCATATTTTTTTTTCTCACTTTTGATTCAGTATGATTATAATTTTAATTATTTAAGGAATCACTCTTTTTATTGCATTATATATCACAGTGTATATTATATTAATTGTAGAAGAGAAATTTAAATTTTTATTTTATTATGGTGTTTAAAAAAAGCAAAAGATGTGCTATGTTTTTTTCCCCTTCTAAATGTTATATTTAATTATTGAAATTCTATTATTATTTGAATGCCCTTACGGAGTGGCAAAAACTACAATTTTAACATGGATGAAAACGCTGAAAGCAATACAGATAATTCTGAAACAGAATTGAGTGATAATTTACAAAAAATTAAGTATGGATCAAAATGTACAAGATAAACCAGACATACTAATCTTTGAGCCTGACATTGGTGTTCAATTCACAGCCTGGCTCAAACATTTCGAAAAACTAACTATCGAGGCTAAATTAAATGACGATTGGAAATTTAAAAATTTTCAAAAATTCATTAAAGGTTCAGCTTTGAAATTGTATATTAATAACTGCCTTAATTGTAATTCATATCAGGAAATAGTTGAAATTTTTCAAGAACATTATTTTTCACCTCTCTTTGGCTTAAACGATTTTCAAAATTTAAAATTTTCTGGCCAAGCTAAAGACCTTAACTCATATTTTACTGAAAAGGTAGAGTTAGGTAGAAAGATAGGTTTAAGTAATGAACATATAATTGAGGGACTATCTATAGATTTGCCTCCCCAAATTAGGACACTTTTGGTTTTAAAAGAACCCAAAACCCCGATTGAATGGCTCACAATTGTTTCAAAAATAATTCATGATGTACCTACGGTCTTACCCCAAACTGAAACTAAACAAAAATTACCAGAATCCAAATTTAATGGGTATGGACCACAATATCAAGGCTGGGTACCAAGGCGGCCATTCTTTAACAACTCGGGTAATCCAAATTATAATCCTCAACAAAATCAAAATTTTTCCCGGCCTAGTCAAAGTTATAACCAACAATCCCAATTTAGACCTACAATTCGAAATGAAAGGTTTCATATAAATGAACAACAAACAAGTCATTTCGCCCAGGCTTCCCAGGAGTTGCCTCCTAAACCATGTAAATACTGTGATAAGCTTGGTATAACCAATGCTTATCATTGGGGCCAAAATTGTATAAACAAACCTAATATTTTTACGGCTGAGAAACAAACTCAGCCTAAACAAGAAAGTGACCAACAACAAAATTGTCAATTAATAGTAACGGGATATGTACAAAATAAAAACAAAAACAATATAAGTGACAAAAACCCAATTTTGACAAATAAAACTATCCTGTTAAACATTGATACAGGAAGTACATTAAATATAATTCCGGCTAAGCTTTTTGAAAAACTTAATGTCCTAAAAGAAAGAAAAGACTTTGTTAATGTAAAACAAACAAAAGGTATTTTGCAACTTAACCACACTTGTACTTTAAATTTAAAAATTGGAGATATAGCTAGGTCAGTGGAATTTTATATTTTAAATACTGATCTACCTTATGCCATACTGGGTTTAAAGGAATGTAATGGGTTTAAATTAGTGATAGATTGTGTTGAACGAGTTGTAATGCAAAATCAGAGGAAGCTGATAATTTTTTCGGATTATAAAAGCAACTTGTCTTTACATATTTCTCCTGAAATCCAGGTTAATGATTGCAACAAAAATGTCAATAAAGAGAATAAAGCTAAGTATAAAAATAAGGAATGTAAAAACAAAAGAATGAATGTTAAATCAATTAAAAATAAACAAAATGAAATGATTATGGAAAATAAAATTTTGGACATAAAAGTAAACAAAAATAAAAATGTAAACAAAGAGAATTTAAAGAAGAATAAAATAAAAAATAGACTTAAAAATAAAGATTTAAATAGCAAAACTGAAAATAATCTTGAGTTTTCAAATGTTCTTGAGACTAAATGTGATAATGGTGCGCAACATTGTCAAAATCATGTTGACGGAATTATGCAAATTCATGATGATGAAAAAAATTCCCAACTTCAGGAAATTTTAGAAGATTTTTCAGATATTTTTGCTAAAGATAAATATGATGTAGGGACAATAAGAATTGAACCTCAAAGGGTAAGATTAACATCAGACTTACCAGTATCCTTACGAGCATACAAAACTTCCCCAAAACAACAAGAGGAAATAGATAAACAAATTGAGGAATTGTTAAAGCATAATATTATTAAAGAAAGCTCTTCTCCCTATTCGGCTCCAGTAACTTTAGTTTATAAAAAAGATGAAAATAAAAAAAGTAGATTGTGTATAGACTTTAGAAAATTAAATCAAATTACTAAATCAGATGCAGAACCGTTGCCTCTTATAGAAACACTTATAGATAAATTAGGGAACAGTGTTTATTTTAGTAGACTTGATATGGTAAGTGGTTATTGGCAAATTCCAATCAACCATGAGGACACTGAAAAACTTGCTTTTGTCACCAATAGTGGGTTATATGAATGGTTAAGATTGCCATTTGGGTGGAAGAACGCCCCTAGTATTTTTCAAAGAACAATACGTAGAATACTCACTAAACATAAAGTTTCATTTGCAGCTAATTATTTTGATGATATCATAATTTATTCTAATAGTTTTGAAGAACATTTAAATCATCTAAAGGAAATTTTTGAAATATGTAGATTTGAAAATTTAAAATTAAAACCTTCTAAATGTTCTTTTTTGCAAACTAAAATTCAATTTTTGGGTTACGAAATATGCAATGGTGTAGTAACTCCTGATAACAACAACATTGAAGTAATTAAAAACTTGAAACCTCCAACTAATGTTAAATCTCTTCAACGATTTTTAGGTTCAATAAATGTGTATAATAAATTTATAAATAATTATGCTAAAATTAGAGTACCTTTAAATAATCTCTTAAAGAAAAATACACCCTGGTGTTGGACTCCCAAATGTCAAGAAGCATTCGAATTTTTAAAAAATGCTTTAGTTTGTAAACCAATTTTGAAAATATTTAACCCCAAATTACCATGTCATATTTTTGTTGATGCAAGTCAAAGTGGTGTTGGAGCAATTTTGAAACAGCCAGATGTTTCAGGTGTCTTACATCCAATAGCATTCCATTCTCGTTCTCTTAGAGACTATGAGAAAAATTATGCTATCACAGAACTGGAATGTCTTGCTATTGTTGATGCATTAAACAAATTTTATCACTATTTATTTGGAAATAAATTTACCATACATACAGATCATGCGGCTTTAGTTTGGTTAAAAAATGTTAAAAATCTGAAAGGTAGATTGTTCCGCTGGTCTTTACTATTGAGTATGTATGATTATGATATAAAATACACAAAAGGCACCTTAAACTTTGAAGCTGACATGTTATCCCGTGATATTCCTGACAGTATTGAAAACAATAGTAATGTTGATTTAAATAATGTAAGCCATTTTTCACATCTATTGCAATTAGATGAAATTCGCGAAGCCCAACAAAATGATAATTTATCTGGAAATTTTATTAAAATAGATAATGTTTTGTGTATACGTAAAAAGGGTTTTACCAAAATTGTTGTTCCATTTTCTTTAAGGCATAAATTACTTGAAATTACTCATAAAAAATTTGGCCATCCGGGAATTCAAAAAACTATTAATTTGCTTACTCCTGTTTACTATTGGGAAAATATTACTTTGGACATTTCAAATTTTAACAAACATTGTCATACGTGTCAAATTAATAAAAAACCTAGACAAAAAAGATTTGGATTACTACAGGAAATGCCCCCAGTTGACAAACCTTTTGAAATAATTGCAATCGATAGTGTAGGTGGTTTTAATTATTATAATTCTACCAAAAAATATTTAACTTTAGTAATTGATCATCACACTCGATATATGTGGTCTTTTGCTTCGAAATCAATAACTACGGAAAGTTATGTAAATTTTTTGCACCAAATTTTTCAAATTCAAACCCCTAAAAGTATTTTGAGTGATAGAAATGCCGCGTTTACTTCTTCCCACTTTAAAAAATTTCTTAAACATAGCAAAATCAAACAATTGTTAACTACAGCCCATAGACCCGAAACTAATGGAAAAGTTGAACGTTTAGGACAAACCATTGTAACACGATTAAAATGCAAAATTAATGATTCTTCTAAAAAAGTTCCTTGGCCTAAATTATTAAAAGAAGTAACCGAAGAATACAATTTAACTCCACATTCAGTAACTAAATTCCCACCAGCTTTTTTAATGTTTGGCACAGTCCCATTTAATCATCCTTTATCCGAAGAAATTTATCCACCAGTAGAAGAAGCAAGAAAAATTGCAGTTGAAAGAACTAAACAATATCATGAGAAAAATAAAATTTATTATGATGCAAGATTTACTCATATTGAATTTTCCCCTAATGATACTGTAATGTATGAAGATTTTAAATATCCCAATACTAGGAAACTTACCCCAACTTTTTCCGGTCCATATATAATTCTTGAAAAAATTTCTGATGTTAATTACAAAATAAATAAAAAGAATATTCATAATAAAGAAAATTCAGAAATAGTTCATATATCAAAATTGCGAAGGTACCACCCACCTGACAAACTGAAATTATGTCACGAATAAAAAACATGTAATAATTTAAATGGAATTGATTATATTTTATATTGAATTTAATGATTTTTCATTGTTAAAATAAATTAAAAACACCGAATATGACAACATTACACATGGTTCAATGAACATGTGGTCCCCTTTTTTCTGGAAGATCCGACCTTTCAAATTTTCTTCTTCAAGTTCAATGTCTACCCAATCTAAAAGGATATGGGGCGATGGTAGTTGCTCTCTGTGGTGAAAACCAAAAAAAATTTAAACTTAAGCATCTATTGAAACTAGGATCTTCCAGCACATCATTGTTGAGACTAGGGACTGTTTTCCTCCATTTGGGGAATACAGCCCCTAATCCAGCAAAAATTTTCCCCTAACAACACTGAAATCCTAAATTTCAGATTAAAGACCATTGTGTCAAGTTTTTTTACATTTTATATTGAAATTTTTTTTGATAAAAAGTGTCAATTTGTATTTTTATATCTCATATCACTTGCATTTTCATATTTTTTTTTTATCTTTCATGTTGTTGAATGTGAATATTTACATCTTTTAGAAAATTTTTATAGATTTTCTTGTCTTAAGTGAAAAGTTTATTTTAATTGTATTAGTAGGAATAATAACTTTATTTACTGTGATTATCAAGAAAGACTGAAAAAACTTAATCATAAAAAATTATTGAAAATGGAGATCTAACACTTCATTTTAATAGTAGTGTGTGTTTTTTTTTTATGATTCATGTTACTTTATATCTTGTTGATATTGCAAATATTGTTATTATTTTTTTATTTTAATTGTGTCATCATAGGGAAAGTTTTGCAAAGGGATAATTTTAAAAAATTTTAGATATTAGTCAAAATTTTTCGGCGAGGGGGGATGTAACATAAAAAGCTTTTATTAATCTTTTTATGTTAGTTTCTTTGCTATAAAACAACTCCTACTTTATTACTAATTAATTATTCTATTTGAAATACTTTCTCACACTTTTAAAAGCCACATCCTGTTCTTAAATCTATTTTTGGCTCAAGTATGCATTTAATTAAGAGCAGGACATTTTTCTCTTTGCTCTTGTGTGGGAAACGTTCGATCTATCTCATAAACCAATAGCAACTACTAAGATTTCCCTCTTTCCCTAAATTAAGACATTTTACGGATTTTACTTTGCAAGATTTTCCCTAACATATAACCAAGGAGCGCAACTTTTCGTGTGGACTTTTACTCAATCTCATGACTGCTCTTGTCTAACAATTAATAAATAAATTTTGTACCCTCCTTCCCGACCTATGACCTGTTTTAATCCTTCCACTCGGCAACGACGTTATATATATATATATATATATATATATATATATATATATATATTCATATCCTGTTTTATAATAGTGAACCTCCTCACCTGGTCTCGATCAAAGTGAAGCAGTCGGAACTGGTGGCCAGTTCCCTTGAGGCCGTTGTCATAGCCTATCCTCCATATGATTGGTGGTCACCTCCAGCAGCTTTTTTCTCTGTTGGTACTGGCTGTATTGGCAATGCGGCAGATGTTGCATAAAACCTATAAATATAAAGCAACACATTTTGTTAAGAGAAAATAAGGCAATCATGTTATGATGCCGCAATAGGCATTACATATTTCTTAGCTTTTAAAATTTCTTTCATTTCTTGAACTTATTTTTTTAATCATTCTTAATCGACTTTTAACTAAATTAAATCACTTATTTAATTTTTATTACAATTTATAAACAGAGAATATAAAATATTTTATTCTTTTCTTATTGATCTTTTATACAGCGGCTATCTTTTTATTTCAATACTAATATAAAACTCATTGATTCACTGTCACGACTAATCGAAAACAAAAATTTATTTATTACTCTTTATTCCTTATTTCTCACAACAAATATGTTTCAGTTACACGGTTATACTAATTCTCGCAGTCTTTTTGGTGATGCGTGATCTCCAAAGTATTTTCAAATCTAATATTGATTATGGGGGTTGGCTCTCTTTTTGGCTACGTTATCTTTCAATAATCGCCAACCATGGATCTCTTCCCATGCTCTTAACTGTAAGTTGGGAACAATTTATTTACTTTCATCTTCCAATTTTTGGTGACTGGGGGTGACCTTTTCGAGCCTTGAATATGGCCATTTTCAATACCTTTTTTTCCCAATGCCCACCTGTGTTAACATCCTTCAATTCAGGCATTTAAAATGCAGATTTGTTGGCCTTTCTTTCAGGGGCACCATAATAGGTGGGCCAACGCTGCTCCCACAGTGAGGACAGTTAGTACAGAGAAGGAAAGAACATCCATGCCTCTCCCGGGATTCGAACCCTGATGCAGGGGCAGCTCCCTAACCCCTACACAGGCCTTTCGGCCCATTTTCTATACTTAATAAATCAATTTTTCTTAAACGATTTTATTCATTTCTCTGAGATAATTATATTATATTACATCCAAATTGAGTTGTATCTGTAACGGTCAAAACTCAATGATGATGCCGGAACAATCATTCAAAATTTGGAATGACGATCGAAACCACACATATATTCTATCGGCAGAGCTTACCCTTGATAAGAAATACCACGAAAGTCAGTTTACAACACAGTACACGAAAATCAGTATTGATTTACCAAATGGCGTTTCTTACCGCTAAACTAAATTTGGATTGACATTTTAAATATGTTATACATTCTTTTACTAAATTATAGCTGAATATGAATCAATATCCATTTTCGGGCCAATCCGAGGTAGCTGACAAACCAAACGCTCTTCGGTACGGCAGTAAGAATGCGCCATAAAAGATCGATTTTTTACTCTTCTAACCTCTATTTGCGCATTTGTTTTCATATTTTGCAATCAGACAGATTTATTAATAAAATATTCTAAATGATTCTGGAAAGATCATTTAAAATATTTTCGTGTTCGTGTAAATTCATTTGAATTCACTACTTGCTTTATAGATTACGTTTCGTGTTTTGTTCTGCATTTTTCTTACACTTTGTTTTCTGTTCTATTTCGTATATATTTTACTTAATGTGTTCGATTTTCACTTAAATTGTTTTCAGTACTCCTCACATTATTGTATAGATATATTTTGCTTTGCGATATATTAATACAATGTTAGAAAGCACTCCTTTTCGCGGATATAATCGTGTGAGCTGATGTTGTTGTTGACGTAGGCTTATTAAGGCAGAGGGGTGCGATTGTTCTTGTTTCCCAGTGGCGCCATCTATGACCAAGAATTCGACTTCTGCCACACCCATACGTCACACACGTTTCTAGGGCGGACGCATTCATACATCAATTCATTCATACACAGACCGTAATTTTGACCTGAATCAGGGAGCGATCCATCTCCAACTCAGTACCCCCAGAGGTATTGATTTGTTATGGGAACATGAAGGACTTTGCGATTCAACAGATTTAGTGTGCATCAGTCACCATTTTACTACACGGGGAGTCTTCGGCCGGCGGAGTTTAAACGCACGAACTGTCGGACATGAGCCCAGCGCTCTACCGACCAGGCTATCCCGACCCTGTGTGAGCTAATGGCGACATTATATCTTTTCATTATTTTGTTCTCCGGCTTATAAATAATTTTTTTAAAAATATTTTTAAAAATATTATACTTCAAGTTTTTTTTCTCATTAATCATCATAATTATTTTATATGTTTTTTCTATATCTTTAACCTATTTTTATGAGCTTATTTTATGAGCTATTTTTATGAGTTGTGACTTGCAGCTTATTCGCAGTAAATAGAACTTATTAATTTTCTTAAATTTCTTCGTTTTTCTCTCGGCTTTTTCACGTTAATTCAACATATTTTTTATATATTTCATATTGTCCGTAGAATACTAACATAGGAAAGAAGGGTCAAAAAACGAATTTCGAAAAGCTTTAGTGTGGGAAACTGCCTATTGTAATGAAAAAAAGGTATAAAAAGTTAAATCTGTTAATATCTTCCGTTTGTGCGCATCATACTTAAAATTAAGGAAAGCTTGGAAAAATCATTTAAAAAAACATTTTAGGTTGGCTAAATCTTCTGAAACAAACATGCTTATATACGTTTTTATTCTACCTTGATAGTTTGAATAATAAAATATAAAAAAAGGAAATTCTGATAAATGTTCGCACAAAATTTTGTAAAAAATCACTAGTTTCACATTTTCCCTAAATATCACTTTGTTCGTCATGTAAGATCAGAACAACACAGAATATACTACGTGAAAATGAAGGCACATTGAGTTCCATCTACACTCTACTCAAATAACCACCCAATTTTTTGGATGGGTATTATGTTATATTTATAGCAATAACCAAAGATTTCCAAAGGAGTTCAATTTCTTGATTTATGGCGTTGTTAATGTTCCTTTTTTGTATCTATTTCTCTCTTAAAGTATAATTTTTCTGGAGAAATGAGATCTGATCTAGATCTTAATGCAGAGATGACACCTTGCTTTGCTTTGTAAAAAAATATTTTCAAGTGGTAACAAAATTTAAGTTAGTTCTAGTTAAGTATTTTTTCCTTTTAAGAAATTATTCCAGCCCTACTTATCAAAATTTCACAGCATCCAATGAAGTGCAACTTTATCGCAGTCATCTTGTGGTGAGACTCTTCTGAAAGAGTGGGCCTAAGTTTTAATATTTAATTCGTTAACAATTTATTAAAATTTTTACAACAAGCGGAACAGTTGGCATCCCTGTTAATATTAGTAGGATATATCCCTCTCTAGCTTTATGTTCACTTATTTTATTCGTATCACAAATTTGACACACTTTCAATAACCTGGAAGTGGTAAGGAAACTTTGGTATATCTATGATTCACATGGAATCCAGAATTGATTTGAGTGATTTAATATCATCTTCATTTAAGTCTTGCAGCATCGGGAGAGAATATACCACGCAAGAATTCTAATGAACGATTTCATTGTGATCCGAAACTTGAAAGTTTATTTTCGGTAGCTCGGTCTGTACTCAGCAAGTTCCCGTCAGCCAGCAATATATGCAACACATTTTAATTAATTATCACTTTACGACATCGTCCAGAAAACTTGGTAAATCACGATCCAGCTTCTTTGTTCTCATTCCAGATTGCTAACTGTTATTAACCTATTCCTTAGGTTGCATTTAACCTTTTCGCATAGATGGGATGCCAATGTTCCTTTTGCATATTTTTCGGACGCTCGCTCTAATTACAAGCAAAAATATATTTTGATATTTATAAAAAAACCGTCTTATAGTTACTAAAAAATCCGTTAGGATATCGAAATTATATTTGTACTAGAATATAAAGTCTAAAAAATTTAGTTTGAAAACATTTGTTTCGTTTGCATTCAAAAATTTATCAATGATTGAGTTTGTAAATGAAAGAAATTTCTCTAAGACCTAAATAGCTGCACATAAGTACGAAAAAAGTATGAAAAATTTGTTTCATTAAAATTCTGCGTCAAAGATATAAGGAGGATCTTAAAAGCAGAACAAACTTTTCCAACTAAAAAGACTGTTAAAAATTTCGCACTACCAAAGAAATACTTTCAGCGTTCGGATTATTTTGAAATCATACATTGGAATTCTTGGGTGGTATATTCTTCTCCAATGATGCACTTAATTGAGTGAAGATGATACACTATCTGGTTAAAAGTAACCGGACACCCAGTGGTATGGACCCAGAGGCACAAATTAATATGATGTTGGTTCCCCTTTTGCATCGATGACAGCCTGCACACACATATGTCTGGGAAGACTTTCCACCAGTTTTTGATAGGTGGAAGTCAAGTCCTGGAAGTCAATTTTCGTGTGCCACTGTTGAAACCTGACCGTGCCATATTTTGGCATTCTGACCGCGAGTTGGTCATCCTAGTCCTATAATTTGGGTAAAGGCTAAACTGTTCACTAGCAATTCTAAGCATATAACTATGCATATGAAATCATTTTAGAAGTTGGGAAAAAATCTAAAAAATGAGATCCTGGATATCGTAAATTTCAATGCAAAAAATAATATTTCATTTTAGTTATTAAAAAATTCGCAATTCACATCTTTTTGTTTGCACTGTGCTCAAAAACGGAAAGAATTACTCTGAATAGCTTTTGATCTAATGATTGGGCAAAAAAGCATTTTTATTAAAGTATTATAAAACCACTTTTTAAATAAAAAATTGTACTTCAAATGAAACATTTTCAAAATCACTTTTCAAAATGAAAATATGTGTATTTAAATTTTTTAAAAAAAAAATTAGTGTATCGATGAAATTAACAGAAATGAGAATGATAGTTTAATCAAGAAAGCTGACTTTTAAAGGAACTAAATTTACGCAATACGTAACTTGAGTAGTGGTCGTTGCCAATTACTCTCTCCTACTACCTGACCACGGCAACCTTTTCGGTGAAGACCTTCTTCGTACTCCTTCCCCAATCCCTTTCTAGCTCAGGGGTCCATACAATATTGAACTGGATATTTCTTTCTTGCCCACCGAAGTGGAAGCAACTCAACATGGAACAAAGAACACGGCTTCCGGAACAGACCGCATTCCTGCTAGCCTCATTAAAGTCATTCCCTGTCTTAACCCGAATGAGCTCCTTAAGAACATTCAAAGTACAGCTCCCTCCCTCTAACTCAAGCAAAAATAGTTCCCATCTTCAAACCAGGAAAATCCCTCCCAAAAATCTCCCGATTGCTCTTACCTCTACTTTAGAGAAAGTCTGCAAACGTATGCTGCTCTTAAGGCTCCTTAATTTTCAACAGTCTTCAATGAAACTGTTTCCATCCCTCCCACACTCACTCCCCCGTTTCTGAGAGTGCAATACAACTCACTCAATCCATACTGGAAGCACGGAAACGGTGAAAATTCTTAGTCTGCATTGCACTTGATCTCGTTTCCGCAGACGCTAATGTATAAATTGATGGTCTCCTTACCAGACTGTTTTCGACCCACATGTCTGGAAAAACCGCCATCTTCTTATTATGCAACTTTGAGAACTCCTCTAGACTTAAAGTCTAGGACTTTATGGCAACAAGCGAGAGCACATTTCTAATGGGGGTGCAAAGGTGGAATGAAGGTTACGATTAGTTTACTCACGCTGATCTATGGCAAGATCAAGTTATTCAAATAACACCCCCATTCGAAGTGACTTTTTCTCGTAACCATGGTACCAGTCACGACGCGAGACTGATGTCTGGAGGAGTTCTCCTGAAAGCCACATTTTATACAATTTTCCATGTAATCGAATTTTCTAAATCTCTTGGCACCAAACACAGTCTTAAGATTTCCAGCAAAAAAAGAGAAGCCCGCAAAGCAGTGTCCTCTCTCCTCTCTTCTTTTTATGTTTTATCTTTAAGACATTCACAAGAACCTCTCCCCTGGAGTTCAAATTCTTATGTTGGATGACATCTACGTTTATTACGCTGAAAAATCTTTTGACAGGGTCATTTCAAATCTCTAATTCGCTCCACCATCCATACTTGGTGCATTGACTGGAAAATGACTGCTTCATTCTCAAAAACGGCAACTGTTAATTTCTCCAACAAACGTCCCTCACCTCCAATTCAGTTAACAATCTTTGTTCCCTTAATGTTAATTTCACTTTTCGCGTATTTCACTATACCTCGAAAACTTTTTAAGAGAATTGAAAATTTTTCACACGAAATTATATTCGTTTATCCAAAAATAATTCCACGCAAATATTTATTAATTTTTATTATTTTATTTGAGAATGGTAAAAAAAAATTGAATTTTGTGGTATGCAATTTTTTGAATCATTTTAAAGAATATAACTTTATGCAGCAAAATAAAAAATTTTGGCAAAATCGATCCAATTGTTCCTGAGAAAGTGAATTGAAAAAAAGTCAGATACTTAAAATTGAAATATTGCAAACTTTGCATTGAATTTGTTTATTGCTCCTTTTTCACAATTACCTTCTATCTCCATTTCTTCATCAATATCAACTCAACCTCTCAAAAAGTGCTGGAAACACAAAATTTTGTACTTTAAATTTTCGGAAAACTGCAAATTTTGCATGGAATTAGTTTAATGTTTCTTCTCCACGATCATCTTGTATCCTCAGTTATTCACCATCAACAACTCAACTCAACTCTCTTTCTCAGAGCACAGATCCTCTTCATTATCCCAAACTCAATTTAGCTCTGTAGTGGTGAAGCTTTTAAAATTTTGGTGAAATTACGAAAAATTCAAAAACTTTTAGTTTTTAAAGTCTACTTCTCCATAAAACAGTTTGAAAAAAGCATAGCTGTTGGAAGCTCTGCTATAAATATACTATAGTATATTTACTATTAGAGGTGGATTCCCTTAGCATTTGTAAAAAATTTGCTCTCATGTACGAATTTTTGAGGAAATATTTACTACAGTGAACATTCTTTTAATGTACTGAGTGCCAAATAAATAACGCTGAATAACTTTTGATCTAATGAACGGATTTTCACGCCCTAGAACTCACCTCAAAGGTTCGAGGTAGTAATATTAAATATTTTAATTAATCAGCGCGTTTTATAGGGTACTTTAAATTACGGAAACAAAAGCGAAACGCATTTTCGCTGATAAAGCATATTTTTTTCCAACGGATTTAGATTTCTGACCATCAAAAGATGGAAAGTAGCCGTAATTTGGAAAATGAGTTTCCAATATTTTAGGCACAGAGGAAGTGGTAAATTAAGATCTCACAATATTAATAATATGTAATGCTTATCTAATTTTATTCTGAGAACTTTTTGAGTGAAACGTAAAATTTCTGTTTACAGTGATAAAATTCGCTTACCCAAAGATAATTCCACGTAAAAAATGATTTCAAATAATTAATTGTAATGATTATTTTATTTCTTAATTGTCAAAAGATTCTGGAATTGTAAGATAGGCAAATTTTTACATGCAATTTTGAATGGTAATATGCAAAATTTGAACAAAATTGATCAAATAATTTCTAGGTTGTTAAATTTTTGAAAAATTTTACATTTGAAAATTATATTTATCGCTAACTATTTTACCAATTACATTCAAATATTGTATTTCGTGATTTAAAAGTACGTACTTAAAAATGATGTAAAAATTTACATTTCTCGCAATTCAAAATTGTTTACACTTTTATTAAATTATGAAATAAAATTAATAAATGATTATTAAAAATTAACTTTTGCAAGGAATTATCCTTGGATATGCGAATTTCTATGTGTATAAAATAATTTTTTGATTCGCTTAAAAAAGTCCTTGAGATATAACGAGATACTCAAAAAGTAAAATTAACATTTAGCCAAAGACTAATAATAACCAATAGCCGAAGACTAATAGACTACAATGGTAAAATCATGCTCACTTTGAAACCAACACCTGTCTGATTATTCCCCTCAGCACGTGACAGAAAAGGAGGAACGGTAAGCAATGTTGGCTACTTATCCCTATATTTGGCAATAATAGTAAATACAAAAACATATTTTTTCGTAATGTCATAAAATGCTTTTTGAGATGGTACCTGGAATTTTTTCTCAAAGCGGCAAAATTTAAGACAAACGTTGACTACTTTAATGACGAAATTATTATTTTTAAACAAAAACCAAAAATGGAATAAATATTTCCGACATCGATTATTTTGCTTTCATTCGTATCACTAGTATTTAACACGTTGGGCAAAAGTTTGAGCAAAACTTAACAATTTCTAATGAACAATTCACAACTTAAAAATGAAATACATATTTGATGTATATGCATTCGGGTAAATAACAAATATTTCTATTTTAATTCGTATCCTTTAATTCTGTCGCAGTTTTCTCATTGAGAAATTGTTTTGCATATCATAATTCAAGAATTCGTTGCTTACAAATATGTACACACAAAATATGTTGAATCATTTAATAATATAAATTCAGATAATGATTTTTCTAAATTGTTCATAAATTACGAGTCTAAACAAATTTAAATTATAAATTATTTATAATTTCAGTAAATAAATGTATTTATATTGCTTTGCATATTTGTATTTCTTAATTGGGCAAAAATTTCTTTGCAAAAGTTTACTTATCTTGCTTATATTTGCAGCTAATGGAATTAGTTATTTCAATCTGATACAACACATACAAAATATGTTGAATAATTTTAAGTTCAATGTTATTTAAATAAACTCCTATTGCCACTGCTAACTTCAAAAACTGAAGTAAAATAAACGGTAACAGATCAGAGCCCATTTAATGGATGGTATTTTCAATATAAATGTAAACAACAGCAATCTAGAGCAGTTGACCTGCTCTACTTCCGGTTAGAGAGTATACAACTGTTTATCACAGAAGATGTTTTCAAACATAGTTTTGTTTTTAATTAAAGAAATAATTTATATGCTTTCTGAGCTCAAATCTGCTATATTTCATAAGATATTAATGGTATTAAGCAATTCTGGTGAGTTTGAAGCAAAAATTTGTTTTAGTTACTTATAGATGTATTGTGTTAAAAGAGGTGACATGGTTGCTAGATTTAGAAAAAACTCGCTTTTTTGGCAGTCCTGATTTGGCCTCGAAATAAATTTCGTTTAAATGTCAAAATTGGTATGTTGTTAGCAAAGTAAGAAGTATTTTATAACAATTCTTTTTCTTAAATGGCGATTCTTACGTCTTGAAATGACGATTCTTATAACGATTCTTTATTTTACAACTCAAATAACAAATAAGGTAGCAAACACACGTATACAAGAAAGCTACTCTAGACAGTTTCAAAGAACAATGACCATACTGTGAACCAAATAACTTCAAAATACACCGGAAACAGTAACCCGGAAGTATCGACAGTCAAAAGCCAGCAGCGAATCCTCGTGTAGAAAACCCCGTCCAATGCTTACATAATTCATTAGTTATAAACAATCATTATATTTGGATCTTGAAATTTGCGCTGACTTTAGAAAGTAAAGATAAAAACGTAGCTTTTTGTTTTAATGCCTGATTAAAAATTAAGAAAATTATGAAAAATGAATAGCTTCTTGGTAGAAATAACATTGTGTGGTTCCGCGAAAAGTGTGAGTTACGTGATATGGTCGCCCTATAAGCAAAGAATATTCATAGGGAAGTAAGCCTAGCTTCAATAAGCACAGTGTAAATAAGTCCCCCAATGTTAGGTATGGTCCCTGTCTATAAAGGAAAAAGCAACATTTAAGGGCACAACAGTTCAGTTTTCGAAACTGCTTTGTAACCTCCTCTCCCCTTAACCTCTACTGGGGTTAGGATGAAAAAGTTTTCTCTTTTTGCTTATGGTTGGCTTCCTCTGCATTTATATTCTATTCATAAACAGTACTGTATTAAGATATTTCTTCGAGAATACATTTATATCTGCCAACATATTTGGAATTAGAATAAAATGACGGTTGGTGAGTTGCTGTAGTAGAGTTAGGCAACATACATGAACAGTTATGCAACAACCGGTTTCACTTAATTTCTCATGTGCATGCATTGGATTTTGGTACATATGACCCTTTGCTAAATCTGAGTATGTTGCTCACCCTGTAAGTTGTTTTTCTGATTCAGCGTACCTCGCTGAGCAGTTCTCCGCTTTAGTTACCTATTTAAGAAGCTTCTCCTTTCTATATTATTTGCTATAAGTCTATGGTCACTCTCCGAACTTATCGTTGTTCTTGTCGTAGGACATTAAGACAAGGGATTGTTCTTGTTTTCATTTGGAACCATCTATGGCTAAGAACTCGACTTCTGCCACACCCATACGTCACACACGTTTATGGGGCTGACCCATTTATACATCCATTCATTCATCCACAGATCGTAATTTTGACCTGAACCAGAAAACAATCAATCACTAATTCTGTACCTCCAGAGGTATAATTTGTTATGGGAACATGGAGAACTTTGTCACCCGCCAGAGTTAACATGCACTAGTCATTATTTAGTGCACGAGGAGTCTTCGGACGGTTGGATTTGAACTCCCGCTCTCACGAACGTAAGTATAGCGCCCTGCCAACCAGGCTATCCTGGCCCTCAACTCATCTATTGGGATCCTATTTTCCAGATTGTGACTACCCCCTATTTTTTCAGGGATGCCTACTTTCTACGCTTTTTGAAAAAATTATATCTTGCGGCAACTAAGTTTATGTTATGAGGTATGATTTTTTGTTTCGTAAATTGCCGACCGCACCGTGTAGGGATCAGGAAACTGGCCTTGCACCAGAAAGGTTCTCGGTTCGAATCCCGGACAAGGCATGGCTGTTCCTTCATTCTCTGTATTATCTGTCCTGACTGTGGGAGCAAAGTTTGCGCACCTAATAGGGTGTCCCTGAAAGCGTGGCCACAAAATCTGCCCCTCTGATGCCTGCATGACGAAAGGTCATTCCCCAGGTGAACAATGGGAAAAAAATGCTTCGTAAATTTGATTTAAAGTTGTTTTCCACATTACTACATGTAAATGATTTAAAATGCTATGTAAACATTATTTTAAACTGTTGGGGGGGGGCATTTTAAATGTTTGTAAAATTACCAAACATTCAGAAGCTTTAGTTTTTTATTGTCTACCACTCTATAACATATTTAGTAAAAAGCTACGTAGCTTTCAGTCCTGTATTTTGAAGTTTAAAAAAAAGGCATGTTTATTAAAAAAAATTACGCTTTTAAGTTTGATTTTGCAATTTAAAATATCGTCTCTACTAATTAGTATGTTTCATGTTAGGAATACGGGCCATTTAGATTGAGCACTAGTATGTGTAAATCTGATCATTAAATCAAAAGTTATTGAAGACATTTTATTTTATGCACATAGAATCAGACATGTCACTGCATCGAACAATATTCTGCTACCTTTTATTATTTTTGATTAGTTTATAATTCATATAAACTTAAATGGAGTCAAGTTTCCGTTCAGATGAAAAAACAACTTAAGTAAATATGAATTCACATGTATAATTCATAACAATTCAAATGAAGTCAAATTTCTATTCAAATATAAAATTCGTATCTGAAATGAACTCAAGTGAACACACAGAAGAAAATCTCATACCAAACCAACTAAAATTGTTTTATTCAGATGCTTCAGATGAAAGTTTTTATTCAGATGCAAAATCCGGTAAAGCCTTTCTTACTGTTTAAACAAGGAGGATATTTTCAAAGAACATATTTTAAATATAATTATGTATTTTGGGAAACATTTATTCTCACGACTGTTTATTTTTTTCAAACAATGAAATTTTGACATTGATAGATCACAAATTTGCAATTAAAAGTGATATTTTGGCATCTCTTTTACAACGGTGGTTTTTCCAGTTATTGCATAGGCGTTTGAGCTTGTAATGCCTGTTGATGTTGAAGTATGAAAATTTTCAAACTATTACGAATAAAATTTATGAAATACTCATTAACACATTAAAAAATTTTAATCAAATTTCTGCCTAAAAAGTAGATACATCAAAAGTATGAAAAAGTAACAGATTTTTCTGCTCTGAAGATATAGAAATAAAAAGAAAAGTTTAATTTTCCGTACATGTAAATAAATTGATATAAAAAGTACAAATGTTCGATTGTTAGGGTGAATCTACCGGTATCTGGTTTCTTGCTTTGTCCAAATGAGAAATGTTCCATCTGCAGGGGAAAAAAACTTGTTTTAGAAAATTATTCAGTGAAACTATAAGAAAAATTGTTTTGAACGTGCAAAGAGAGTCACGGCACAAAGAAGCTGAAAAGAGCCACAAGTGAAGAATAGTCAAAAATGTGTTTCAGTAAGGTATTTAGTGAAATTGCAAGAATAATTGCTTTGACTGTGCAAAGAGAGTCGCAACACAAAGAAGCTAAAAAGAGTCGATAGTGAAGAATAGTCAGCACATATTTCAGTAAATTATTCAGTGAAATTGTAGGAATATTCGTTTTGAATGTGCAAAAAGAGGCGCGACACAAAGGTGAAAGAACAACAAGTGGAGAAAATGTCAAAAACTTGTTTTAGCCGATTATTCAGTGAAACTTGTAGGAGAACTATTGATTCGGATGTGGAAAAGGCGTCGCTTCACAAAGAAGCTTAAAGAACCATTAAAGAAGAACATACAAAATGTGTTTCAGAATTTTTTTTCAGTAAAACTGTACGAGTATTTGTTTTTAAAGTGTACGAAACATGGCGATACAAAGAAGCTGAAACGCCGTTAAAGAAGAATGTTCAAAACTTTTTTCAGTGTATTATTGAGTGAAACTGTAATAATAATTGGTTTGAATGCTCAACGAGCCTCACGACACAAAGACTTGGCAAACGCAGAGATTTATCACACGCAGATTTATCAAAAGCAGAAGAAAATAGCCTAAAAAGGGGAAGGAAAAAAATTTGGAAAAGTGCTGAGTTGAAAATAAAAACAAACTTGAGATTAAAAATTTACTAGTTCGTAAAGAATATATAACTGAAGAGACGATCCGGCATTCATAGCGGAAAAATAGCTTTTTTTACAAGAACATCATTTGAAGAAAACTCTAAAGTGTATCTAAACCAGACTATCTTCTCTTATTGGCCAACCGATGAAAATTAAGCCATATATTTAGATACATTCTTTCTGCTTCATAAAATAGACATAACTCAACACGAATGTTTGAAAAAAATAGACATAGCTCAGGAATGGGAAAAAACATAGCATTTGTTTCCGTATTTTAAACTGGTACTTTGACAATTGTATTTTAACACTTTATGAGAGGCCGTGGGAAGTACGATTCCCACCAGGTTCATTGATTGTTAAGCGTTGATGGGAATCTATTCCTCCTCCTATGATTTATCTTGTTCATCTGCTGTTAACTTCAGAAAATATTGGACGAAAATGCTAATGAAAGGCTTTGTTTACATAAATGTTGGTATCAGTAAAGGTTAGCGTAGGATTAAGAAGAGGGAATAACACTGGGGAGTAATTTCGTCTTATGCGTTCTTTCATTTGATTATCTTTCATTTCTCATTCTAAAAATCTTAAACACATAATTTATAAATTCGGTTATTTATAAGCAGTTGTAGTTGTTGCAGTTGTAGTTAATTTACGTCGCACTAGAGCTGCACGTTGGGTTATTGGCGACGGTCTGGGAAACACCCCTGAGGATGATCCGAAGACATGCCATCACAATTTTGATCCTCTGCAGAAGGGATGGCACCCCCGATTCGGTAGCCCGACGACTGCACGCGAAATCGAGCACTTTACGGTAGAACAGTTTAACGAGGACCCATACCGCACACCCTCGGTCCCTACGCAGGCTGATTCAAGTGGTCACCCACCCGCGCACTGACCGTAGCCAGTGATGCTTGACTTCGGTGATCTGCTGGGAACGATCAGTCCAATGCGGGACGTTATTTATAAGCAAGCTAATTCAAGCTTATGGTAATTTTTTTTACAGAAGAAAAAATTTTGTCCTCCCACAATATATAAACTTAAAATAACAATTTAATTTTAAGTAATAGGTTACGTGAATTTCTTTTCATGAGTCAATCTTAAGGCTACGGTGGATTCTCAAAATCAATTTTTAAAACTATTAACCGATTTTAATGCAATTTCGAAATCTCAATGGGTGAGGAATCCTATCTCGTTATTTGGATTTTAATCTACCATTTTTATTTATTATTATTTTTTTAAGGTTTGAAATCCTTAGATGGTTTCTTTTTCGTGATGTGAATTTTCATCGAGGTTTTTTTTCAAGGTTTGAAATTCTATAAAGGTTTTTTTTTGTGATTTGGTTTTTTGTCAAGGTTTATTTTCGAGGTTTGAAATTCTGTCAAGAATCATTTTTGAGAAATGTTCTTTTTTGAGGCTTATATTGTTGCGAAAGTTTCAGGTGCTTTTGATTTTAGAATAAGATATTTTTCATGATCAGAATTTTGTCAATGATCATCAAATATAATATTAGATAATAATAAAGAATCCTATCTCGTTATTTGGATTTTAATCTGCCATTTTTATTTATTATTATTTTTTTAAGGTTTGAAATTCTTAGATGGTTTCTTTTTCGTGATGTGAATTTTCATCGAGGTTTTTTTTCAAGGTTTATAAAGGTTTTTTTTTGTGATTTGGATTTTTGTCAAGGTTTATTTTCGAGGTTTGAAATTCTGTCAAGAATCATTTTTGAGAAATGTTCTTTTTTGAGGCTTATAGTGTTGCGAAAGTTTCAGGTGCTTTTGATTTTAGAATAAGATATTTTTCATGATCAGAATTTTGTCAATGATCATCAAATATAATATTAGCTACGTAACACCCTCCTTAAAATGATTTTGGCACTACAGGAATGATAAAAATGTTAAAAAGGAAACAAAACCAAAATAAAATATAAAAATATACATTTATTCACATCCTTAAATAATTAATGATAAAAAATGAAAATCATACAAAATGCACACTTAAATAACAAAATGTCAGATAACTATCAAAATATTAAAAACAATATAAAAAATATCCGTGTAGAAAACTTTGTATAATTGATTTTCACACATTCAATAGATTTGTTTTAAAAAAAAAAATGTATGCTTTTTTCGATAGTAAAATCAAAATTTTAGATCAATTTCCTTCACAATAAATTAACTATATAAATAATGAAAGGTGCATCAAGATATGTTTAAGGCAATTTGTGCCAAAAAAATAGATGAAAATTATATGTGTAAAAATAAGTAATTATATAAATAAAAGAAAAATATTTATTAAAACTTCTATATGAAAACGCGAACTGCGAACATCAATTAACTCTAAAGCTTGCTAAACACAAAAATAGTTCCTCAGATCGCTTCAAAGCTGTTAAAAATGTCTTCTAACTCAGAAATAAAAATTTAGTTCAAGAATATTTAATTTTTTATTAGCTTCAAAGGTAACTATTAATTATTTAGCACTCTTCAAGCTTTTGTAATAATTTTAGTTTTACTGACATGACACTACGGTTTCAGGGCTGTTTTGATCTTAGCTAACTTTAACCAAGTGATTGACTTTGTTTTAAACCCAGTTTTAGGCACGATATACACGAAAAGTAACTCTCGCGACAAAAAGACAAATCCCCTAAAAGCTTGTTAAATTTTAAGAAAAATTCCATTGAGAAATAATTATTTCACTTTAACATCTTAATAAATTCAATATTTTTACTTAAACAACTTTTTAATTACTTCAATCCTGCATTACTTCCATAATTTCTTAATTACTTCAATGCATATTACCTTAACAACTTCTTAACTACTTCAATACTGTATTACTTCAAAAATTTCTTAATTACTTCAACGATATTCTAATTGCTTCAATACTACTGTCGAATATTAAAAAATGTATGTATGTAAGTTTGTATGATGGAAAATTTAACATTGACGTAAGGAAAAAAAAAGAAACATAAAAACGTAATCTGAAATGTTATTGTAAAAAAAAGGTTTACTTTTATTAAACAGTATGAATGACTAATACAAAACTATTATTTTGGTTCAGAGCAATAATCTTAATTTTTGTCAATTTTTTTTTATAATAGCAGTTTTTCGGAAAAATCACGAAGTTAGTTTATTGTGAACCAATTCTTTTCTGTTTAATACATAATTATTTTCGTCTTTATTTTAAAATAAAATTTTTATTGTTGTATTTTAACTTTTAGTAAACTATTATACATACACATTTAATAGTAGTTATTCTTATGTTTCATGACTCTACTTTTTAGAGTCATATTTTAGAATACATTTTTAGAATACTTTTTAGAACACTTTCTTTTCACAACATTTATTTAGCTCTGAACTTTTTATCTCCAAAATTCGCTACATAATAAATAAAAATCCTAAAATTAAATGTCTTATCATTTTGACTGAAATCGAATTCAAAATGGAATATTTTTAAAAGAATAAATAAGCGGTAAATAATTTAATACCAAAACTTGACAGTTTAGCTTTTTGATATAAAGGTTTGATAGTAATATAATATAACTGCTTAACGAGGGCCAATTAACGTGATATGCTAAAAAACGATATCTGCAAGAATTTCGATATCAAGGTTCTATAGTGATAATTTTCAAATAGTCATTATTCATGCAGTGCATAGTTTTAATTATAAATATGATCGAAATTTCCACACTATGAATCAAGTTCAACTTATTTCTTAATCAAACAGACAGTAAACATTTTAACACCTATCTTGAAAGGAGAACAAAGGTTGCTAAACAGATATTTGTCATGCGAAAAGCCATTTAGTATAAAAAGGAACATGCAGATGCGTTGTGGGTATTTTAGAACTTTGTCTTACAGGTCTCCAGGTTCTTTTCCTCGCCGACCACCAGGTCGACCTGTGGAGGGGGTTTCCTTGGTGGATGGATCACCGCGGATGAGGTGAGACCGTTGACGTTGACCACCTCCTCCCTCCGGAATAAGGCAGCAATTTCTTCGAACGTCCTGTTCTTGGTCTCTGGTACCTTCTTGTAGGTGAAGGTCCAGAAAATGGCCAGCAGGACAGTGAACGGCAAAAAGGAATAGTTTTCAAACACCCGCTGAAAACACAATAAACAATGGGTTTCATTATACAATGGATTACAATAAATGTATTTTGTATCGTAGGCTCAATGGAAAATACGACTCTTTGCAAACTACAGACGTCAGTTGGCAATGGGTTTATAAGGCTCATTGCACTAGGCCTAAAAAATTATGTCAGCCGTTTGTAAAGAGCTGGATTTCCCAGTTAGCCTAAGACACATTTTTGACTATTTAATTCAAGACTATTTAAATATAGAGCCACCGAATTTGTTGAAATATAATTCTTTCTCGTCTACTTCTTAACTTAAATTTATTATTTGTTTATGTATTTTATTGTAACCGTGATACAGTTTTGTTTCCTGACAACTTCGATGCATAATAATTTTGTTTATGCTTTACATGGGTTCGTGCCTGATTTTGCGTTAAGTCTTTGTGAAAATATAGAGTGATAGAATTGAAATCTTTGTGAAAAAATATAGGCAGTGTTACTTAAGGGAATTAATACTTGACCTGATTTTCTCAAAATAGAATAGAAAGAATAGTTGCTAACGTAAACAAATGCCATGTTTCAACAACCAATCAGGATCGAGATACGCACACTACGTCACTTGCAGGAATCCCATTCCTAAAATAAAACCTTATATCTTCCAATATGAATGGTAAGTTGATTTCATTACTAAATTTTCAGTAATTTTTTTCCGACAATCATTGTGATCCACGGTTTTTTTCGTCTTTCAAAGTGATGCTTTGTTACTATGCAACGTTATATGACCTTCCCAAAAACCCTAAAACTATATGACGTATACAGCAGAGCAGTGTCTATATAACATAACTAGTAATGGTAAAAGATAAATAAGTGTAAATATTCTTACCTGCATCTGAGGAAAGATTAAACCAACTAAGAAATTCGCAAACCAGTTGACGAAAACAGCCACACTCATAGCTGCCGGTCTAGGACCATGAGAAAAGAGCTCGGCCGTGATCATCCACGGGATCGAACCTGAAAACCCCCCAAATACACAATCAATCAAATATACAGTTCGGAAAAAAAATTATAACTTTATGCAAATGAAAAATCAGCAAAAGTATATAACACAAAAATAGACTTAATTGATTTTAATTTTAATTTTTCACTTTGTTTTGGCTAAAATTTTAGAAGAGCTCTAGAATTGCAAGAATATAATTTTGAATGAATCACCTTCGTATAATCTAGTTTTCGATGATTTTAATCCCTGAATAGACTCTTTTGTTCTTAACAAAACTTTTGTTTTTGTATGTTTTAAAAGAGTACTAAAGATAAAAGGGAATTTTTCTCAAATATCATTTTGCACCATTAGACAAAACATAATACTTGACAATAATCGTCCGTACACCAATTTGTGTGCCATAAGTCCCTTAAAGCTTTGAAAGCCTTAAAACTGATAAATAAATGACAATTTACATCATGATCTAAATACATCAAACATTACAAAATAAACCCCTAAATATTTCTTGAGAATTTAAAAAAAAAAAAAGTAAAACTGACAGAGTCTTTTCCATTATTATATTACGGAATAGACACTTTAATAACAGCCCATTATAAATAATTAGTATTCTTGTAGAAAACAAATTAAGGTATACCTATTTTAGAAGTAAATTATTATTTAAAACAGGAAAAACAGTTATAAAATAAATTATTTACAAAGAGGCGAGGCTGAAAGTATTCAAGCGCTATGATCATCTGAGCCGCGATTATTACTCCAAGTTTCAACAGGCAATTAAACAAATTTTGATGCATTTCATCCCACCTTCCTCACTACTTATTTGACCGAGTTCAAAGTATTTTTGTCTTAAATATTAATTTGCGGCCCCTAATATTTCTCATTCTCTTTTTGATGTAGATTTCTATTCTAACAGATTATAAAATAATAATTATAATTTTTTTTTTTCATTTACATTATGGTGATAGTTTAATTATGTTCCAGTATATTGTTAGTCTTCGATATTAAATACATAAAATCTTTTAAAAGTAATGTTTAAATCAATTTAGAGAGTCATTTGATTGAATTTATAATTATGCTATCACTTCTATGAATAGCACAATTTTTCGTTAAGTTTCATTTAATTTTGTAGTTAATCAACGAAATAGAGGAATCAATTTGTCAATGTTCATATCCTGAAATGTTTGATTTGGGATGTTAGTTTAGATGATGCGATTAGAATTAAGTGACTTGAATTCGATAAAGAATTCAATCGCATTCTAAAAGAAAACGGCACCACCGAAATATTTGGTGCTGCCATCTGGTGGATTAATCTAGTACCTATGCACAACCTTAGAAACAAGATTTCGAAACTAAATCTAGGTGAATACTGA
Source organism: Parasteatoda tepidariorum (assembly GCF_982258835.1). Classification (NCBI taxonomy): domain Eukaryota; kingdom Metazoa; phylum Arthropoda; class Arachnida; order Araneae; family Theridiidae; genus Parasteatoda; species Parasteatoda tepidariorum. The sequence continues at coordinate 7,270,923 of NC_141758.1, read as the reverse complement.
AGTTAAGTAAAAGCGAATAAAAAGATTTAATTTGTTAATCTTTTAAAATTTCGAAATAATCCACAGAAATTTAAAATTCCCAACTTCTATAAATCATACGAATCAATATAAGCTTTCAAATATTAGAACAGACTAACACTTATTTTTATGACATTTGAATGATAAAGAAATTTGGTTTAAATTTTACACTAAAATTGGATATATCTTAGGCAAGATTAAAAATCTAAATCTTTAACTTCTAGAATTAGCTTCATAAGCTCTGCTAAATATTTCTTATGGAATATGGATTGTGTATATGATGATTGCTGAATTTACATCGAAAAAAGAATAATAATAAAAAATGGCGCATCCCTGGAGTTTTGAAAGTATCATTTTGTGTTGTCCCATCTTTTAAAAACTAATTTACAAAGACTAATATTTAGCTTTTTTAATTTGCCAGAGATAACTCTGGATAATAAATGGATGGCAAATTAAATGTTTTTCGACACATAAGAAAGTTAAAAATTTAATTTTAAAACTCGTGTATTATGTTTTGCATTAGTTCCATGCACGTATTAATGAAATAAAAAAAATATGTTGATTGTTTGAGTTTTACCCCCCCCCCCCCCGAAAAATTGGTAAGGGAAGCGGTTAAAAGTCAAAGTTATTTATTTAAAAATGGCAACTAATTACAGAATATCCTGTAAAAAGATAATTATTCTAATTCTAGAATAAGAAAAAAAGAAATGGTATAACATGCCTTCAATGTGGCCATGTCCTTTCACGAAAGAGAGCAAGGAAAGGAAGAAAAAGTTTGAGATTAATAATTACAGAAAAATTCGTATACAAAAAACGAAAAAGAAATTACACACATCAGGAAAAATTGAGAAAATTTAGGGTAAAAACAAGCAGAAGAAGTAACACGTTTGAACAATAGATTTGATAGCTCTGGTCATCGAAGGCTTGCAGCGTCATCTGTTGTAAACTTTCGTAACTAAATCCCAAAATTTCTTTACGAAATTCATACAGCTTTCGCAAGAAACACGCCGCTTGTTTCGTTCCTCGATCTCTTTTTGTTCACGAGATTTTATATTATTGAAATCAGTCCATCCTACATTGGACACAAAATGAAATTCGAAAATAAAACTGTACGATTAAGAATGAAGGGAAATACCGCTAAGCAAAAATGAAAATAATTGTACGCTTAAAAGCCGACGTTAACCCTTTACTTTCGGCGCCTAGCATGATAAAGCCTACCATTCTAGTTCAGCCGTAAACAAAAGTTTTAACAAATGTTTTCAGCGTTTTAAGTTTTACTCGTCACTCCCTGTATGATTCTTTGCCTCATAACTTAGTCCGTTTTTATTTAAATCGACTGCAAATTTTGATCTCTGATAAATAAGCTATCAGATTATGCAATTAACAAATTTATTTTTGAAGCAACAGGTTTTAACAGCCCCTTAATGGTTCTTCTTTTAATCCTTTGAAATGTGATCCTTAAGTTTTAAATCACTTGCCCTTAGTCCAAGTGACAGTTGAAGAACCATATGAGTAAAACTTCTTCCGTGATTTAAAAAAAGAACTACAATGCAGAGAATGGTAGGCAATTAACATGTAGGGAACTCAGGGTAGTGCGAGAAATGTGAATTTTTGATTCAATTTATTAAATGGCGCATTAAATATCAATGATAACCGATTATATTTAATAATAGATTCATGAGTATAACGAATGTTGAGAGGTGTTCAGGCACTTGATCGGTATTTCCGACAATGATGCGTAATTATTATACTCCTAATAAATAGAGCGGGTGTTGTATATATTCCTAATAAATAGAGTAGTAGAACCCAGGGCTAAAGAGAATACAAGGGCTAGTTCACTCCGCTCTTAGAGCTGAAGCTACGATTTCCCTCCTCATGACGTCACTGTGTCCACAGATCTCGGAAGATCACAAGCAAAGATATTATGATAACTTCGCATCTTTCTCTTTGTAAAAATAAGTTACACATTTTCTGGTTATTAGCTTTCAAACTTCACATAATTAACACATTATTTCCGTTCATAAACATAGTTCAAAAGAAACTTTCTTGGTTATTATATTAAAAAAAAATACCATTTTAAACTTATAAAAATGTTTTGCTAGTTGGCGAAAATGACACTATAAATACTTTATTTTAAAAAGTTCAGTTTTAACTTTAACTATTAAGAAAAATGAAGGCATATATCGACACTTTTTTTATCTACATATTCTTTTATAAAGATAAGTTAAATTTAGAATCCCTGATTTTAAAATATGTCGTTAATAGCAATTTGTTCATACTTAATCATTAGGAAACATCAACCTTAAACGCTAATTACTGAAACAAAATAATAATTTAGGTTCATAATGACATTAGAAATTTTACAATTGTTTATAGACATTTAAATTTACGATGATATAATTTATAGAGATTTAAATTGAAGAGAATATAATTTTTTAAAAAAAATCATAAATATTTAGAATAACTACATTAAAAAATATGTTATGAAATTAGGAGAATTTCAACTATATACAGTGAATTCGCGATAGCTCGAATCTGATAGGACTGACGAAAAACTTCGACATATCGGAAGTTCGACTTACCGTTAGTTTCGGTTTTGGACTTTCAAAATATTGTCGGATTATTTAATTAATGCTTATTAATTACAAATCTTCTAAATGCTTACAATTGTTAAGAACATTTTTCTGGCAAGCCATTTACGATAAGACTGTTTGAAGCACTTTATGATACCCTGGTCCATCGGCTGCAACTTTGCTGTTGTGTTTGACGGGAGAAACTGCAAGTTTACTGCTTTCAAATTAGGTAGAGTAGATCACTATGCGCTGTGCATTTATCCATAAAGAGTATCAGTTTTCTTTTCTTAGCGAAGAATTTCCGATCCAATTTTCTTACATAGTCTTCAAATAATACTGATGTCATCCAAAACTTTTTGTTAGACTTGTAATCCAAAGGATACGTTTTTACATTCTTGAAGCATCGAGGATTTAAGTATTTTCCGATAGCAATTAAGGGCAATTTCTCTGTCCCAGACGCATTTCCTCCAGACGCATTTCCTCCATCCTTAAACATCATAGTCTTATTTGGAAGACATTTAAAAAATAAAACCATTTCATCAATATTGAGAACATCATTTTAACTGTATCCTTGAAGTAAATTTGGTAACGTTTCATTTAACCACTGTTCACATACTTCAAGAGGGACAGCTTTAGCTTCTCCATGAAGAGTGCGAAAGACATTGTGTGTGTGTTGCAAAGGAAGGGACAAGATATCAGCTTCTAGGGTTTATTTCTTGCTTCAATAGATCCAAAAAAAATCGAGTTAAAGGGAGTAAAATTCGAGTAATCGAGAATAATTAACATGAAATTGAAGATAAAAGGGTCGGGACCACATAAAAAAATCGAGTTATAGTAATATTCGAGTTATCGTACTTCGAGTTATAGCGAATTGACTGTACTATATATTTTATTTATACTTTTTACTTACATTTTAATTTTCTTTGACTTTATCTATTTTTAATTCTTTTCAACGAGGCGGTAACGAGGCGGTTTCTATTTAGATAATGAATTTTTTTTTAAAAGTTCTTTACGACAAAATAAACGTATTGCTGTTTTATATTAACTGTGTCATTTCGGAATCCATTCTTTACATAGTTGTTCATTTACTTTAGGGAACACGCGAAAAATTATACTTTTTTCTTTTGTTTTTATATCAGAATTTTTGCAAGTTGCAATCGCGCAAATTGGCATTTCGATAATAGTTTTATATTCTTGTAAATTCACTGCAAAAACTGAGGAAAGTCATAATAGAAAATAACAAATGCCTTAGAATATCTCGCAAAAAGAAATGATCCAATATTAGTTAGAGCTAGTAAGGCCAAACGCTCCGTTCTTGAAGTAAAAGTGCGAGCTTTGCGCCAAAGTGACGTCACTAGAGTGACGTCGGAGGATCGGCGCGGTGAGAGATACTTCAAAGGAGCGAACCAGCCCTTCTATTCTCTTTAGCCCTGAATAGAACCATTCTCCACACGCCCCCTTCCATTACCATGATTTCGGCAAATCTTGCTATTTTCCCCACGGCGTTTCAGTGAGATGTTGAATGTATTGGAGTGAGGGAAAAAGCAAGATTTGTTGAAACCATGACAACAGAAGGGGGATGGAGTATAAGAAGAGGATGGAGAAATCGCGTTACCTTGAAACATATATTTTATTTACAAAGATCATGTGGTCATTAATAATCATAGCAACGCCGCTATTAATAAACGTCGGTTCATTCTTATTGATATTTGGAATAACAGGAATATTAATTGCCAACGGTGATGCACTGTTTCCCGGTTTTTCTAATACTGATGTTTTTTTTTAAGTTACGGGTATTTTCTCGATATTTTCACACTGAGTCCCTCTTTGGGTCAAGGGCTAGATTCAAATGTTTTATAGGTCCTAATTTCAATATTGTCAGAAAAATTAAAATTTACCTCCTAAAGAGGGAAACATAAAGCCATAATTATAAAACGGGAAATAAACTTTTAAACCTTTTTCTTTAATCAGCATATTCATGTAAGCGATGTTTATAATATTAGGCAGGTATATTTCATTCGATTTTTGGGAGATAATATAATGTAAATAAAAATCAATTAGAATTGACTTACCTGGTCCAATAGCAAAGAAAACAACGAAAGATAATGTGCTGACAACGCTCAGATACGTCACCCAAGAGTAAAGCAACTGGAGAAGAGATAAATTGATTAGTAAATAATGGATTAGTAAATTAAGATTGATTAGTAAATAATGGATTAGTAAATTAAGATTGATTAGTAAATAATGGATTAGTAAATTAAGATTGATTAGTAAATAATGGATTAGTAAATTAAGATTGATTAGTAAATAATGGATTAGTAAATTAAGATTGATTAGTAAATAATGGATTAGTAAATTAAGATTGATTAGTAAATAATGGATTAGTAAATTAAGATTGATTAGTAAATAATGGATTAGTAAATTAAGATCGATTAGTAAATAACAGAAAATATGAATTTTTAAAATTATGTTCAAATAATTCATATAGAACTAAATAGGAATGAAGTGCTATTTTCTGAAACCAAACGGAAAACGTAGGGCAAACAAGTCACGAGAAGTTTTCTCAGTAGTGGTGGAAGTTAATTACGAAAGTGATGCACCTTGCTTTCTTTTTTTTTTTTTTTCAGGCACAAAAAGACTTTTTTCTTTAGCTGGAAATACGCAATTCTAAACTGAGCGAAAAACGCAAACGAAAAACACGAAACACATTCGCTATTTTAGATTGCTATTTTTATCAAAGAAACTGAAAACGTTCGGCATGGGTTTGATAGTCACGAGAAGTATTTTCGGTAGCGTTAGAAGTTAATTACGAAAGTGATGTGCCTTGCGTTTCTTTTTTTTTTTCAGGAGCACAAATAGAAACTTTTTTCTTTGGCTGGAAAAACGCAATTCTAAACGAAACGGAAAAACAAAAAAAAATACACTTCTTTTCTATTTTTTTATGAGTGTAATTTTGTTTATTTCGGGAAACACAGTCTAAATATAGATTGTCTATGAATTGTGCTTGCAGCATTTAAAAAAGAATTATAAATTGTGCTCCCCTCTTCCATTTATAAGGAAGTAGAAATTCCAGCCCAACTGCTCAGAAAGAGGACGAAATTTTAATTAGCAACACGCCGGTTGCTGCGGTCAGGGAACCCTTTAAACTAATGCTACTATTCATCCCAATATCCAATTACAACTTAAGCACCATAGCTTGTTGGAAAGTGGTCAAATATCGATTGACGATCATTTCCTATTCACGGAGATAGAGTGATAAATTTTGCTTGTACTGAACAGGTACTTGTAGAATTAAAACTTGCACCGTCATCCATCCAATAGGCGATAAGTTCGATATGTAGTGTTTAGAAAACCTTCCGTTTTTTTATTTTATTTTCGCAAAGAATAGAACTCTAGCAGATTTAATTATTTTAGCTAGTTGAAATTTCAACTGAAGTAATGTCTACGTGTCTATAATGTCAGCAAACTACTACCATTACTATTATTCAACATCCATTCAATAGTATATAAAACATGCCTACTCGATTCAATCTTGGGGAAAATTTTGATAGATGAAGGTTGACATTGTCGATATTAAATTTTCTCACATTGGTGACCTGGACGTGATGTGAACTCTGCAACACCGAAAGTAACGCCCACTTCGATGGATGGGTCACATTGAACAGTTGAATTCCTATTTGTGACTGCATCCTTCTCGTGCAGTTGCTACTTAGTCTCATCTACACACAGCGGGATCCGGCACACACTCTACTTCGAATAGCAACATTGAAGGGACAACACAAAGAACCGAGAACTAAATACAGATCTCACGACAAGCGCTCAAAACTATGAATTTAATACAGCTCTCACCACAAGCGCTTGAAATCCGGTAAACTTAACACAGTTCTCCGTCTATCACAAATAAGGCAACTAGTGGTATCCGTCCATCGAATTCTATCCCTAATAAAATCGTGGTGGGGGAGTACCGTGGCGTAACTACCACTAAGATTATTCACTAGTATATAAGACATGCTAGCACGATTCAATCCTGGGTTACCTTTTATTAGATAAAGGTTTACATTGTATATAATACATTTCCAGACAGGTCGAAATCTTGATTCATGACGAATTCCGTTTGGCTATAAAATACGCTTGTGGCATTCCGAAAAATATTGAAACTTATATTGCCATCTAGTCGGAAATATAAGTTTCATTCTTTAGAATTTGTGTATTTTATAGTTATAAAGTAGTAAGAAGTTTGATGGAGGAGAAATTCAATTCGGTGATGAAATCGCAATAAATTCTACTTAATTGTGTCTGAAAGAAGAATTAAAACTAGCATTTGAAATCAATATCGGGGATCCAGCTAGCTTTCATGGAGGACTTTCTGATGAAATCAACCCTCATTTGCGTTACATGGAAGGGAAAACAATGAAAATCTCTCATATTCAGCCCTGTGGCAAGGGGAATTTCACCCATGATCCGTCTTCTGCAGAGGATATTTTACGTCATCACAGTGGTCAGTGCGCAGCATAATTCCTATCAATCAATTACCCATGGAATTCGAACCTGGATCACCTCATTCGAAGACGAACGCTCTATTTCCTGAGCCACCGCAGTTCTTACGTAATACGCTATTACGCTTCTTGTTCAAAAAGAGCAGAAATGTTAGAATTCTGAATAGCTTTTTCGTTATCTCAACCCTGTTTTGCTCTAAATAGATAATGAACTAGATACGGAGTACCGTCTGTCTAGCTAAAGAGCTTCTCTCGCCGGCTGTCTAGAGTACTATCGGTGACTTCGGTGCCAAGCGTAAGCAGTTTCCAGAAAAGGGTGTGGGATAAACATTTAGAACAGGTTTTGACTCGAGTTGATAAGAGTATTATCAAAAGCTTCCTACTTTGAAATGCCCTTTCTCTTGTTTCCATAGCAACAGACACGTGACAGGACAGAGTATCAAAACAGAAGGGAAAAAAACTATTTACCTTAACAAGCAAAGATATGGTGACAAATATGCTGCAGATGAACATGCCCCCTAGGCCGTAGAGGTGGAGGGTCCTTCTTCCCGCCCTGTCCATGAGGGGAATGGAGACCAGGGTCATCACAACCATGATCACACCCACGCCCATGGTGGCATAATGGGAGACAGACTCTGTCAGCCCCGAAGATATGAACAGACTCGTCGAGTAGTAAAATACCTGGAACACAAAAGCTATTACTCTAATTGTATAAATACAATATGCATACATTTGTACTTGTTTACTTCACAAAACTTAGCTTTTTCGACAAGTAATAGAAATACACTTATACTCTCGATACCTCAAAGTTGAAGAGACGCAAAGAAAAATTTCGAGGTAGCGAGTTTCCAAGATAACAAGTTCAGAACGAAATATATTCTAAAAAGTAGAAAAATAAATTCAAAAAAATATTACTCTAAAAAGTAGAGTCACGAAACGTTAGAATAACTACTATTAAATATGTATGTCATGATAGTTGACTATAAGTCTAAACGCAATAATAATTTCATTTTTAAAAGTAAGACAAAATTACTGATGCATTAAATAGTAAAAAAAAAAAATGGTTTACAATAAACTTACAGCGTGATTTTTCTGAAAACATTCATTTTCTATTTCGAAAAAATTCAACATAACAATATTTTGAGAAGAAACCCTTCGGCATAGGAATTCAAATTAACATTAGGTGAATATATGGGGAAAAAATGTTCTGTTGACATAACAAGGTTTTCGAGATATCGAAGTTCGAAATATAGAGAGTATACTGTACAAGTAAAATATATGTACTCTCAATTCGTTAATTAACAAAATTAGAATTTTTACTATCATTACAAGAAACGAAGGTACAAGTAAAATATGTATGTATAAAAGTAACGAAAATATAAGTATATGCATTTTTATTTTGTTACTTAGGAAAATTAGTAAGCCTACGGTTATTACAAGTAAGAAGAGTAAAAGTAATGAAATATAATTGTACTTCACTACTTTTCAAAATTAGTTCTTTTACTGACATTACAAGAAAACTTTGTTTTTCGTAAGTACTAAAAATCAATAATCTAGGTTTTCCTTGTTTTGATATTACTTTCTTACCTTTCAATATTAACACTTTTCCTAGCACTTCGTTATTTCTAAAAATTATTATTTTTTCTCCTCTTTCATATTGTTTCTAAAGAAAATTATTTCTACTTGTACTTCTTTACTTTTAGAAGTTAGTATTTTCATACGTATGTCCGTTATTTTTAAGAAAATTAGAGCTTGTACTTTCATTACTTTAAATGCATCGGCACTTTTTTATTTTTCATTATCACCATTATATGTACTTCCTTATTTTTAGAAATGAGTCCTTGGAATTCATTACTTCGATAAACTTAAACGAGCATTTTAAATTATAGCCATTTTTATTTTAAACTGCATAAACTTTTCTTTCGATAACTATCTAAAAAAATGACTCAAGTTATTTCTTAACTAAAAGGAAAATGGGTTAAAAAGGAAAAAATAACTAAAATATTGAAAAAAAAAGAAGAGAAGAGATGGTGTCATGAAAAAATAAACCAATTACCAATGAAAGCTGTTCCAGAATAATTTGGTATGTATAGAAAACAAATAATCATGCACCAACTACGCAAATTATTTATTTTTATCATAATTAATAACAGATTCATTACGGGACGTAATTTCATTTCAAGAACAGAAACTATTACATTTAATGAAATTGTTCTTTAATTAATCAAGACGATGGGATGCGTTTAAGAAAACAGAATAAGTTTTTTCAACTTTTTAAACTAAGACGAAAAGAAATTCGTTTCGAAAATGAGCAAAAAAAAGAATTAATCACGTACAGGTTGGCTCCTTTTTTTTTATCGCCAAAGAACAAATAAGAAAAATTTTCCTAGAGGGCCCAGTAATTAAAAACTGCGTAATTAAAAAGCTGTTTGAGTTTACCGTGGGACAAAGAGGTAAAAAGGAGGAAAAAAACAAGAGCGAATTGGCTAATTTGAATAACAATAGCCAATTTTCTTAATCCAGATAATTGAAAATTCCCCGCGTTCAAACTTTCGAAGGAACGTTTTAAGAGAACGATTTAAGCGGCTAAGTAATTAAAAGATCTGTTCTACAATCTTCAAATAAACGCTGAAAACAAATCTTTACGAACTTTAATTTCTTATTATTCCAGTTTTTCTTTTTCATTAGTTAAAGGGTCCGCCTTAGTCAATATTGAAATAAAGTTTTTAGAATCTTTTACGTAGATTTCAAGAAACAAAAATTTAGTTCCGAACATTCTTCCGGGCATATTTTGAAAATATTTAAATCTGAACTTCTTTTCCAATTTTTTTTTCTCTATATAAAACAGCTATTTTATAAGAATTCTTAGATATTAACTTAATAAAAAATACAGAGTATTCTATTTAAGATTATCTTATTCAAATCTAGTTAAATATCAAATGGAAGGTTTAGAAAAACGAAACACAGGCTTCAAAATATGCAAATACAGTATACTACCAATATCTCAAAGTTGGAGGGATGCTAAAAATTTTTCTCGATATAGCGAGGTTTCGAGATAAAAAGTTAACAAAATAGGTTCTAAAAAGTAGAAATATATAGTCTAAAATATTGCTCTAAAAATAGATGACACATGAGAATAACTGCTAATAAATATGGAAGTAATTGTATTTGACGATAAGTCTAAATAAAACAATGATAATTTTATTTCTGAAAGTGAGATGAAAATAATGATGCATTCAATAGAAAATAATAGTGATTTTTTGGGTAAAAAAACATTTTCTATTTCTAAAAAAATTCGACAAAACAAGGTTTTGCGAAGAAACTCTTCGACATAAGAATTCAAATTAACATTGGGTGGATATGTAATGGGAAAAATATTTTTGTTGACCTAACAAGGTTTTCGAGATATCGAGAGTATACTGCATTTATCACTTCACTGGTCATAATGAATCACATCATAAATTAATGAAAAATCATAAAATTCACCCTCATTCAAAAAGTTACGCATAGAATTCAATGAAACTGGCTCATAGTGCTCATCATAGTGCACGTAATAATGTATAAACTAACGTAAAGCATACAAACTAGACAGTGAAACAAACCAGAAAAATATATAGGGGAGAGTTGGATAAAACGGGATAGTCGGACAAAACGGGATACGTCGCCTAGGCACCAAACTATTACAGCTATCTAGTGGATCACTATTTGATAGAAAGTTGTAGATCTCAGAACTTTTTTACTCTATTTTTTTGCCATTTTCTACATTTACGTGCGTTGTTTTTTACATTGTACTGCCTACATGTATGGGATAAAATTCCGGTGAGCATTAAATTTAATTAACCATTTATTTACCAATATTTTTATGTGCAGTCTATTTAATTTTCTTTTCACATTTAGGCAGCAGCCATGTTTGTTTCAATAAGTGTCGGAGACGGACAAAACGGGACACTAGTGAGTTGGATAAAACGGGATAGAGTTTTTTATGTCCCGTTTTATCCACCTATTTATTTGTTAGATTATTACATTTTAAAATAGCCATATATTAATGTAGGCCTAGGCTTTTTAAACAACGTATTTATATTAGCTATATATATTTTTGAAAAATTTAGTCTCTTTATATAGTAATGCAAAATTTGTTTATTAACGTTCATTATTAAGCATTTTATTTTCGACTCGAGGATTTCACATCTTTCCTTAGAACTAATTGTAATGTATTTCTCTGATGAAGACTTGATCTCTTTCATATATAAACTATATTATTTATATATTTGCATTATTTATAATTTTATATTTATATATATGCAAAAAATTAAACATTGTAAACCCTATCCCGTTTAATCCAACCCAGGTATGCTAAAGCGGGATATGTAAGAGTTTGGAAATTAATTTTTTTTTCTATTTCACAGTTATTAAAATTAGTTTAAAATATGTTTTTTGTGTGCTTCAATAAATGTTGTAACTACAAAAAAAATAATGTATGGTTTTCCTTAACAGATATTCCGTAGTAAATAAAAACAATAATGGTATCCCGTTTTATCCAACTCTCCCCTACTAGGTCTAGTTAAGTGCCACTACCCGGTACACATTTTCCCGGTATGCCGTCCACGGATGTTTCTCCTAATCTATCCCCAGCAGATATTAAAAATATCAACGAATAAATTAATGCTAAATCGGATATAACAAATATTTCGGACATTCACCAATGTGATTGTTGACATTCACCGGCAAAAGTCGACATGATTTCTCTTGATTTCTTTTATTCACAGTAACATACATTTTGCAATATATAAACGGAATCTAGATTGTTTTAAAAAGATACAGCCTATTCATGCATACAGTAAGACAATATCTTGAATAGAGAAAAAAATGTTTAAAGAATGCCTTTCATTAATGTGCATACTCACAGCGTTGATTCCAGTGAGCTGTTGTGAAAGTTGCATCACAACTCCTATAAGCAACGGAAGCTGTAGATTCTTGTTGCGAATGACTTGACACACTGTCATCTGAAATAGTTTAATTATTAGTTATTTATTGAAACATTTACAGTGTGTTGCATACAGTGCATTCATAGCTGTATACGTTGTAGGCTACTCGGAAAATCCGACCCTCTGCAAACCTTTGCTGTCATTTTACAATGGGTTTGGTTAATTGAAAAATCTTAATCTTTGCAAACCGTTGTGGTATTTTTGTATTGAATTAGGCTAATTGGAGAATCCAAATCTTTGCAAGTTATTGCCATAATTTCACAGTGGGGTAAAGTAATAGGAAAACTCAATTTTCTTTCAAACTTTTGCTGCCATTTTACGATGGACTAGGCTAATCGTAAATTCCAAATTGTTGCAAACGGTTGCCTACTTTTTTTAATGGGCTAGATTAATTGAGAAAGTCTGCAAAAATTGCTAGAAACCTTTTCAAGAAGTTTTTAAATTGTAAATAGATTCAAGATTCTGCTCAACAATTGCTGCTACTAAATTGGAGATGCAACAGACAAATATTTGGTACTTAGCCCATACTGCTTAACACAAAATATTCATTTCTAATGAATAATTGAAACAAAATCACTCACTTTTTTAATAATTTCAATTGACATACTATTTCAAATAACGCATCTTAAGTAATGTATCACTTTTAATGTGTTACGCATTAAGTTAACTTAAACAATTCTCAAATGTATAAATTGATCCATTATTTATTTACAAGAAAAAATATGATTTAATATTAATAAGAATGTGCACACGATGTTTGTAAAAGTAGAAATATTTTCTTAGAATACTACATTTGGAATTTAAACTTAGGGAAACTTAGTTTGTCTCGAACTGTCTTTATTTTTTTTCCCGGGAATGGTTTATTCGATTAACAATAATGAAGATAAAAATATTTTGTGAAAGGTCCATTAACGGACCCAAATTTCTTCTAAACAGACCCCTGATTATATTAACTTAATTCTGTTAAACCATTTGATTCTTTGCATTATATATTTTTCAAGTGATTGATTCCACCAACTAATGTGTTGAATATAGTAACATGATTTTTAAGATTGCAAAAAATGAATAAATAAAATGATGCTCATTTAAGCGTGCAGAAACGTTGCTGACGCTTCGGTCAAGATATTAGTTTCTGTTCGAGTGATTATTTGATAATGTTCAGATTATCTAGACAGTTTGTAGATCACCTAGGTAATTAAAAAAAAGGTGACATTTTCTGTACATCAAAGGATCAACATTCATCATTATGCACTTCAAACAATGCATACACTTTAACGGATTACCATTATCTATTAGTTTGCAGATTACCTAGGTGATTTGAGAAATGAAACATTTATTTTGCATTTTAATTGATCATCACTCATCAATTCCTTTAGGGTTGGTGGGTGGGCAAAACTCTGCTTGATAATCTGTCGTGAAACTGATTTTTGTTTTTAAGAGGTAACATATACTCCTTGATTTAATAATTTTGAATGTAATTATTAACTAACAAATATTGATAATTAATAATAAGGAATGGATGTTGCGATAAATTCTCAAACAAAATTAACTTCAGTGATTAGTAATCACCTGTAACTATTGATAACCAGTCATAAAAAGGTGATACATTTTGGTTGCAGTGGCCACGGAACGATAAAAAAAATATTTCATTTTTTTCCGATGAGTCTGTTTATGTTGGAAAGTGATCGTAATTCCTATCGGTAAGAAAATTTATTTTGTGATAAATTCTGTTTGTAGCTGTCAGGAAATGATTGAAACTTATAGTGTCATCCAGCACGGAGCTGAAATTTAAGCTAACTAAGCAGAAAGTAGCTAAAAACTAAGTAGCGACAAAATGACGACGAATTCCATTTTTGTTAGCGAAGAAGTTGAAGTTATAGTGAAGTCTAGCATCGAATTAATGCCGGCCTTTAAACACTCTCTCTCCTTCTAGTTCGAAATTATTCGCCCCATAATAAGCAGACATGAAAGCGAGTCAATAAAGAGAGGCAAAAAAAAATGATGACTCACTTGAGCTTCTTGTTCTTGAGCTCGTTCCTCGGCTCTCATCTCTTCTAGATCGTCATCTACCTGTACTGTACAACGGAGTCTCTCCAACGCTGCAATAGATCAACATGACTCATAGGGTTAAAACTGAAATTTAGGGTCAGCTATTTAAATCCAGCGAATGAAACTAACGATTTAACGCACTATTTTAAATGACTTTATTTTAAAAGAAAATTCACAGATCTAAACCCTTAATCGATTCAGCTTTGTACCCAAGAAATCGAACTAAAAATGTTCCCTCTTCCATAAGAAGATGCTAATGTTTTTTGAATACCGGCTATTTTACTGACCACGACCATAGCCGAGACAAAGAATGCAGAAAAGAGATAATCACAAGAAATAATTTACTCAGAAAGCGTAGACAGACCTGAAAATGCAGGGGAGCAGTCGCCATCTGGAAAATGGGATCCCATTAGATAAGTTCAGAGAGTGACCATAGATTTACCAAAGAATGTAGAAAGGAGAACAAGTCCAACTTTTCGAATACGTAACTAAAGCGGGGAACTGGTAGGTGTGGTACGCTATACTTGAAAACAACTTACAGAGCGAGCAATATACTCAGAATTAGCAGAGCGTCATTTGAACTAAAATCTAGCTCACGCTCATAAGAAGCAAAGTGACAGGGTACGTTACCCGTGAACCGGTTGTTGAACAACTCTACATTCATAGAGCCGCGATGGCGCAGGGGATAGAGCCTTCCAATGAGGTGAACCGTGGCTCGATCCCGGTGATGGCTGGTCGATACGAATTTCGCAACCGGCTTGCACCGACCACAGTGCTGACTTAAAATATCCTCAGCGGTAGACGGATCATGGGTTAAAGTCTCCTTGCCGTCAGGCTAACCGTGAGAAGTTCTCGTGATCTTCCTCTCCACGTAACGCAATGGCGGGTTAGCTCCATCAAAAAGTCCTTTACGAAGGCAAATTTCTCCCAATACTCGATCTAAGAGTTCCCTTGTCTTCTGGATTGAGTTCAAAATGACAAGGCTACGGAATTGAATATTAGTAGTCGTAAGCCCATAAAATTGGGTCGGCTGTTCAACGACGGTTATAAACTCTACATTCATGCTTGGGTACGCTGCCTACCACCATTTCATTCTATCTTTTCAATTCCAAATATGTTGGCAGATTTAATCAACATGGATGACATAAATGTGTTAGAAATATCTTAATTGATAATGCATTACTAAGCGTATCTAATAATAAATAGCGTAAAAATGCAGAGGAAGTTAACCATAAACAAACCCCAGTAGTGGTTAAGGGGAGAGGAGGGTGCAAACCTGTTTCAAGAACCTCTGCTGTTGTGCCCTTAAATGGTTTTTTCTTCATACACGGAGACCTCATCTAACATTGGAGGACTGATTTACATTATGCCTATGGAAGCTAGACTTCTTCCCCTATGTGTATTCTTTGCTTATAGGGCGACTGTTCATTATAATCGGAAACCTGCAACCCCATCAAGTGGCTCACTTTATTCTTTCTTTCTATGTCAACATGTGTTAGCAGATATGGTTAACATAGATGATACAAATGTGTTCTCAAAGAAATATCGCAATAGTACAGTATTGTTTATCAATAGTGGCAGAACGAACCAACTATTTTCTTCTTCACCTCAACATCTGTATCGGTTAGGAGGAGGGGAGGGTGCAAACATGTTTCAAGAACTTCTGCTATTGTTAATATTGTTTTTCCTTAAATGTTATTTTTTCATTTATAGGTATTGTTTATACATATACCTAAATTCAGTTTTTTCTTCCTTTGTACACTTAGGGGATTGGTTTACATTTTGCCAATATAAGCTAGACTTCTTCTCCTGTATATATTCTTCGGCCAAGGTCCGGTTTAAAGAGGACATATTACTGGGGGGGGGAGAAATTTTTCATAGCAGATTCTGCTTCCCCTATATATTAGTGAATTAAAATTTAAATTAAAGAAATAATTGAGTTGAGATAAGTAAATTGCGAAGTTTCAGACACTGAAAACATGTTTTAAAAATATCAGAATGCAAAAAACTTATTACTGGATTACTTCCCCCTTGCGTCATCCTCAGTCATCCTGTCTTAACTTGTTTGCATTTTGAAAACGTTTTCTTCAGCATTCATTATTTACTCTGGGTTAACCTGAACTCACTATTTTTTTCTTCCTACGCGTTACATTAGTAATAGAGGTTAAACAGAAATTGCCATGAAGATTTTCTCTCGTAATGTAGCGCCCTCTAAATGCTTTCGGTTTAGTTTGCGTACACAGAATCTCTAATTATATCGATTTTGCACAAAAGACCGGGCATACTCTATGCGCAACGTTACGCCGGTTAAATAAAAAACAGCAATTTAAAGCGATGCGAAGATAAGAGATAAAAACTTGCAAATGGCAGGTGCGTGGTTTTAAATTTTTTCAGCATGAAAAAGGAGTTCGGAAAATACGCAAATGGTCAAGTATCTCAACGCTCTCGATCAAAAACTCATATCTCTAAAATATTTCCAAAATATACCAACATTCATAGATGCGAGTTCAATTATCCAGCTGTATTGTGGTGGAACGAGACCCACAAATAACTATAAAGAAATACTGTGAGCAACAACTTAAAGTCATTAACGCTTTGAAATATTTATAATTCACACTAGTACAAGAAAAAAAATGGCTTGGAGTTTTACATTTGCTGTAATTATTTTCAAATCCACACATTTTCATTGAATTCACGCAACGAATTTACCAAAATTTTTTTTTATTTCAAAATTATTCTGAATTGATGTAGTTATTTATGTGACAGTACACAGAATAGCGAAGTTTATAATACGAGAGAGATTCCAAAAATTTGTTCTTCCGGTAATCGAAGAAGAATGGGATAAAACCGGAAAAAAAGCCGGAAAAAAAAGATATAATCTTTTCTTCAGCCCACACGATTATATCCGCAAAACAGAGTGCTTTCTGATATTGTATCAATAAAGCCAAAGCAAAATATATTAATACAATAGTGTGAGGAGCACTCAAAAATTTTTTTTATAAAATAACTACAAAAAAATAGATCATAAAAAGTAAAAATAACATGTAAAAACAGATAATAAAATAAAAAGAAAAAACATTAAAAACATTATAGTCCCCCCTTTTTCATACAAAAACATTATAGTCCCCCCTTTTGAATGTTTTTTCTTTTTATTTTATTTTATTATCTGTTTTTACATGTTATTTTTACTTTTTATGATCTATTTTTTTGCAGTTATTTTATAAAAAATTTTTTTGAGTGCTCCTCACACTATTGTATTAATATATTTTGCTTTGGTTTTATTGATACAATATCAGAAAGCACTCTGTTTTGCGGATATAATCGTGTGGGCTGAAGAAAAGATTATATCTTTTTTTCCGGTTTTTTAATTAACATTTCATTTTTTTTTTTTTAATAAAATGTTGTTTATTTTTTTACTAATTATTTCCCACCCCCTTTTTTTCATATGTCTATAATTTTTCTTTGTTTTATTCTTCATTTTGAACTTATCTAATGAGTGCTGTTTACTTGCAGCTTAAGCGCAATAAATGAAACTTCTTGTATTTATTTATTAATTATATATATATATATATATATATATATATATATATATATATATATATATATATATATATACAGGGTGTCCCAAAAGGTCGTTTACAAACTTAACATGCTGGTCTGTCATATCATGATGAACAAGATTTGCATAGGAACTTGTGTCCGAAAATTAAAACTGC
This sequence comes from Parasteatoda tepidariorum, assembly GCF_982258835.1. Taxonomy (NCBI): domain Eukaryota; kingdom Metazoa; phylum Arthropoda; class Arachnida; order Araneae; family Theridiidae; genus Parasteatoda; species Parasteatoda tepidariorum. The sequence goes on along the minus strand of NC_141758.1, from coordinate 7,253,086 downwards.
GACCGCTAGAGGGCGATAATTGCACGAAAACGGGAGAGAGGGAAAAACAATCATTTCAGGCGTGGACGTTGAAGGAGAAGGATGAATGAGTTTAGTAACGCAGAAATGGCCGACATGCATTACGTATACGGCGCCGCTGATGGAAATGGACGAGCCGCGGCACGGACGTACCTTGAGCGCTTCCCAAACTGACGTCAGCCAAGTCATGTTTTGTTTGGACGATTGCACCGCAGATTATGTGAAACAGGTGCTTTTGTACACGTAGCCACATCGGTCGAGAACGTGCTACACGCACACCTGTCGTAGAGGAAACCGTGCTACAGGAGTATGCCATCAACCCGCAAAGAAGTCTCCGAGAAGGCGAACGCTAGAGTAGCTCGTTCCACCATGACACTGCGAAACGTGCATTGTGGCAAATGGAAGGAATTTTGAGCATTTGCTGTGATGTAATGATGTTTTATAATAAAAATCATATTAACACCGCTATCGATATCATTTTTTTCTCCTCATCCAAACCTGCACTTATCGCCCTCTAGCGGTCTCAGTTCTAATTTTCGGACACAAGTTCCTATGTAAATCTTGTTCATCATGATATGACAGACCAGCATGTTAAGTTTGTAAACGACCTTTTGGGACACCCTGTATATATATATATATTCATATATATATATATATATATGAATATATATATATATATATATATATATATATATATATATATATATATGAATATATATATATATATGAATATATATATATATATGAATATATATATATATATATGAATATATATATATATATGAATATATATATATATATGAATATATATATATATATATATGAATATATATATATATGAATATATATATATATATATATGAATATATATATATATGAATATATATATATATATATATGAATATATATATATATGAATATATATATATATATATATATGAATATATATATATATGAATATATATATATATATATATATGAATATATATATATATATATATATATATATATATATATATATATATATATATATATATATATATATATATATATATATATATATATATATATATATATATATATATATATATATATATATATATATATATATATATATATATATATATATATATATATATATATATATATATATATATATATAATAAAACTTTTTTTACAACATTTGGAAATGGAGGATAGTCGATAAAGAAAAACTTATAATACAAAACAAAGGTGAATAACCAAATCATCGAATAAGTATTATCCGACATACTTAAAGGAAGGCGGATTAATTTGTATTTAGGAATTCAACTCATATAATTAATGGAAGTTTAAACATAAGCAACAAAAGCAGAGGTAATTAACCTATTTCGGAGTGTGTTGTCGTGCGAATTAAGTGACTTTAAATGGATAAAGTCTCAAAACAAAGGAGAGGAAAAAAACTGAACATTTTCTGTTGTAAGATTAAAGTTGTCGAAAAGTATTAATGGGATTAAATACGAAGAAAAGTTAATTAGTTTATTAAAAATTAATACTAATATAGTTAGTTTTTCTCTCTTTACCAAAAAAATCGTAAGAGTTGCTGCCCGTTGTTAGAGGGGTGTTCAACTTTGCATTTCGTTTTGTTTCGCTGCACAAAAACTACAAGATTTAGAAGCTTGAAGTTTGGACGGTATATAGAAAAATGTGCAGGGTGTAGGATAAAATAAAAAGGTTAAGATTCGATTATTATATTATATTTGAGAATCAATAACTGTTAAACTTATAGGAAAGAAAAACTATGTCGGCTCATCGCTGACATGTAACTACACAGTTGAACTTTCACGTTCTGAAAAAGTCATTGCCAATTTTAAACATACACCAAGTAGTTTTTCTTCTTAATTCCAATTTGTTCAAAAGTTAATGCAATATTCCCCCGCATTTTTGTTTCAAATAAATGACCATTTACTCACTGGTGCAGAAAAACTAATTTTACTAAAGAATTTTATTTTTATAAGATTGCATTTGCGTTCACGTCGAAAATAACAAAATGAGAAATTAAAGAATTAAAGTACATCATAACTTCGAGCATTCGCACAAATAGCTTTTGAGTTCAAATTGTAAGAAAGTCGCACATCTAAAAGTTGATTTCACGAGAACTATCTGACTGATTTCGTTCACATTTTGTATTTTGCCAAATAAAATTACACTCTTCAAAATGAATTAAAAATGTTGCAATTCAAAAATTTCAACAATCAAGAAAGAGGGTTGCGCACTATTAATAAAATGATTACTTACATTCTCTTGCAGAGTATTCCTGCTGTTTTGTGATGAGCAAATAACGGGGGCTTTCTGGGCAGATGGGCAGGAGTAGTAACTGCAGGGCGGCCGGAATCACAGCCACACCTTTCAAAACAAAAAAGAGATTTTAGTGGTTGTTGTGAATCGTGCTGTATATATTCAATAAATTTTGAAATTAGTTGCAAAAGCGGAAAGAAAGAGGGCTATGGAAGCGATGTAAACAGTTATTCCCCGTTATCGGCAAAAAGATTTTACATGAAGGTATCGGATTAAAAACTAAAGCTTGCAAAATTTTGATCCTGTTCATTAACACAATAAAGGGCTCCCAAGCGATAACTGCATTTCATTCAAACTGTTGAATTAGAGGTTATGTAGTGGTAAGCAAGATCACTAACTGAAATTCTCTACATCTAGAATTAGGCATTTAAATATCACTAAAAACATTTTCTATGAAGCGGTGCAAGTTGGTATTGATGTATAGGTATGTAAAACTAACAGTCAAATAAACTAATTATCATTGACACTGAAGTTTAGATATTGAGCAGTAAAAATAAAATAAAAATATTCTCATAAGATTATTCTTTAAGCTGTTGTCGCAGTATATAATTTCTTCATTAATCACTATGGTGGTTCCCAATTTCTTTCGGCTACGGAACCCTAAATAATCAACCTACTTTCGGAGGAACCACGACTTCATAAATGAAGTTTATTAAAGTAATCCTGAATGTTATAGCCTATAAAAGGCTGTTTTTAAAATATTTAATGAGACGAATGAAGAGTTTTCTTCGTCTTATCATTAATAATCGTAAATTAGGTCTCGATTAAAGAATTAAATTATTTCATTTTGATACGAAAAGCGCGATTTAGAAATATGTAATTATTAGAATGTCATAAATGCTTGTTCCTTTCAAAACTTTATTTAATATATTTCTACTAGAAATATTATATTTTCTTTTAAAAAAATGCCATTTTTATTTCACTTGAAACAATTTCATAAAGGAAACCCTAAGATTGAATAAATTATGAATTATAAGTTGTATCGAAATCAGTGGTCGAAAAAACTACATTATTTTCGTAGTTTTCTACAATTACTTTCTTACAAATGTAGTCAACTTCTTTTTTCAAATATACCGACTACAAACTATTTTGGAATTGCAGTAACCATTTCATTGTTTTAAGGAGACGAACTTACATTAAATGTAAGGGAATAATAAATACCAAATATACATGTATACTCGAGCCAGTTTGTTATTCCTAAACATTTTTTTTTCGAATTTGAACTTTAAGGTTAACGCTTCAAGTTTTTAAACCTTTCTCGACAAAGAATATTTATTTTTGAAAGTGTAAAATTATCAAATACTTGAAATTTTTCAATTGTTTAACGCTCTTTCATTTGCTCTCAGAAATGAAGTCCATCGAAAATACGTTCTTTTCCTTTGAAATAACATCCATGTTTCACGAGTGTGACCCAAGTGATTAAATATCCATTTTTCATAATTTCAAGTTCAAAAATATGCGACTTTTAAATAACGTCACTTCTGTTAACTGCAGTCATAAGGTTATTTTCATTGCATTCATCGACGAAGATTTGAATCTATCCAATTCAATACATTAGAACTGCTTTTCTTTTTTAAACTAACATTAAAAGTAGTTACCAGGAATAGCTACAAACTACTGTTTTTCTTTTGTATCGCACTACATACTACTTTTGTAAAAAGAGTAGGGGAGAGTGGGGTCAATTGTAACAGGGTACGATTGTAACAGAGTAAAAATTTCGAGTGTCGGGTTCCAGATTTGGTTCCTAGGTGGCGCGCAAGGTGTATTTAATAAATATACATGTACACCCCTGCTGGCAACCATTTTTATGTACTTTTGAAAGAGTTACATCACAAAAGATATTTTCACGCTACGTAAGTACTTTTTTTGGTATTAGAATATTATATTGTAACAAAGTAATTTTGTTTAAACAAATAAAAATTATTAACCGAATATGTAAGTGGACACCTTAATTAACATTTTAAGAAAAAAAAGATTAGTTTTGTTAATTAACAAGCATTGTTTTTGACAAATGAAGCTGAAATGGCGACTTGGGGACGATTGTAACAATAAGTAAAGGGACGACTGTAACAGCTGAAAATAAATAATCTTATGTTTACAAACCATTACTTAACTCTTTAAGAACCACCAATAGTTTCTTATATCATTTATATTATGTTGCATGTGCATTATTTTATTTGTCACCTTTCACAGCATAAATTAAAATTTTTAACCCCTTAAAGTTAAAAGTTTAACCCTTTAGGTCTCTGCTCATAATTATTTTTACTATTTTTCCTCCTAAAATATGACTACTATTTTGATCAATAAAAAAATATATCACAACTATGATAATATGTATAATTGACTATGTTTTAGTTGAATTTATGAACTGTTACAATTGACCCCGTAAGTGGGGACAATTGTAACAACTGCACGACTGTCAAAAATTGTTAATAACTAATATAATAACATTTAAAATAAGGTATATATTTATTTTCTAGTAGAGGATAGTCTACTTTATTCGTCTGTCAATTAATACTAATAATATATTGGATTTTTTGTTAGTTAAAAATAGTTAAGTAAAAAATGTTACAATTGACCCCACTCTCCCCTACTAACTCGCGGGACTCAACGGAACCTTGGGGTTTCGTGGAACACCCCCTGGGAACCTATAACATCACCATGTGATTATGTTGTATCAGAAGAAGAAAAGTGTTTTACCGAAGAGGTAAGGCCATTTCTCTTCTGTACCAAGAATTTCATTGATACCGAGCACCATGGACAGGAGAAGACCCACTGTTATGCCCAACTGATTCAGAGTACCTGCAAAATTAAAACAAATGTTATGCACTTAGTGGAGGTTTACAATAAAGACAAAGAATACAATTTATACATTATTAAGCATTTCTTATAGTTTCTGCGTAGCAGCATTTCCTTCGCGAAGAATTAAATTTTCAGTTTCAGTGGATAAGATCAGAAAAGAAATTTACAAAATACTTAAAAATCGTTTGGTATCATTTTAACAACCAATCAGGCTCGAGAAATAGACACACTACGTCACTTACAGGTATCCCATTGAAAATTATAAGCCAATCAAGTGTTATACGAATAGTTGGATGTTGAGAATTCAGTGCCAGGGATTTCGGGATTCTAGAGGATTCGTCCATAGTGGATATGACTCCTCATATGTGAGAGCTCTACTGTTACAAAGGTTTTTTTTAAAGTTTTTTTTTTTTGGTCAACAATTATAAATTTAATATTTTTTAGAATTATTTTTATTAGTTATTAATTTTTGAAAAAATAATTTTAGGAAAGTATCTGCTGATGGCTATCAAATGGGCTATCAATTATAACAGAGTGTTTCCTGAAATTATTAAAAAAATAATTAATTGAAATCAAAATAATTAAAAAAAAAATTCGATTAATAATTGAAAAAAATACTAAAAATCGATTCGTAAACCAGAAAAAATATGAAAAACCCCTTTCATATATTTTATTCTATAACCGTCTTTGAACAGCCGACCCAATTTTTGGGTTTACGACTACTAATGTTCAAATCCGCAACCTTCTCATTGTGAACCCAATCTAGAAGACAAGGGAACGCTTGGATCAAGTATTGGGAGAAATTTGCCTTCGCGGAGGACTTTTTGATGGAACTAACTCGCATTTGCGCTTGGTGAGATGGTGAGAAAAACAATGAAAACCATCCATGGTTAGCAAGGGGACTGCAAGTCAAGATCTGTCAACCACTGAGGATATTTTAAGTCAGCACTGTATTCGGAGCGAGCCGGATGCGGAATCAGTATCGGCTAGCCATCGGTGGGATTCGAACCAGGTTCAGCTCATTGGAAAACGTTATATCCCCTGAGCCACAACGGCTCACCAATTTGATATAGAAAAGCTCTCACATCTGAGGAATTATATCCACCTGAATTCAGTACTACGTCACCAAATTCCCGAAACCTATGGCGCCAACTAACATGCCAATTAAAATGTAAAAAACAGTATCTGTAGTCTAACCTTAAGTAGGTACAATTTAAAAACTCTTTGGTGCCAAATAATAATGCCGGAGCCGCGATGGCTCAGGAGATCGAGCGTTCGCCTTCCAATGAGGCGAACCGGGTTCGACTCCCAGTCGATACGAATTCCGCATCCGGCTTAGCTTCAGTGCAAGTCAGGTGCGGAATTCGTATCAATCCGTCATTGCTGTAATTCGAAGCCTGTTCACGTCATCGGAAGGCGAAAGCTCAATCCTCTGAACCATCACGGCTCAGACAAACTTTATAATAATCATGAAATCAAAACCATTAAAATTTACGATAATTTTATGAAACAGTTATTACCACTTTTTAAATTTTTACAGAAGAGACCTCCCTAAAAATCCCTCCTATCCTTTTTTTGGTTGCTTTGTCTTTAATTTTCATTGTAGTTGTTGAGTTTTAAAAATTTTAGGATTACATTTAAATAAAAGATGCAACTTTGCGTAAAAAAACATTAAAAGATGCAACTTTACGTAAAAAAACATTTATATCATAAAAATTGTTTTTGCAATTTTTTGTTATTCTCTGAAGAAATTCCAACTTTTTCTATCCGCAAATTTATTTTTTATTCCAAATTGGAAAATTATTCAAATATAATTTTTTTCTAATTATTTTTTATTTAAAAAAAATTGAACATAAAGGGATTTTGGAGTCTTACATCAGTATGGGTCGGTCCTCCCTTTATAGTGTCAGCAAATTTATCCGCATCATAATCTCCCCCCTCCATTTATGTGCTCACATACTCTTTTTACAGTTTCTATGGTAACCGAAGAGAATTTAATGCACAATCCTACATGCGACGACTATTGAATATCTAATAAAATGAAATGTACACAGGTTTGTTTTCACTATTTTAGCTAATATACAATGTCTATTATCAATGATCAGTACATGCTATAAACAACATCGCAATAAAAGAAGAATTAACTAAATGAATAACATAGACTCGAGGTGAATTGATCGAAGACAAAATGACGAAAAAATAATAATTCCGTCCCAAAAGCTGCATTAAAAAGATTAAACGTTCCAAAGATATCCCCTTTCAAGTTAAGCTAGTAAGGGGGGACGGGTGGGTAAAAAAGCAATATAAAACAGAACAGATTAATGAGAAAATTCCAAAGATTCTAAAGAAAAGAACATCGAAATCTTTAAACGCGAAAAGGTTCTTGTTCGCCCATTTTTAAAACTCAAGGTGTAGAATTCTTACACGAAAGGCGCCAAGAAGAATAGCGAAGAACTGTTAAAACGAAAAGCAAATACAGGAGGAAAGAAAATAATAAAAAACTATCACTTTTCGTTGTCCCCAGAGATCAATTTTCTGCTATTTATTTTTCTTTTATTCAGTCGTCCGTTTAAAACCTTATTCTTTTTGAGTATATGAAAAACCCATTCTCAGATTTCAAATACCCTTAAAGCAGCTGGCAGAAAGAAAAATGATCGATTTTTTTTATTTTTAAAACTCTATTTTTCATTCCTTTTGAATAAAATGCTCGAAGGTACCATTAACTCAACAAGTTGTGTTTTCAGAATATCACAATTCATTCAGAAATATCCAATAATACATTTATTGTTTAACTAAAAAATAAACAAAATTAAATACAGAATGATTTAACTAATGAATTTAAATAAAGGATATTTTTTTGCCATTATAGAAGGGAAGAAAACACAGAACCACTTCGAAATTTCTTAGGGTATGGTTCAGGAGAAAATGTAACCTTTAAATCTAATTTAAATTAATTTGTTTTAACCCCTTGATGGCCCGTAAAAGGAAGATGAAAGTCAACACGCTTCGGAAGTTTATGTAACAACGAATGGTTTGTAGTTTATTTACGTCGCGCTAGAGCTGCACAATGGGCTTTTGGCGACGGTCTGGGAAACATCCCTGAGGATGATCCGAAGACATGCCATCACAATTTTGATCCTCTGCAGAGGCTACCCCGCTTCGGTAGTCCGACGACCAGCACGTGAAGTCGAGCACTTAAAGGTAGAACAGTTTAACGAGGACCCATACCGCACACCCTCGGTCCCTTCGCAGACTGGTCAAAGTGGTCCTCCACCCGCACACTGACCACAGTCTGTGATGCTTGACTTCGGTGATCACAAAGAATAGGTAACAATACGGAATTGAGAACGCGTCCGTGTGATTTTGGGCAGTTAGAGTGCTAAAGGTTCGTTTCATATATGATTCCATGGGTCGAGAATGGAGAATCGTCGGATTACGTATCTGATCACGGCCCTCAACGGATTAAAAATAATTGGATCTACTTTTTACGTAAATTCATCAAACATACAAGTTTAATATTTTCTTCTACCTGCATTGCAGCCCGTTTCTGGCCTTGACTGTTTCAACCAGCTTATTTCCTCGCTATCTAACCGACGCCAGTACTTACCACCACGCCTACACTACTCAGTCACTATTCCATTTCATCGAACCATCTCTTATGAGGTTTGCCTCTCTTCTTTTTTCCCTCAGGCTCGTAAAAAGCTTATTTTCTTTGAATTATTGTTGTCATTTCTAAAGATGTGAACAAACCAACTCAGATACTAGATTTTAATTACATTAACTTATCAGACTTGAATGATTTTAATTACTGGAAGTAATTATCAAGCTCAGTTAAATTATTAATTTCACATCTATTATACATTTATATATGACCAACGAACTTTAGTGCAGTTTTTTTTTCAGTGAGTACGTAGCAATCAATAATCATTTGAGTTTGGTGCAGCGTAGAGGCATATAGCTCTTTTGTAATTAACTTTTATGGATGTAATAGTTAGTGTTTAGTCATGAAAGTCGGGAAAATGTATAACAAAATAACTTAAAGTAAATTTTCCATTTCGTTGTATGGCTAATTTTAAAGTCAAATCTTTCAGTTTATTAAATCATTTTATTGCAATTTAACTTTTTCTGTCCAATTTAATGAAATTTGATCAATAAATGGTAACTTTTAAACATGTACTTCGAGAAAAACCTCTTCTGTATGCTTTTTTCATTGAGTTAGTTACATTACGCGAACGTGCATGCGCAATCAGAATTTACCTTACATTCCGTTAACCATGCAACGTTAAATTTAGCATGCAGATTCCGTTTTTTCGGAACTGTAAAATTGCATTTGCCTCCAATACGGAATCTTCAATTCAAATGAAAGAAAAGAAAATAGAACTTTTTTTCTTCTTAAATCTCCCGGTTGCCAAACTGGATTAATTATCGCCGTTAAATCAGCCAATAGTCGATTTTGGTTATTTTCTTTTTCGCCACAGCTTGCATTTCGAACGTGCGTATTGAAACCACTAAGGGCATTTTAAATGAGAAAAAATACGGAAAAGTTCTGAGGGTGTTTTTGAAATAAAAGAAAGAATAAAAAAAAGAACTTAGATACGCTCGCAAACAGTACATAAAAAAGAAAATTGAAAATGAAAAGAGAAATGGCAGGTTAGAGCAATGTATGGTTGGTTGGGTTATAAAAGGTATAAGAACAAATAAGTTCGAAAGGGGAAAAAAAAAAGATTCTCTTTACTTTCGGAATTAAATTACTAAAAAAGAGAAAATAAAAAATCACTGTCTCTCTGAAAAGGGGGGGGGGGGATTTAATTCTTGGCTCCCGACGGTGAAGTTGTTTTGTATGCATACGGGCTTTAAGCCTCCTAAAAAGTTGCGCCCTCTTTATTTAGATGAGAATATGTTTGGGCTTTTTCTTCGTTTTAAAAAAGTTTTATTTTTTCCAGGAAAAAAATTCTTTTCGGCCGTTACAAAATGTTTAATCACTGGCTTCAATATTATGTTTCCTTTTGTATTCGAATTGAAAAGAACCCCCCCCCCCGAACATGGTAGTCGTTTTCAAAATGATACGTTTTTCTTAAAGAACGAACACACATTTTAAATTACGAAAATACGGGGGATTAAAAAGTAACTTTACCAACGTACAGCCTCCTGGCGAGTAGTGCAAGGTCTTATTAAATATTTGAATATCGCGATACATCGTCAGGAAATATAGATATTTTACGATATATCGCTATGTTTTCCATCAAGTTACATTTGTCAGAACATGCGTTGCTCAAATTTATCGATACTCCCGATAGAATACAAAATTTGATAATTTTCATGATCGATAATACTCCGATATTATCGTGTAAATAATTATGGCGATATTATCGTATTCGATAATTCTATTTGAGAGATTAACATATCTGCTAACGATCACGATATTATAGCGGTCTGTCATTTCGGTACGTTTGATAATTATCGTGATTAATTATAATAGCGAATTTATCATTATTATTCGCGATATTGTTTTTATCTATAATTATAATACTTTCAATTCTTATATATTCAATCGTATAGTATTCTCGTAAGAATACATTTTAAAATATCGTTATCGCGATGTTAGAACTATATCGATATTACATGATATATCAGCCATCTTCGTTCCAGAGAACAGAATAAATCATTGTAAAACTAAGTTTTATAAAGGTTTGCACTCAGGAAGACTGTTAAAAAATCGATTTATTCAACGTTCATGGTTAATGTTTAAGCGTCAGAATTTGTATTTTTCAAAAAGCAAAAACTACTTTTTTCATCGGAGAATGATCCGTTCATAGTAAAACTCAAAATGGAGTGGGAAAGATATACATTTAGCAAGAATAGCGGTGACGCGCTAGACAGAGATGAAGAGTACAAAATGCAATTAGTGTGATTTCTTTCCATTATCATAAAGTGCATTAAGTAGAGCTGAAAACCATGACGTATCAAAAATTTTAGAATATTTTCCTTTTGTCTCTGCGTAGTGCTCATTTAAAAAAAATTTTTACGAAGAGAATAGGTGCTGTCGTTAATTTTGTCAATGTAACCGTAATCTATCTAAATAAAAATATTCTCCTCGTAAATGATTTAGGTAAGAAATTCTCCAGTTTGAGTAAAAAAAATAAAATTTTAAATGTTATATCAAAGCTGAAATTAATTGCAATCGTCTGTATACAAGCTTGCTCATTACTTAAAATTAATTTGATGAAACGTCTCAACTCTTGTGATATTAACCGCAAGACCCCTTCCAGTGCGCATGCGTCGGTTCTAGTGAAATGCTCATGCAGCCGTGAAAAAATACCAAACTTATGTGAAAATAAGAGATTTTGCAAAAATCCGTAGGTTACAGCGTAGTGGAATATCATTCTAATTTTGACCACTAAATCAAATCAAACATTTACAAATGGATGCAGACCATTTCTTTAAAGCTGTGGCGTACGATTCTAGATGATCTGCTCTACGTAAAACTACAGATCTGTGAGCAGAAAAATTGGGTAGATTATAGATTTTGATGAATGCAGCGATATAGGATGCAGATTATTATTATTACTACTATTAATACTTCAAAAAATGATTATTGAACTTCGACTGATCATTTAACACTTATTTTATATAAATTTTATAGTTAAAATATAGGTAATATATAATTTTAAAATAGCGAAAATATACTTAGTTTCTTATGGAACTAGTGCAGTTAGACAACCATAATATTAAACGAAAACCAATTAAATTATATTTTTAATTGAACTATTCAATTTGTTTCAGAACAACGATTAGTTTCTAAATTTTATCAATACATTTCTTCAAATTAGATTCCATATCCATTTTTTTAGTTCAAAATTTGGCTTAAGCAGAAAGCACCATTCAACAGATATAAACACAGTGCTTGTAGCTTTGTCTTTGTAGCGTAAATTACGGCAGCATAACGTTAAGATAAGTTACTTCTAACTTACTTACGGGAGCGTACGTTAGCTGACGTAAAAATGCGAAATCTCCCTGTTCTTGGTATTAAAAATCGTAGGCAACACAATAATAAGAAAAATCATATTTTAGTACCTAACTTAATAATTTAGTGTTGTGAATAAGGTAATGTTTACTGTGTGTTTGGAATGTTTGTTTTGAGGGGGAAAAAGATATCTTCCTTGTTTAGTATGTACAACGTGCTACTCCTCCACATTGAGGTTAGATATTAAGTATCATCAGCAGATCTGGAATTGCAAATTCGATTTTGATGTGAATAAAGGGCCTTCGAAATTATTCAGTACATTAAAAACAACTATTTTGAAATAAATCATTTGCTTCTGATTTTATTTATGACTTAAAATATTCCCTTTGATTTATCATAATTATGAAACAAGGATGCATAAGTGATTATTAGGAACCTATCTGAGTGATGACAATTATTAGTTTAGGTTAAATTTGATGAATCCTATTTTAAGGAAAATATCTCATTTTACAAAAGGATTTACCCAAGTTTAACCGGAACTAGTGACAAAGCGCAGCAGACAGATTAAGCCAGCGTTATCAACCAGACAAAAGCAACATTAGTTTCTTGGCCGTTCATTTGAGTTTTAGGAAACTTATTGATATGTAACAGTTAAGTCACTGATCCAGTTCAACCTTTATTAAACTAATTTCGGTAAATGAGGTCAAAATGATCCGGGTTCGAATCCCAGACTGGTCGACACGAATTCCGCACCCGGCTCGCACCGACCACAGTGCTGACATAAAATATCCTCAGTGGTAAATGGATCATGAGATAGAGTCCCCTTTCCACTAGACAAACCATGGAATATTTTCGTGGTTTTCCTCTCCATGTAACGCAAATGCGGGTCAAAAAGTCCTCCACAAATTATTTCCCCCAATACTTGATCCAGGAGTTCCCTTATCATCTGGAATAAGTTCAAAATGTCAAGGCTACGGAGTTGAACATTGGTAGTCGTGAACCCAAAATTGGATAGACTGTTCAACGACTGTTATAAAATAAAATAAAATGAGATTAAAAGAGCACAATCTGTACTTACCGAGTCCTCCTCTTAAACCGACGGGTGAAATTTCTGAAAGATACATAGGCACAAGAGCTGTACTCAAACCTAAACAGGAGAATAAGACATTAAAATGAAACAAGTGAGAGGGAAAAAAATACTTTTCACAGTTATGAGTTTAAATATTTAAACAATCGCCGAGAACTTTTGACACTCTTCATTGGTTGTGTCGTAGTATTTTAAATTCCAATAAATACCAATGAAACATTGGTGTAAATAGCAAACTACAATTCAATATGAAATTACGGCAGTAATCTTTGTGACATTAAATTTCATTCGAAACAATGTTTCAAAATTACAAATAGTAAAATTTTATAAACATGTCCAAGCCAGAAGCTAAACTATGTCACTAAGGGAAATCAATCAATCAATCGTCGTTTACACTATTCCAATTCATATTTATTCTAATATAAACGTATATTTTGTGGTTGCTATCTGTAATTCATTGAATCACTTTTTTTTTCTTTCCTCCAAGCACTGGGCATGTACCTAGGTTATGAAAAACCCTTAACCATATAGCCCAAGATTTGGCTACTAATCCAGCTCCACTCCAGCCTATATGACATGATATTTAAAAAAAATTTTTTTTTTTACTGAAAGTGTGGAATTTAAGAAAAAATAAGACCAAAAAAATATACATGTGAAACGGGAAATTATTAAAAAGAAATGATTAAAATAAATTACTAAGAAAGAAAGAGAAAAAAAAATATAGCGTTAAAAAAAACTAATAGAGATGAAAGTATTACTAGATATAGAGAAATCTTAATAAACAAAAATATATATGTCTTTTTAGTAGGGATGTGTATAGACTTGATTGGATTGACGTAGCTCTTTCAGTTCGTGCAAGTAAGTTGGGCAGGAAGGCGAGGAGGCTCTGTGATTACAGTCCAGATTTAAATTGGAGTCTTGGTTGGATGAGTGGCAGTTTATGCAGAATTCTGTGCAATTTTCGATACTATGACCTTTGTATCCGCACTTCGCACAATAACAGTATGACTCAGTATGTGTGTTTTGGTGATGACCTATTGTCTGGCACTTTCTGCACCTTAATAAAACCAGTCTTTTTTTAATTGTGCAACGTTGTAGACCAGCGTAGAAATAATTAAGATTCAAAAGCTTGATAGAGAGTTTTCTGTTGATCATTGAATCACTGATGGATTGATAGTGGACAGATAAGAGAAGTCAGTTTAGACATCTCTATTAAAATTTACAGGCGTTTTTGTGTTAGATTTGTATGCTATAATCAATAAGATAAAAGGCTGGGGTGGATAAAACTGAAATAATTTAATCCGAAAGAAGTTACGTCAAGCTAAAGGTATGAATAGTAACTGTCACTTAAAATATAAAACAGAAGTTACGTCAAGCTAAAGGTATGAATAGTAACTGTCACTTAAAATATAAAACAATCAGATTCTTTTACTGCTTGTTCGAAAGAAATATACAAATATTTTACTTTACAAAATGACTTTTAACAACAACAACAAAAATTAACAGAACTGCATATTCTATCAACTACTTCTACTTACAAGAATTTAAAAAACTGTTTCCATCGAAAGTTGTTTTCTTTTTACACTTATCACGAAAGTAATCCTTACAATTATGACTTCATTTAAAACTGATACGACAGTAACACTTCAAAACTAACAGACATTAATGATTTCCAAACATTTGAGAAATATGGTATAGAAATAAAGTCATTAAAAACTTAACTGTAGATTTCTCTCCAGCGTGACGTAACCTCTCTATCGAATTAAATCCTCTCTCTGTTAGCAATTCCAGCCATTTATTCCACTAAAGAGGGTGTACGAATCTGACACACGCGTAGGTTTTTAAATAAAAAAATTTACATTTGTGTTTTTAAGCGTTATATCAACAAAAAACTAATTACGAAAGCTCAATGATATCTAATTCTCAAATTTAATTTTGTAATAATTACTTTTAATACATATGTTAAAATCAAAGGACTGAAGTTCTTGGGCGTTACAATAGATACTCTAGTTCTTACAACGCAGCCAAATCAACTTGAAGCAAAATTTATTTGTGTATAACACATTACAATTTGTCTAATTAAGTATTTTTTAAAAGCGAAATATGAGACAAAGTTGAGTTGAAGGTTTTTTTTTTTTGCACGTAAATGTTTTTAACTCGTGTAAGGTAACTACGAAAATACAGTGCACTCCCGATTATCCGGGTTAATCACCGGGACAGGTCGCACGGACAATCGAAAAACACGGATAATCCGAAAACTCCTTTTGTTAAAGAAAAATTAGATATCAGTACAAAAAATATAAAAATTACTGGCATTTGCATGCATATCATCAAACTAGGAATTTTCCTTTTTAAAAAATGTGTAATGCGTCCTCGCCATACATCGATACACATATTTTACGAACCGCAGTAATGTCACCGTAATCAAATCCTCCCATATAATCTAATAAAGCTTCCACAGAGCAGTAGAATGAGAAATTGTATTTCATTCATTTACAACATCTTCTGCATCAGTTACTATCATCATTAAGTGATTTAACAACATAACGATGTCCTCATCTGTCAAATACTGGAAGCCATGCTCACATGCATCATTTTGAAACCAATCTTCTAAATTTTCTTCATCAAGAATTTCTAAACCTTAGATTTCTTTTGCATGTTCGAGAATGCTGTTATCATATTTTTCTTGAACATCTGAAGAGGATTGTTCATCAAGCGGGATGATCTTTCTCCAAGATCGTGATAACGTAGACGATTTTACCTTTGACCATGTTGCTGATATTCTATATACTGCAATCCAATAACGAATATTGCTTCCAAAAATTTGGTAGTGTTATAACTTGATGAATCAAATTTTTTTAATCTTGAAAATGTTTCTCTTTATATTTTTTGCGTGATTCCGGAATGAGCACGGTTAATCCGCAAATCGGATAATCCGCACACGGATAATCGAGAGTGTACTGTAGTTCCAAAACTTACTGAAAGATGGCACTGCATGTTATCTACAAAATGGCAAGTAAAATGCCAAAATATTAGCAATAAGAAAACTTGGCGTGGTTATTTTTTTCAAATTTGTTCGACTTATGAGTATTTTTGTTTAATTTTTACTCTTAGTAAATCGCAGACTGCTATCTGTTTGTTGTATCAATTTCCACTACTGTTAACGACAAGAACAACTGCACCAAGAAGATGCAACCAGTCTGCAAGCTTCCAATTTCGGAAGCATCTATGAATTTGTTTTGTACTAATCTTTCCTTACATTTTCAACTCTAATCATTATCATTAGAAGTTAAAGTCCCGGAATGAAGGGTCTGGTTGGCTGGATGCGTTACAGCAGAGGCGATTTTTCTCGCATTTTTTTCTTTTTTTGTATCAGAACATTAAATGAATTTTAAAAACTCCAGGAAAGACCACCTCTCTGTAGCGACCCCTTTTGGGAGGCACGGAATTTTCTCATAGTTTTTGTGTTGAGGAAAACCTTTAGGAGAGACCCTTAAAATCTTTCCTTTCAACCGGGTAAACACCTGCACCCAATGCGAAAAAGGTCGAATAGGGAAACACGAAAGAAATATCAAAACACAAAATTTAATAAAACAAATAAGTAGATTAAAATGTATTCAAAATATTAGTATGAGGTACTTATTTAGAATGCTCTTTTTGACGATACAACCTCACGTTGCAGTCAGAGGGCATTAAAGAAGATGCTATCTATGATTAACTTTTAAAGTTGAAAGTTAAATTTTTAAAAAAAGTTATTTTAGAAAAACAAGCATCTCAAACAAACCTCTTCTCATCTTTTAAAGCTAAGTAATTTCTAGCATATAAACGTAAATGATAATTGTTTATTTATTTTAAAATAGCTTTATCATTCACAGTTGGTAAATTTGTTTTTACACATAATTTTTATCAGTTGGAATTCTTTTCAGAGATGCAAAATTTTGATCAGTCTTTTCACGATGCCAACAGAAGTGGAATCATGAAGGAAAATGACACTTGTTAAAAGAAGACAATGACACTGCAGCAAGCACATCAGCAAGAAAATGACACTGGTTAAAATAAAAATAGCTTTCGAAAAATCATGCGACTTCGATAGTCATTTTGAAGCCACCACCTCCAGCAACGGCCATTTTACTATGGAACGGAGAGTGGTCACTCTCGAGAGGTTTTCCTGTACCATTATTATAAATTTACATAACCCTTTGTCATAAAAACTTGATAAACGAAATCAAATGCTGCGTCCATTGTCTCAAACACGCATTTTTAACAACTATATCCATTTTCGTAAGCATTGCATTTCGAGATATTTTTAAACAATCATCTCGAGCTGTATCCATTTTCTTAAACAAGCTGTATCCAGCTTTCTATTTTTACCCTAACAAATGCAAAACTCTATTTTTTTCTTTTTTTAAAAAAAAGTCAAAATTATTCACATAAAAAAAATTTAATTCTTAAGTAATTTTGCGGTGAAAGTAATTTCTTCAACAAATGTATGTCAAAAAGTATAGAGGTGACCTTGAGTTTTGTTTTACGAGTAAGGGGGGAGGGAACGGAGACTGAATAAATAAGCGGGAGTAAAACTCATCTGGAGGTATATCTCCAGTTTATGTTCCCGCTTAGAAACTCCTGAAAATCCCCAGAGAAATGCCCATTTTTTTTTCTCTTCCAAATAAGTTTCCAAAACTAAGTTACATGATTTTTTCTAGTTTTTTTCCCGAAGAGAGAGAGAAAAAGGAGGTTTTGATGCGAGTCATAAACAGATACAAGAATCCTGGTTATAAAAATGTTATTAGTTACTGACTTTTCCAACGATGTTAAAGTTTCATAGGCTGGAATAAAGTGGATAAACTTGTGATTCGGTTTTAATCATATAAAATTACTTTTTAACCTTTGGTAGGTTAATGGCGAGGAAGAAAACACTAGAAAGTGACATAGAAAAGTTTTTCAGAATTAAAATAAAATAAAGTTTAAATTTCATTACATAAAAGTTGAATTGTAACGTATTATTTTATACAGTATGCAAAAAATTACAATTTAATAATTTTTTAATGTAATATTTTAGTTTATAAACGTTAAGTTCTTTGAAGTGTTAATTTATACAGTCTGCTTAAAGTCGGAATTTCATAAAACATTACAGTTTATATAAATTGAATGAATAAAAAAACTAGTTATACAGTAAAATGGAATATAAATTAATGGTAAATAACAATTGTTAGTAAATGGTAAGCAGTGCCTGAATTATCGTAAGGCATGAGAATCCCAGACCTAGGCACCCCTAAATGTTTCAAAAAACTTTTTTTTTTGAATTTTTTTTTTAAGAATTGTCTGATTGAATTATGAGTTAGCAAAAATTGTATTAAATGTAAGTTCAAATATACTAATCTATCGTAATTTACTTATGTCATAAATAATTTAAAGGCACTTCACAAATAAGCAAGAAAATTTGTTTGAAGTTGAGACCAGAGGGGTCCTGATAGTTTTGTACTTAGGACCCCCACATTTCTAGACAAGATCCAGATGGTAAAGTAAAATGAAATTAAGACGATTTAATGGGCTAAAAAACGACATAATGATTCTAGTATTAATAATGCTGATTTCTAATTAACGAGATAAGCTATTCTTCATACTGGTTGTGGAAAACAGACTCTGGTTCATGGTTCGTAAAGAAGAAAAAGATTCCTCTAAACTTCATGGGGTCTGCCTGTGAAAGTTTATTCTATGAAGTCGAACCTTATTTACTAAGTTAGTCAAAAACAAGTCAAGGTGACATTGAAATGTTTTTGATAAGCTCGTAGTGTGGTTAGGTGTTAAGCTCGTAGTGTGAAATGTTTTTATTACGCAATCAATCCTTGCTTAGTAAGCTAGCCATGAAAGTTTAGTTTAAGAAAATCATAACTCGTTTATTTTGCAAAACAAGACCGACTCTGCAGTTTACTCAGTCTGCTAGTCAAGAACAAACTAAGATAACATTCTCATAATGCTGCAATCAAATTCATAGAGACTGCCTTCAGAAGTTTACTTCATGGAGACAAACCTCGTTTACTAGTTAAGGCTGTTGCTGTCTTTACTCTGCTAGTCAAGGGAAACACTGTCTTTTAACTCTGTTGCAGTGAATGATGAGACCAAATCATGAGAATGTCGACTTTCACTGGTGAATGTTAACAAACACATAGTCGCTTTGGTGAATGCAAGAAATATTTGTTAGATCCGATTTAATATTAATTTATTCGTTGATATTATTACATTTGTTCCATATTTTAATATCTGCTGAGGATAGAGTAGGAGAAACATTAGTGTTCGGAGTACCAGACAAATTTATACCGGGCGGTGGTACCGAACCCTAAAAAATATCATTATAGGGTATACCGGGCAGTGGCACTAAACCTTAAAAAACATCAATGTATGGAATACTGGGGAAATACCAGACAGTGGTACTTAGCGATACTTAGTATATATTTCGGACATTTACTAAAGCGACTATGTGATTGTCAACATTCACCAGTAGAAGTCAAGAGCCATCAATTGCGGTCATTCACAGTAACAACTCTACTAGTCTAGGCAAATGTTTTCTCTAGTAGTTAAGACAGTAGACGCTGTAGTTTACTCTATTAATTAAGAACAAACGAGATCTATAGGGTTGTGTTGCCGCTGTGAAAATTGCGGCTCTTTTTTAACCAAACTTATTTCACATTTACTTACACTTCAATGAATAACACAGCTTCAGTCAAGTTATTTTGTTATTATATTATAAAAGGTCAGAATTTTAGAATTTATTGAATGGATAAGAATACACAAAACAGGATATTGGATTAAAAAAATAGTAATTCGAATAAGCCGATTCGCAAATAAAAATAAGCCAACCCATACGATTTTACCCATCGAATTTAGAATTATAATTCGAAACTGAAGAACAGTATACACTCTTCAACGATAAATATTTCTCCAATAATATTCGTATTACAACTAAAGGATCTTGAAATACAAAAGTCACCTTGAACATTCCATTTGATTTTAAACTGAAGTCGCGTGATTTTGAGCTGCGTCATTCTATCGCTTGGAACAGATTTAATTAACTGCATAACTCGGAATCAAAAGAGTAGGATGCAAGCAAAAGGATCAAATGTGTTTCAATGGTGAATCAAATATCAAATTCTAAACCAATAACCCAATTTCTCAAAAAGAAGATGAAACGACTCAAGCTTTTTGAAAACAAATTTACTTTTACTTTATTCGAACAATAAAGTAATAAATTTAAATAAACGTGTGAAAGAAGTTTGACTTGAAATTTTATTTTGCCCACCAACAGAGCCGGATTATACCTTTCGTAGGCCCTTGGCACAGAGCCGTATTATACCTTTCGTAGGCCCTAGGCACAGAGCCGTATTATACCTTTCGTAGGCCCTAGGCACAGAGCCGTATTATACCTTTCGTAGGCCCTAGGCACAGAGCCGTATTATACCTTTCGTAGGCCCTAGGCACAGAGCCGTATTATACCTTTCGTAGGCCCGAGGCATAGCGGTTTTTGGGCCCTCCCCACCTTCCCTCTTTTCAAAATATATGCTAAAATTTTCTTGCATATTTTTTTTTTACATTTTTATTAATATGGATTTTAATGTACAAATTTGTTTATCGAACTTTATCTGCAATACCGACATACTGCCGATATTGCAGTTGATATCGATAATACCATTATGATTAGTTCGATCGATAACTATGTAAACACTTCACGTCAACAATACAACAACAAACCAGCAAAAAAAAAACAGCGAAATTGATGGTGAGATTAATTTAAAGCTAAATTATTTTTGTTAACAAATTTTTTTCTCCCAAGTTTTTCGTAGGCCCCTGAATTTCGTAGGCCCTAGGCACATGCCTAGTGTGCCTATAGGTTAATCTGGCCCTGCCCACCAATGAATAACCGATTCATAGAATTTATGATTTGAAATGGATTAAACCAATCCATTTCAAATCATAAATTCTATGAATCGGTTTTTAATTTTCTTTTATCTGCAAATTATATGTAATGGGAATGAGCCAATCTATGCAGTTATAAATTGTAATTCAAACTTATTGCGTAATCACTTGAAGCAAAGCGTCACTTTAAATAGGATGGTTGGAATCACTTTTAGTACTTCAAATATATATTTTATTTACTTAAGAACAGGCTGATCAATAGCTGATATACAGTTTTTAGTAAAATTCTCCTTATCTGTGGAATGAAAACAACTGAGTTTTTTTTCAATTATATTTTAATGTAGGCTGCAAATCAAACTCAAATCACAATATGTTGATTTAAAACATTAATTAATTCTTATTAGTGGATTGAAATAATTGATTTTAAAAAATATGATTTGGACGTTTCATCAGTCTATGACAAGACTATCCCAACAGCTGGTATACAACAATTCATGATTAATTCGTAATTTGCAGGTTTTTTAAAAAACTAATTTGTATAAGTTGATTCGAAACGCTGATTTGAATTAGATATTATATATTATTTTTTTATAATCAGATGAATGATTTGAATAAGATCTTTGCTAAATTAAAACAGATATTTTTTTTCCAATTATATTTTAATGTACTGCTACAAATCAAATTCAAATCATAATATGTTGATTTTAAATATTAATTTGTATCACTTGATTGAAAAATCATTGATTTTAAGTAGATGGTTTTGATTTTTAATGACGTTTTACTCAGTCCATGATAAGCTCAGTCCAACAGTTCATGACCAATTCGTAATTTACAGGTTTTTAAATAATTAATTTGAATCAGTTGATTGGAAACGCGGATTTAAATGAGATCTATTTTTTACTTTAATCATAATTAATTTGCCATAAGTAGCTAAACCATACAACCGATGTAGTTCGATTTATAGTTCATTCGTAATTGGTTGGTTTAGATAATTAACTTTAATCAACTGATTGCAAACGTTTATTCGAAACTGATTAATTTTGAATTTTAATCAAAATTCTTGCATTTATTTTTTTAAATTAAAAAATTAGATTAATTTGATTTAAATCGGTTTAAAGCTTAACGAAATTAAATGTAAAATTTGTTAAATTTTTAACACAATTATAACTGAATTATTATAAAAAAATTAATCGAAGCAAATCCGCTTCGGAAACAAAATTAAAGTATATTTTATAGTAATACATAAAACATGCAAATGCATCGCTAAAATTTATTGAAAATAGAAAAGTGTATCATTATTAACTTACAAGAAACTGGCTATAATAATTTCACAGATTTTCTTAAAAAAATATTTAAAATGAAAAAATTGTATGGCTTATGACTTAACAAGCCTGCAAATGCTGACAAATATTTCTATACAGAAGTTAATTTAAACAAAGGAAACGTGCTTCTATTTATATTTTTATCAGTCTATGAAAAGTCGATATATGCAGCCGATTTACTTCAATTTAACTAGAATTCGTCGTGTGAGGAATAAAATTATTACCTTGAATCAATTGATTAGAATCATTTAATCGAATAAGCTGATTATAATAACTTCATTTGGATAAGTTTATTTCTTTTAAGAGAATCCGTTAATCGCACCTGTTGATTCGCGTATAACGCTCATTGGTTAGAATCTTATATTTAAAAATCCCTCAAAATAAACTATTCTTTTGAAATACTTTGATCATTATTTTTATTAACTTCCCTCTAACCACCAATACACGAGATCATTTGCGATAAAAAAAATAACATTCATTCATGGAATATACGTTTTATGTTCGATTGCTTTTGAGTTAATTATTTATAATTAATGTATAAGCTTGGATTGAAAGTTCTTTCATTCAAAAAAATGGGGAGAAACCTTCATGAGTGCGACTGTTATTGGAAGTATTTTGTTCCTTTCGCATTAAAAGAATAATTTGATGGTTTAGATTTAGCATTAAATAACGATATGATATCGAATACAACTCGAACATTCTTCGCACAAATATCTTCAGGGCAGAATTAATGGTCTAAGTTAACTGATTTTTAGAAGAAAAAACAAGCGAATCTTTATGCAGCGCCGGTGGAAACGATTTCACTATCGACAAAGTAAGGGGAGGATAGGGGTGGAAGAAGTGTTGAATAAAGTTCATAGATCCATCGATTTAATCTATTTTTTTATCCATATTTCACCGGTGGAAGATGAATCGACCTGTGATTTCCTCCAATTATGTGTCACGCAAGGAAATCTTAAGAGAAAACTAATGAAAAATGCCTCTCTATATTAATGATTTCGTTCTTTCAAATAATCCCGCACCAACTGATAATGCAACGAATATAAACCCGCAAAAGAACTCTCGGTAATTGTTCACAAAAATCACTAATTACTTGGGCTACAGATTACTAGCGATGACCGATCCCCATTTAATCTTTAACCGATTGGGAGTAACTACAACATTTTGAGCCTGAATTGATGATGTCCAAAAGTTTATAAGCATAAAAACATGGCATTTATTGGGTTGAAATAAATGAATTGTTATTTGTAAGGAAAGAAAGAATTTTATAAAAAATTATTTAGGTACTTTATTTATGTCGCACTAGAGCTGCACAATGGGCTATTGGCGACGGTCTGGGAAACATCTCTGTGGATAATCCGAAGACACGCAATGTTGATCCTCTGCAGAGGGGGTGGCTCCCCTGTTTTGGTAGCCCGACGTGA
This sequence comes from Parasteatoda tepidariorum, assembly GCF_982258835.1. NCBI lineage: Eukaryota > Metazoa > Arthropoda > Arachnida > Araneae > Theridiidae > Parasteatoda > Parasteatoda tepidariorum. The sequence goes on along the minus strand of NC_141758.1, from coordinate 7,229,221 downwards.
AGTCGAGCAGTTTATGGTAAAACAGTTTAACGAGGACCGATACCGCGCACCCTCAGTTCCTATGCAGGCTGATCAAAGAGGTCACCCACCCGCTAATTGACCTCATCCAGCGATGATTGACATCGGTGTTCTACTGGGAACCGTGTCCTTAAGATTAGTCTGCTGCGGAAAAAAAAATATTTATAAAACGATGTTTTTATGGAGAGCAAAAACCGTCATTTTTAAATAATTTTATGAGAAACTTGTGCAGAATAAACTGAAGTACTGCTTGAAAAGTGCTTTGTAGAAACACATGTTAAGGAGGACTCCAAAATTCTCAAGGCTTTTTACACGCAATATCAGGCATATTCGCGTAATACATGCCCGAACATTTTTTCCGAAGGCATATTAATGAAAACACGTGAATGTGATGATCGGGAAATGGCTTGTCAAAAAAATAACACTAGCAAAATTATATTTACATCAACACTCGGAGAGTAAATCAAAAGTATTAATAAATAAGTAATACGCGTTGTTAAAAGGAGGTATTAAGCACGAATAAGCATTAATGAAGTAAATGCATAGGACCCTTTTAGATAAATAAGGGATATTATCATAACTATTAAACCTTATCAGCTCTACTGGATGTTAATCAACATGTTAGTTCAGAGCCTTGAGACGTGATCGTGTATTACTCCCTTCACGGCTGAAAGTATCACGTATAAAACGAGCCTTTCCGATTCTAACGGCCCAAAATCAATCTTCTTTGTCATTAAGTCAATCCTGAAAGGGTTAAAACGATTTTTTTTAAAAAATGACGTCGCTCTTGCATTTCAGCATGTCACTTGGTATATTATTTTGTTATACGCAGTTATTGGTCTAAACCTTTTTTTAAAAAAATTTTAAAAAATGACTAGGGGGAATAAAATAAGAATATACAGTTACTTTTTTCTACAGATTCGCTCTGATTTCATTTCATTTAATAAAAGTTAGGCATTTTGAAGCACATTTGAATTTGTTTTTTGCTTCTTTGCTGCCATCTCATTCAGCATCTAGGTGATTTTCATTAAAATCGAAGTGAAGGGAGCTAATCCACATTTTATAGAATTGCTGATTAAATATTTGCATGTTCAGTAGCGCACATAAGAGTGAACAATACATTCCCGATCCGAATTTTTACATACCCCGAGCATGTCGGGTAACATAATTATTGACCCCTGATGTTAAGCAAAATTTTGAAAATTCTCAATTTTCCACGTTCAAAAACTGAGTCCCATAAAACACAGATTTTTGTAGTTTTACTAACCTGTAACTAAACCGGTTTTGTAAAAGAAAAAAAACTTATTTTTGAAGCTTCATATATTAACTAGTTATTCAACTAAATTATGCGCAGAACTTTATTACTTTAACAGTATTCTTTTACATTTTCTAAATTAAAGAAAACGGAATAAAAAATTCACTAGAATGCACTCAGTGTTTTAATTTGCAGACACAAAACCTAATATTAAAATCTAACTCGTAGAAAAAGAAAGGTATCGAAACAATTAATAAAAAATTAAAGTTACTTTTAATGTAAAATAAAAAAAAAAATCTGGTATATGAGTCACAAGCTTTACAACTGATACACGTTACGCACGTCACAAGAGTTGAATTCTTTTTTTGTGACTGCAAGTAATGTTTGTTAAGATATAGAAAGATTTTACTCACCGCAGTTGAACCCTATGGCAAGCCTTCCCAAGATGAGCATTTCAAAACTGCCGCAAGATTTACTGAAGCACATCAGAGCTGCACCCGCTATTCCCATAATGTTGTTCAACAGCAGGCCGCCCTTCCTGAAAAACAATCACTCTGCATTTTTGGAGAATACATTTTAAAATTGTTTTTAACACATAAAATTTCTTACAAATGAAATGACTAACATTTAGCTTATCATCAATTGGAGATTTTTTACTAATGCGAGTCAATGAGATTCTCAACAGAGAATATGAGTCGCTCAGAAGCCAATGCGGTTAAGTCCAAAACACAACAATTGAGAAAATTAATGTTTTTTGATACATTAGTTTTTAAAATTCCTGGTTTATTAATTTAATTAGAAAAGTGTATAAACTCTTTTTTCGAGGTGTAAACTCTGCAAAAAAACAAGATATGTACAGGATGTGTAAATAAAAACGTAAGTATTTATTGAAATAATGACAGCATCTTAAAAATTTTAGGACTTATACCTTTTGGCAGTTGAAAAAGATAGGAAATTTATGTCTTCTAGTATAAACGAACTTCGATTTTTCTCAATCATCACTAGATACAGTGACTAATAGAAAATAAACTGTTGGATTATTTCAAAAATTGTTTTTTACTTCAAAACTAAAGTGGTACTTTTCTTTGTTTTAGGAAATGAAAAAAAAATTTAAAAAAAATAATAAATGCCACATTTTAAAAAAATACTACGAAAAATACCATACCCCTTTTTTTGGTGAAAAAATACTACCGTAGTATTAAAAATACTACGTCTGGCAACCCTGGTTACTATGAATTTCTTGTTTTTCAGTGTTACCAACAAATATCGAAAGAAGAAGAAGAATTTAATTTTTATTTCAAAGTTTACGTAAAAAAATATTGATAAAAGGTGGACTTATTCACAATGGCTTCTGAAATTATTTTATAATATATTCAGAAGCTATTAAAAAAATTGTTTAACCTAGAAAAAGTAACCAACGAGTAAATCCTTTAATAACTAAGAAGATTATTATTTATTTCATCAAAATTTCCAAAAATCAGAAAATATAAAAAAATGGACTTAACCGCATTGGCTTCTGAGCGGCTCATATATGAAACAGAGTTTACGTATGGATGGATGCGTGGCCTAAATTGAGAGTCAAGAGAATTCTAGACTAATTTACAGGTTTGGTTCCCAAAGAAGAACATAAAATATAGCCTATAAATAGATGAATAATGTACCTAAATTTACTTTCAGGAAATTGTCAGACTCATTAACTGGTTTGATTCTTAACGGAATACTTTATGAATTCCTGTGACCTAAATTGAGAATTAAGAAATCGCTAGATTTATTGACAGGTTTGATTCTACATGGAGAATATATAAACAGTCTATGAATGGTTGGATACTTAGCATAAATTGAGAAACAAGAAATCGCTAAATTTATTTACAGGCGTGTGGAATAAAATAAAGTGTTCTAAACAGGAAACCATCCTCCATACACTTTCGTGATTTAAAAATTTTCTAAATTTGTATCATTTCTTAAAAACAAAATGGAAAAGAAAAATTATATTAACTGATCAAATGTAGATACTAAATTCTAGTTTCTACAGTTTGTTCTCTGATCAATTATATAAAGCATTGCAAAGTTGTTCAATCGCTATTTCTTAATTAATTAGCACCGTGGAGAAATCTTTTCTTACCAAGAGCGATATTGCTCAATATTATCTGACCAATGTTGTAATTGTAAAATCAACAAATTTTCATAAACTTTATTGCTCGGTTAGAATCAAAAACTTAATTTCTTTAATTTTCAAATCCAATACAGAGACAATTCCAAAACTGTTTCCATCCATCCATCGTGATTTTGTAGCCAATAACAACGCGTTTTACTTCGGAACAAAATAAATTTTTCTACGAACAATAATAGAAACTATTCCAATTCTGCTTCATTTGCTAGTTTCCAAACTTTAGTATTATTTATTTTTTCTTTATTCTTAAACTAAAATTCTTCGTTATTCTCTAACGAATCACAGAACAGTTTTGAAGCCATTTCATTGTTATTTTACAGAACTGTTAACCAATTACAGAACTGTTTTGAAGCCATTTCATTGTTACTTTCTTACCAATGATATTTTCTGATCATTGTTATTCCATTATAAATTTTTTTTTATCCTGTTCCACTAAAAATGACCAAGGTATTTGAACAAGGCTTATTTAGGCGCAGTTTTTTCTTCGAATGTTATCGTCGGGCAGGTTTCTTTAAAATCACTAATAATTGCTCACTTTTCGCCAAAAGCGTGTAAGGAATTAAAGCAGAAACATTGTATACAATTATCGTTTTTCCGCGAATAAACGATAATACTAAAAGTAGATAAGTTTAAATTCCGCATCATTCTATAATCGAAAATCACAGATTCAAACGAAAGAGTATTGACTATTGGTATGCAACTTGATTCATCGATATCAATCGATTATTCGTAAGAATAAGAACACTGTCTTTAAATTCGCTTAACACTGAACAGTTTCGAAACGGAAAGAAATTTGAAAAAATCTTTCATTTAACTTGTGATTAATGAGGAAAAATATTCCAAGAAGAGAAAAATCACATATTTAATTCTTAAATTTTCAATCTCTTCTTTCAGGTATTTGCCGCAAAAATGTCATTCAACTAATATATTAATGGTCTGTTTCCTCTACTTCAAGAAATTTGATCGCAATTGTTTTTTGTTAGTTTCATAGAAGTATGCTGTCAAGTTTAAGCAAAGGACATTCGAATCTCAACCCTTTCGCGACTTGACTTGTAGGCCTGGGAGTCGGGAGACAAAGTAAGAGAGAGTTTTAAGATGAAATGCCTCAGATTCTTGTTTTTAATTCAAGAATGTTTCAGACTTTATCTTAGAGCGAGAAGCCAGTATTGGCCCTGATAACTGTTTAAGCAATTTCTCCGCAAATCAATTGTGGCTCACGTAAGAGTTTCCGGACCGGGAGCCCCCTTCCCACCTTCAAGCTTTATACAATACTTAGTAGTTCGATTGTCAATATAAAAGAAACACACCAAATATAATTCGTATTGTATTTTATTGAAATTTCGAATTTCTGTAGTCAATGGTAGTTTTTCATTTTATGCGAAGACTATACGCACTATACACATTATGATAGAGATTTGACCCGACGTGTATGCGCGCCAAACGTGTTTAAATGGTTAAAAGTAATTAGGCTAAATGTTTGTAGACATTTGCCTTGGAGCACATGTTAATTAGGCGTGAATGGTGATCGATTAGTTTCTCTTGAAGATTTCTGAAGCTATGGCGTGATAATTTGTGCTGTACGCCATGATTCACGATGGAGAGGCATTTGGAGGAACGGTACGTCATCAAATGTTGCGTTCAGCTCGCCTTATTCACTACGGACGCTTTCAAAGATTACCAGATGGTTATTTTCTATTTTAATTTGTAACCGGTGTTGAATGGCCAATCCATCTTTGGATTTTCGACTCTCAATGTTCCACTCTATAACCTTGTACTTTTAACCCAACCCAGAAGACAAGGGAACTCTTGGGACAGGCATTAGGTCAAACTTGCCTTCATGGAGGAATTTTTGATGCAACTTACATGCATTTGAGTCACATGGAGATGAAATACTACATAGAAACTCCTCCAGCGTGGATTCTAACCTATGATGCGTCTAAAACGAGGAATATTTTAAGTTTGCACAGTACTGAGCCGGGAAGAAAAGTCGTTTTGATCGACCCACAATCGCTGGAATTCGAATCTGGGGTCACATCACTGAGTGGAGAAAATACTCTGTCAAATGCTCGAGTTTCAAAGTGACGTCAAGCGTTCAAAGATAGTTAGGAACATAGGAAAGATGGCTAATGTTACTTTCAAACGTCGACTGCCGAAATCATGGGAAGATGAGAAACTATTTGGCAAAAGAGACATTGTGAAATTGATTTCAGATGAGGTTAAGAAATGTGCATCGGCTCATTTCTGTAACATCAAAACTCACTTGTAAGGTTAAAAGAGTTTTGAAATCTTCTTTGCTATCAACTGTGTGAGTTGCAAATGAAGAGCCAATTGATTATGGGTGTGGAAGATTTAACTTCCCTATCAGAGTTACCATTATTGGTGAGGAAATTTTACAAGCAAAAGTTTGGAGAGATAAAGCTGGGAGTGCGGCCGATTGTCGTTGAATTATTGCCGAAAATTTGAAGACACATTTGGCAGTTTGTATTACCGCCAAACGAAGCCACTTCAAATTCTCTTAGTCCAAGCTATAATTATTAATTGTTGTTTTGATAAATTTCTTTAGATTTATGAATATTGATTTAAAATTTTTTTCACCTTTTTCGTTGTCATCCTGCAAATTCTATACAATTAATAATGGCCCTCTCAATAATTTATTCAGCCCATATATTTGATCGTTGATTCCGCAACTACTCGACTTAAAAGCACTACTAGGGTTTTTATCTACCTTTTATGGAGCTTAAAAAATTTTAACGATGATTTCAAACAAAATTTTAAAGTTTTTTTCATCGATATAACAAATGTAAATAATTTCAAGTTAGATATGGCGATAAGCAACAAAGTTTATGCAGGGTGTTCAGCGTAGGACTGACTCATTCCAAAATTAAAAATTTCTGAAAACAAATAATGAAACGAAACGATATGTCTATTGGGAAAGTTGATAAAATTGTATTGTTATAATAGTAAAATTTTGGAATTTATTAACGAAAGTTGTCAAAAGAGGGAGCTGCATATTCCTTAAAATACATACAAATACCGTAGATAAACCGTAATCAAATCTGTGACATTCCAGTAGTACCAGAAATCGACAGTGTTTAAAAAAATACATGATCTATGCATAATAATAAACGCGGCTGTGTGTGTCTGTTTGTCCGTCTGTCTGTAATCACAATATATCGAACCAGAAGCCTCGCCCAGACACGAAACTCGGCACATAATTGTGTTTTGACATAATGAAGAAGTATTTTTTTTTCTTTTTCAAAAATTTGGATTAGTTTTTAAGTTATCAGTCATATTGAAGGAAAATCTATGCTTTTTCGTCTTCAAAGAGCCATATTCAAAAAACTATCAAAAATGCATATAATTTTCTCCACTCTTATAAATGTATGCTAATGCGAACCTTACAATTGGGTATAATATAGCCTACGTCACAGGTTGTGTTGTTCCTACTAAATTTAACCCATGAACGGCATTTTCTGCGAGCCTAACTTCAAGCCACAAATAAACAAACGAAGTGTTCGATCGTTTAAATAGCTGCTCTCCAGATTTTATTGCATTATAAAGAAAAGTTATTGAAACTAAATACAACTAAATAAACAACAACAACTAAAACAAATAACAACTACTAATAACAATAACTAAATAAACAACAACTAAATTCCATTCGTTTAGCATTGCGTCATATGTTGTTCCTACTAAATCGAAGTAGTTGTGTTTTTTTCATATTATACCCAATTGAAATATTAATTTTCGACAACTTAAACCAATGATATACGAAGGAATTAATAATTTAATTGTAAGGTTCGCATTAGTTTACATTTATCAAAGTGGAGAAAAGTTTAACTTTTGTATTAAAAATGTGGCAACATATTCGATACGTAAATAGAACGCTTCGCTTTGATATATTTGTCGTTGTTCATCTGGATATGAAGACAAAATTGCAGGACAGGAACACTTTAATTGTCCACTAATCTTCAGATTTCCTGCTATGTTTTAAAAAAACTTTATTTGAGAAAACTTTTAACGTGGCGGACAGCTGGCCGCCTTAGGCGGCTAGTATCTAATAAACCAGTACGACAACCTCCTTTAACGTTTCAACGCTAAAATTGATCTCTCTAAGTCATCGATGGCTTGCAGTGTCATCTATTGACAACTTTTAAAACTAAACTCCAAAATTTCTCTATAAAATTTTTTCCCAGCTTTCACAATAAGCATAGCGTTTGCTTCATTCTTCAAACATCCTTTAATTTTGAGATTTTCTTTGAAATCAATCGGTCAGAAGCTGGACACTTTACGTATTAATGTTATTGATCGGTAAAAAGACTTATGCTTTTTTTTTTTGTTTTAACTTTCTTTTTTAAACTAATGGAGGTTGACAAAATGTATAAGTTTACTGTTGCTCCTCAAAATTTTAAAACTTATTTTCATAGAAAAATTTTAAATTTGCTATTCGTGCTTTTTAATATGTAATATACATTTCCCTTTTCTCCAAAAATTTCTTCACCCTCACCAATAATGTATTAATGTATTCTGTCATAGAACATTTTTATTTGAATAATTTCCTTTCTTTGCTGAAGCATTAAAGTACTGCATCGAAACGTGATTTTATTTTTAATGGTAGTACTCTAAAGTACTAAATTAATGTTTATTGATGAAAACACTTCCTTTATGAATTATTTATAATACAAATAAATTCCAATCTTTCCCAAGAAACTTATATTAATGAGAAACTGCCGAATATTTCAGCTCAGTTTTTAAGTAATTTTCAGATATCCGCTTATTTCTGACGATTATTTTAAAATTAAAACTAAATTTTTAATGTGATACAGAGTTCTTTTTCGCCAGAAATTCACCTAAAATTCCTGCATATTATTCTTAGCTATTATTGCAGTTGCCATTTTCTTTCAGACTTAGTTTTTCTGCTGATATGCTGCCAATTTAAAAGAAAAAGTAACACTTAAATTTCTCTTTTTTTTTTCTCTCTCTGAAAAGTAGTCGACGGAAATGTATTTTCAAATGCCTTAACTATTAGGAAATGAGTTTCGAGTTACTTTGTCACGTAGCTGGAAATTATTTAACCGGACTTTTGCTTCATATTTTCTAAGAAAATGTATAAGAGTTTGAGCAGAGATGTGGAGTCGAAATTTTTATTATTTTGACTGTTTCAGAATGAGATACCTGCAAGTGACGTAGTGTAGGTATATCGATCTTGATCGGTTATTGAAACGTGGCATATGTTTACGTTAGCAATTGTTCTTTCCATTACATTTCGAGTAAGCCAAGCCCATCAAATATCAATTCTCTTATGTGACATTCTAGTTTCTTTCACAAAGATTTCAATTTTCTCACTATATATTTCTTACTTAACATAAAGAAAGGCACGAAGCCATAGAGAACATAAACACTGTAACATAATTATGCATCGAAGTTGCCAGGTACACAAAACAAAAATATATCACGGTTCAAATAAAATACATAATGAATCTATGCTAAGTAAAAGAGGTAGACGAGAAAGAATTATATTTCAACAAATTCGAGGTGCGATACGGCAATGTCATTAATTTCCCGTTAATTAACATTCTAACATTATGTGGAAAATTTTAGCTCGACTTTATCCCGTCATTTTGCGCATAGGTCACATGTGTGGGTCTCCGAGATCTTTTTGAAGTGCGAGTACCCAATTAAAAGGGTGTAGTTAAAGGGTGTATTGCATCAAATTCTTATGATTTTTGTTTTCTATTGCGCGGTAAAAATAACTTAACTGATTCCTATGTATGTAATTATCTTACTGTAATTATAAATTTAAGCATTACTGAATGACAAACATGATGGTGGCTACTTTACAGTAACATTTTGCTTACGGCTGGTATAGCAGGTGGCCTAGAGTGCTCATTATACTTAGTGCCGTAAGCAAAGAGTTTAGTAGAGTGTAAGAAGTAAGAAAATTCCTGTTGCTTCACTACACCGGGAACTATCCTTGGTTCTTGGCGTAATACAACATTTAATGGTACAGCCGTGATGGTTCAGGGGATAGGGCGTTCGCCTTCCAATGAGGTGAACCGGGGTTCGATCCCGGCGATGGCTGGTCGATACGAATTCCGCATCCGGCTAGCACCGACCACACGGCTGACGTGAAATATTCTCAGTGGTAGACGGATCATGGGTTAGAGTCCCCTTGCAGTCAGGCTAAAAATGGGAGGTTCTCGTGGTCTTCCACTCCATGTAACGCAAATGCGGCTTAGTTCCATCAAAAAGTTCTCCACGAAGGCAAATTTCTCCCAATACTTGATCCAAGAGTTCCCTTGTCTTCTGGATTGGGTTAAAAATTACAAGGCTACGGAGTTGAACATTAGTAGACGTTAACACAAAAATTGGGTCGGCTGTTCAACGACGGTTATAAAATATAAAAATAAAACATTTAATGGTAAAGCCACTTTGGTGAAGAGTAGTTGCCACCTTTTTTGGTGTAAAGATACGCGATATTTTATGCAGTGTAAGAGTTAAAAATTTTGGTTTATTGTTTAAATTAAAAAGGCGTATTTTGCGTTCAATTTTACTAATGTGTAGTTTGAAATAAGTTCTTATTTTTCAAAAGCGCATTTTTAAGTGTTTCTATTCCTTAAACACGCGTTATACGTTAAATTTATTATCTTAACGCAATTTCGAGCCTTAAACGTGTATTTTAGCTATGTTATAAAAAAGCACAGAATTTTTTTTTGTTCTCCCTTGAAAAATTCTTTTATTCTCTCCCCCCCCCGAAAAAAAACGATTTCAGAAAATTAATTTCAGAACTTCCCTTGAAAGAATTTCAATTTTATGGTAATCCGAATTTCCAATTATTTGCCAATTATCAGTTGCTCGTTTAGTAACAATGCACGCCAAACAGATGTCAACAAGAAATGGCGAAACTAGTTGTGTAAATTGAATAAAATATTTGAATTATTCACTCTGTCTTCGGGGACGGAAAACTAGGCGATACTTTTTCAAATATTTCACTCACCCTTCGCCAATTTTCAGAAAAGCGTGTCCCTTAATGAATTCCATCTACATATGAAAAGTGGGGAAAACTATTTTACATAAGCGGACTCGGAAATTGCTTGGAGGTTAAAAATAGAGCCGCAAAACTTTGGAAGAGATGTCTTTTGCAAATCTACCTTTGGTGTTAAATGCTAATGAGGATAATTTTTGATGAAAGATATCTATTCAAAAACAACCTCCTAATTGCCGCGTCAAAGCCTCAAACAAGAAAATTGAGACATCTTTCTCAGAGAAGGGACACTTTTAGACTATGTAGAGGCGATTTTTCTTACAGAATAACAAAGGCACAATGGTATATATGCACACAATTAACGGAAGTTATAATACGTTTACATTATGTTGCTCTCTATGTTTTTGGCACCAAAAATGTTAAGCTGTGTGATATTAATTTAAGACTGGAGATGAGACAGCAAAACACATTTATTTAACATACAGAGATCAAACATATTTGTGTGTCCCAATGCGGCATGCATGATAAAATAATAAACACCTATTTAGTGCATTCGATATCGATATCCGTTGGATCTAAAATAACGAGAAGTGTTGTCTCAAAATGCACGAGTGGCCCTTACATTATTTAACACGTTCATGCCGGGAAAAGTGAAAATACTGGTACGGGAAAAGAGAAAATACTGGTAGAAGAACTATTTCAATATTAGATAATATTCGGGAGGAGTTAATCTATCCTCAACAATAACAATTTACTGTAAGGAAATTTATCACGGCGGAGAAGCAATTCAATGTAAAAATTGAATCCGTTAAAAACAATTGGTAGTTATGGATTTTTATTATTCCCAGAAAAAACAAAGGAAAATAACAAAGGAACTGAAATATATATTTAGGATACAATTTGAAATATTTCGGTCAAAATAACAGGATTTCAGGTATATACGATGGAAAAATATATATATATATATATATATATATATATATATATATATATATATATATATATATATATATATATATATATATATATATATATCTATATATATATATATCTATATCTATATCTATATCTATATATATCTATATCTATATATATATATATCTATATATATATATATCTATATCTATATATATATATATATATATATATATATATCTATATATATATATCTATATATATATATATATATATATATATATATATATTTTTATTTTTTATTTTTTATTTTATTTTAACTTTTAACGGAGAGGTTACTATTTCAAAAATTGAAAATTTTAAATGATTAAGAAATTGTCAACAATAATAAAGTAGGCATATTTATTTTAAAACATTTCTCAAAATGTGGTAAGCATTACAAAATTTATTTCTAAAAAAAAGAAAAGTTTTAACAAGCATGTGTGAAATCAAATGATTTTCAGAATATTCTAAATTATTTTATTCTATACTTACTAAAATAATAATAAAATGCATTTAGGCGATAAAAAAGGCAGAGAATTTTTTAAAAGCTGAAATCGTTATATTTAATAACAATGTGACCAGTCGTGAAAGTTCATTTTGCCCTATATTCTGAAATACAGGTGGCTCAGGGGACAGAGCGCTTTTCCTTCCAATGAGGTGAACAGGGTTCGAATCCCAGCGATGGCTGGTCGAAATGAAATCCGCACTCGACTAACAACGACCGCAGTGATGACGTAAAATATCCTTAGTGATAAACGGATCATGGGTTAGAGTTCTCTTGCCGTCAGACTATCCGTGGGTAGTTTTCGTGGTTTACCTCTCCATGGAACGCAAATGCGAATTCGTTCCATCAAAAAGTCCTCCACGAATGCAAATTTCCCCAATACGTGATACAGAAGTTCCCTTGTCTTATGGATTATGTTCAAAATTACAATACGGAGTGGAACATTGTTAGTAATAAACTCAAACTCAAATTAGGTCGGCTGTTCAGCTACGGTTATATTCTGAAATTAAACAAAAATGTATAAGATTAAAAAAAAAAAGAGTTAGTAGATATCTTTTTCTTCCTTCCTTTCCTCCTTAAAGAAGCTTTATTTTTCTTTTAGCTCGAGAGTCGTTTTGTTCCCAAGGATCCTGAAATTGGGTTAGAGAATTTTAGTGGCAACTTTAGCTTGCTCTCCCATAAAAGCGTTAAATTTTTTAAATTAGTTTCTCTAGATATCGAACGTAAAACTAACTATTGACATATTTCTGAACATTGAAACATTGATAAAATAATAAATTGAATTTTTACTCTACAATTGTAATGTTTACAGCATGCAAATTATTTTATTTTATAACGTCGTTGAACAGCCGACGAACATGGGTTTACGACTACTAATGTTCAACTCCGTAGCCTTGTAAATTTTGAACCCAATCCAGAAGACAAGGGAACTCCTGGATCGAGAATTGGGAGAAATTTGCCTTCGTGGAGGACTTTTTGATAAAGCTAACCCGAATTTGCGTTACATGGAGAGGCCTCCATGAGGCCTCCATGGAGAGCCACGAGAACCTCCTACGGTTAGCCTGACGACAAGGAGACTAACCCATGATCCGTCTACCACTGAGGATATTCATTGTGGACACGTCAGCATTGTGGTCGGTGCAAGCCGGATACGGTATTCGCAACGACTGGGATTCGTAGGCGAACGCTCTATCCCCTGAGCCATCGCGACTCGCATGCAAATAATTTTATTTTATAACCGTCGTTGAACAGCCGACCCAATTTCATGGGTTTACGACTACTTACGTTCAACTCCGTAGCCTTGTAATTTTGAACCAATCCAGAAGGCAAGGAAACTCCTGGATCAGTACCCCCAGAGGTATTGATTTGTTGTGGGAACATGGAGGACTTTGAGACTCGACAGATTTAACGTGCATCAGTCACCATTTACTACACGGGGAGTCTTCGGCCGGCGAGGATCGAACCCACGACCTCTTGGATATGGGCCCAGCGCCCTACCGACCAGGCTATCCCGGCCCATGCAAATAATTATAGATATTTATGCTACAGATGTAATGATGAGTAGAGTAGACTTACCGCCCAAACTTGTTGGCGATGCCTCCGCCCATTATACCGCCAACCATTCCTCCAATGGCAAAGATGGAGACAGCCACAGACCAAATGAGATCTCTGTTGTCTTCAGTGATTGTATTACCAGTTCTATCGTAATACACATTACTTATGAATTGCTTGATGACCTAAAAAGCAAAAAAACATCCATGTATGTCTCTCTTTTCAAATGTTACCCTCATTTAGTTAGGCAGTTTTTTTTATTATCTAACATAAGCTCAAATATATTTAATAGAAGAGTCGAATCAGTCACACAAACACTCAGTTTTACTTCAACTTCAGTTATTCACTGTTATAAAATTTGGATAGTGTAGAACCATATTTTGGAGTATGTTGAACCATAATTTGGAACGTGTTGAAAATTTGGATGGTTTTAAACCACGTTTTGGCGTTTGTTGTTAATTTGGATCGTTTTGAAAATTTAGATCGTGTTGAAGCATATTTTGGAGCGTGTTGAAAATTGAGAATGTGTTGAAAATTTGGAGTGTATTGAATCATGATTTCTGCAACCTTAATATGGCATTAAGTTGTACCACAATATCTTAAGCATTAACTTGATTACACGATACTATTATTTTATTCGAATGGAAACGTGCAATGAATTTGTAATAAAAATATAGTTCAAAGTATCCATATTATGGTTCAACGATGAATACATCTTTTGAAAGTATATTTGAGATTACATGTGTGAAATGAAGACCTTCTCCTGCACTTTTGTTTGAAGTTGCACTCTGGTTTTCATTCATTTTTATTTAAAATTCTTCTTATGTATTGTTTCTAAATACGTATTTTACAAATTTTCCGAATTTCTTACTTGATCATGATGTTTTAGACACAGACGCTCGACTGAACAATTTGAAAAATCTGACTTATCATTCAATACATTGCCTCAAGCTCCTCATTTAAGACTGTGCATAATATTTATGGGTTGGACGAAGAGCTTGTTTTCTTGATCATTATTAGTTAAGCTGCATGTCCGCAAAAGTTTTTGTTGCTATCACAGATAACGTAAGTCTAAAAATATTTTGTTTTTGGAAACCTTGTTTGATTAGAACATAATGAGAGAAAGTAAAGCTGAGATCTAGTGAAAGCACGTTCTGCTTCAACTGCTGCATCTAAACTTCTTACACGCCACCAGTGTACCATTCGTTTCTATTTATAAGACTGATTTTATTTCGGAAAGATCAAAGAAGCCTCATTTATAGGCAGAACGAAGTAGATTCTTTAGAAGAGTTTGCTCACTTAAGGGGGCCTCTTCCCACGCCATCTTGGATTGCATTTTTTGATTTCTTTTTTTTTTCATGCTAAATAAGTTTTTCATGATAGAGAGATGTCCCAGGTAGCCTAGAAGTAAATCTGCTGAACTGTCTTTATAAATCCAAATACGCCTGCGACCTCAACGTAGTCCGGTAGAGATTAGCGTTCTAGAAGTTCAGATAGATTTTAAATCATGTATTTTGTTTTATAGCTGTCGTTGAACTGCTGACCCAATTTTTTTTGGGGGGGGGGGAGAGGGGTTTACGACTACTAATGCTAAACTAAACTCCATAGCCTTGTAATTATGAAACCAATCCAGAAGACAAGGGAACTCCTGGATCAAGTACTGAAAGAAATTTTCCATCGTGGAGAATTTTTTGATGGAACTAACCCACATTTGCTTTACATGGAGAGGAAAACTACGAAAACCTCCCGCGGTTAGACGAAAAGGGGAACCATGATCTAACATACCACTGAGGATACGTTATGTCAACACTGTTTTCGGTGAGAGCCGGGTGCGGAACTTGAATGGGTCAGCTATCGCTGGGATCGAACCCGGGTCACCTAATTGGGAGCGAGGTCTCGATTCCCCGACTCTAAGAGATATGTTAGAAAATTTCTTAAAGATAAAGTTTTTAATGCATAAAAAATTAAGTTAAATCTTACACTGGGATACTAAAAAAATGGAGTAACTCCCTATACAGTTAAGCCTGTAATAAACGTTACTTTTGTCATTTTTCAGTGTTCTCTCAATTTAGCTTTTAAATTTAGTTTAAGTTTAGATGTGGAAAAGATTAAAAGGAATTTCTCAGAAATTTTCTTTTATTTCTTTGCTTGCTTTTTAAAAAGAAATAAAAAAGCTTAGTAGAAGAAAAGTATCAGCAGATGCTGTAATATTCTGCAGAGTCGATTGTCTCGTTGGAGCGTTTTTGCAACCGGGACTGAGCCTTCAGAAATGATTGAAAATTAAGGAATAGCTTTATTAGATTGGGAGAAATAAAACTTCTATTTCGAAAATATAAAGAAAAAAATTTCTTAAATTATTGAAGACTACACATTTGTCTGCTTTTAGACTTTTTTTGTAAACTTTAATTTTTTTTTTGTAAATTTCATCTTTGACTATCTAATAATAATTGCAGTTTTTACTTAAGGTTTTATTTGATTATATTTTTATGCAAGCTGGTTTACAAGAAAAGAGAAATTGACCCTTAACCCTGCTCACGCAAAATAAATAAAAATAATTGATGAAATAAATAACTGCAACTGATAAATAAAAGAATAAAAGTAAAAAAAAAAAAATTAGCATACGAATATCAAAAATTGTAAGCCATCAATGGGTTATACAGTTTTCGTATATTAAAAAAATATATATATATTCAAACTCCTTAACGAAATTCTGCAATCGTGAAAGCGCACGATGCAAAAATACGACCCGAATTCTCACGATTTCTCTGTATCTATAAATAGACATTCGTCGTGAGGAAACAAAGAATTCGATCAAACACCCATCGCTAAATGCAACTGGAAATAACCGGAAAAAAAACTGAGGGGGGTAGAAAAATATTAAGTCACGATTCCCGGGGACTCACGGGAGGATATTGGAGAGGGGGGGGGGATCGAAAAAATAAGTTGCACATCGGGACAGAGGAAAAAGAATTTTCTTTTTAGTAAGATTACTACTACAGAAACGAAATCTTTACCATAAAACAGGATGAGAGGGGGCGTTGAATGAAAGGTGGGTGGGGGGAGTTATTGACGTCACGACGCGTTGCTAGGGGGAACGGGAGGCGCAGGAGCTCTTCCGCCTCAAATGTCAGAGTTCACCTTGGATTTAAGGGGATGCCCTTACGGGACAGTGGCTGGTTTACCTGAGTGAAAAGATGCTGGGGAGAAGGGATGAGATGCAGCACCTCCTGAGATGGGATGAGGGAAGAGCGAGAGCACGTCTAGGATGATTGAAGGATGCCGAAGAAACATTCTTCGCTACCTGGCTGGTGGAGGAAGGGAGAGGGAGACATTCTAAGCCATAGCTTCGAGGTGAGGAGTGTTCGAATCAATTTTCGTGGATTAAATAAAAATCATTGTTGACGCAATGAATAGAAACGGGTTGATATCCATTTATTTTACAAGGCTTTTATATTCATTTTTCGTACAACTTAGTTGTTAAATTGCGTCAGCTGGCAGCTTTACAGTGTGCTGGTGTTATGCTATTCTCAGAACAATTTTATCGTTAAATACTATTAGTTTACGGTTTTATATAACGCAAAGGTTTTCAACAACTTTTTAGTTAAAAGTTTGCAGTTTTACACCGCGAAGCTGATATGCTACATTCATAACAATTTTATATATAGTATTTAATATCGTATATTTATGCCTTCACACAACGCGTAGATCATGGAACAGTTTGTAGTTAAATGATGTAAGTTTGCGTATTTATATAGTATGTACAATCCTTATACCATAATCAAAACCATTTTGTCAATAATGGGAGAAACATACTCGGGAGTAACATAACCGTCTACTAACCTTGCAGCAAACCAAACCTGTAGATAATGTTTATATTATGATAATTAATAGCTGAAATCTACTATAAGTGCATATAAGTACCCACTAAATAATAGTTTCGTGTCAAGATTTAGTTATAGTTTTGTTTATACTTGCGATTTCATACAACACTAAGTGCTTTTAAGCTCAGTTTGAAACAATTTTGCAGTTAAATGGTTTAAGGTTTGCATTTTTTCATCATAGAATCTTTATACCATAATCAAAACCATATTATCGTTTAATATCGTATATTTGGGGCTTCATACCACGCTAACGTTTTTATTCACATTTTGGAACAGTATTATTGTCTGGCTTAAGTTTGTAGCTTTGCAATGAGCAAGCACCATATTCAACACAATTTCCTCGTTAAATATCGCATGCTTTTGACTTCATACAACACACACTATATTACGCTCTTTTTTGAAAAATATTGTTGTTAAGTGACGTAACTTTACATTTTTACAACGTGCAACCGAAATACCACATTTAAAACATCTGTATTCAAATTATTCACCATCCATCCCTTGAAAAAAAAAAAACTTTGCAGGAAGTCATTTTGTTCTCCTCGGACGTCATAGCAGAACGTGACTATATCTTTCTTCCACTCTTTCCTCTTTAATGTATTATTTCGCTGAATTTGGTATGGTCTTAAGGGAGTATAAACAACATCTTAACTTTAGAAGATAAATTAGAGCTTCGACGCATAGTGTACCCTAAAGCAGACCCACCACAGCCGCCACTTTCAAATGAATTTTTCACCTTCGAAATTAAATGATTACATAAAAAAAATATGTCGAAAGATAACGTATGATAATAAAAAAAATCAAAACATGCGAATCTCTTACCGGAAGTTAAAACAATCTCTGCAGTCTCTTACCATTGAGAGTGTGATACATAGTAGGTATAATAGAGTCAATACTATATTTAGCGCTTCATATATTTGAGGCTCTAAGGCAACTCAAGGCTGAATTTGTAGCTTTGCGCTAATATTATATTTTAAACAACTTATTTCTGTCTGCACTTCGAATCAGAATTAGTTAATCATATTTCAGTGTTCTTAATTATTCCAGAAACAACTTAAGACACACAAAATGGTTTACTAATCAGTTCTATTTAGAAATATATATATAAAAAAAATATTCACTTCATTAATGAAACTCGAAACGCTCAAAAGATATAAAATGGTGTAAATATGAATATATTAATGCTAAAAAATAAATATAAACTCAAAGCCATTTTGTTTCTTCGCCACAAAAAAGAAGGAACACGATCAAGATAAAAACAAAACCAACTATTACCATAGCAACTTAATTTAACGAACTAGATCGAAGTTAAAGATTAAACAGACAATAATTGGGTATAATATAAAAAAACACAACTACTTCCACTTAGTAGGAATAACATTTACCATGACGCAATGCTAAATTCTATGCCACTATCCACATAAATGCCACTATCCCCATAAATCAATTATTAATCAAAAATCGAATATCAATTACTTTTCTTTATAATGCAATAAAATCTGGCAAGCAGCTATTTAAACGATCAAACACTTCGTTTGTTTATTTGTGGCTTGAAGTTCGGCTCGCAGAAAATGCCGTTCATGGGTTAAATTTAGTAGGATTAACACAACCTGTGACGTAGGCTATAGTATACCCAATTGGGTATACTATAGCCTACGTCACAGATCGTGATATCCCTACTAAATTTAACTAGTAAACAACATTTTCTGCGAACCTGATTTCTAGCAACAAGTAAAAGCATCAAACGAAGTGTCTTGTTATAAGTCGCTACTCGCCAGGTTGGAATTGTATTAGTCTAGTTCCTTTGGAAATAATTTATATTGTTGTTTTACCGAAGTTTATGAATTTAGTAAGCATATTTAAAACTCAATTTATAAATTAAACTAAAAGGTAAATGTTATTCCCAGTAAGTGGAAGTAGTTGTGCTTTTTTCATATTATACCCAATTATCAGCAAATTTATTCATTAAATACTTCTTAAAATACTTATGCTTTTTTGAACAACTTTGTTGTTAAATATATATGCTTGTAGCTTTGAAGTGCGTCTAAGCACGTCATACTATATTCATTACCACTTTTTTTTTTAGTTTTGGAAATACTGCAGGTTTATGGCTCTATTCATCAAAAATTTAAAAAATTTAGACCTCCACCAACTTTATTATTTTATTTTATTTATTTTTTAAACACACAAAAATTAAATTAAATTTAAAAAAAATAGTAGAATTTCCTAATCTAAAAGTACCATTTGAAATACTTTATTATGAACAATAAAAAAAATGTGTGAACAAACATATGAATAATATAGGATAAGAATAATATGTAAATAAATTTAAAATACTTATTTTTTCTAAAAAAGATTTTTTTTAATATTTAATAATTACAATGAAACAATTTAGTTCCAATTAGGTGCGAATCGTACCAACTTTCCTGATCGACGGAATTTTAAACAAATATCGATTAATCACCAAAATAGCTTCGAATAATTTTAAGCATGATGTAGAGGGGAGATGAAAAAAATTCTTACCAGCTGAGGAGCATTGATGACACCAGTATTATATCCAAAATTGATCATTCCAAGTACGGCGGCAAATATGGCATAGACCAGGCTGCATGTCAAACCCTAAAACAAAGAAAACAAATTTTAGTTACAAAAGAGAAAGAACATTGCTTGATAAAACTAAAAACTAACACAATTTCATTTTTTTTACAAAATATATCAATTATGAATAATTCTAAATTCCCAGAAAACAATTATAGGGTAAAAAAATATTACTTTGTAATTTACGTGAACTATTTGGTTTTAAACGCAAGTGGGCACTTGCACTCCAAGTATCTGAGGGAATTTTATTTATCGACTAAGTCAACCTTCATCTATCAAAAGGTACCCCATGCTAGAATCAAGTTAACATCTCTTATATACTAGTGATTCGGTATTTAATATTTATAGTGGTAGTTACACCACGTTACTCCCCTTCCAGAATTTTATCTGTGATAGAATTCGACGAACAGATACCACTAGTTGAATAATGCTGTTTTATTTGTTAACTTCAATTTTTTGCTCATTATATTTTTATTTTTCTTCCAAGCATTTCGCTCGTTATTTTTTTTTATAGCTTTTTCGCTATTTTTCCCATCATTTTTTTAAAGCTTTTCGCTATTATTATTTTTTTTTCTAGCATTTCGCTCATTATTATTTATTAACCGGGAGACTTTATTTACACTTCACCGGATTTTTTTCTTTTTTTTTCTTTGAGCAGTATATATATATTTTTTTAAGCAAATCAACTGTTTAATGTGGATTCATCCATCAATATTGACAATTTCTTATCACGTCCGGGTCACCAATGAGGGAATTTCAATTATCGACTAAGTCAACCTTCATCTATCAAAAGGTACCTCGTGAAAGAATCAAGTTAACATCTCTTATATACTAGTGATTCGGTATTTAATATTTATAGTGGTAGTTACGCCACATATCTATGCCCACACATGTGACCTATGACGTCAGCGCCAGCTTATCTTTATCAGCAAAATGGCGGATTAAAGTTAAGTTTCTCTATATAACTTCGAATGTAAATTAACAATAAGTTAATTAAATACAGAATCGTATTGCGCATCGAATTTGCTGCAATATAATTCTTTCCTATTTGTTTATGTATTTTATAGCAACCGTGATATTTTCTGTTCTGTGTACCTGGCAACTTCGATGCATAATAAGCTTGTTTATGTTCTACATGACTTTGTGTGGTGTAAAGTCCCGCTGCCCGGTATGCAATTTCTAGCTAT
Source organism: Parasteatoda tepidariorum (assembly GCF_982258835.1). Classification (NCBI taxonomy): domain Eukaryota; kingdom Metazoa; phylum Arthropoda; class Arachnida; order Araneae; family Theridiidae; genus Parasteatoda; species Parasteatoda tepidariorum. Next base: position 7,208,114 of record NC_141758.1, on the reverse strand, counting down.
TCCCAACACTGATTTTTATGATAATTTTTTTAAGATGAAGATTAAGGGCCATTAACTGGTATTCTCTACACTAATGTTTTCTTTAATCTATTTAAGCTGCCCGAATTACTAGGGAAATTTCAATATCAATTCTGAAGCAATGTGCATGCGCAGAACTACAAATTTAAGTTAGAAAGCAAATTCTTTCAAGTTCTGGCTATTAATTAGATTATTCCAACAATAAAAATTGTTCTTTTCTAATTTGTAAAAAAAAATTTTAAATTTATTTAAACTTTTCACCAAAATGAAATTTTACTTTTGAAAAATTTTTTACAAATAAATTTAAAAGCTGAAATTATAAATAATATTTTTTATTATCAAGATACGATTTGAATTTTGTAAAAATAATATTTATATTCGAATTAACAGAATAACCACAGAACAAGAATACATTAGATCAAATTCTGATTTCGTCTCAATAGGGTCGTGTTGAAGTTCAATCCATTTAATTTGCATAAAAATTATTCTCAACTTATAACGAAGATTAAAAAAAATTGCTCTGAAATGAATTAAATCAGCAGAAGTTGATAAAAACAGATTCTCGAAACGAATTGATATTTCTGACGATTTGAATTATTTCTTGAATCGATTACATAAACTGGATGAAAAATGCAGAAAGCGACTCATTAATACTTTTAATTGCGGCACTTTCCAAAAGAGTTACTTGATTGAAAAGAATAGTTAAAGTCACATTAAATTTAATAAGAAATTAGAAATCTGTACGGTCATTAGCTTAGAGGCATTACTTTCTTCGCCAAGAAAGAGAGAGCTTGGCGATGAAAGGAAAAAAAAAAGTTGCGCTAATTCATTAAAACAACAGCTTTGAATGACGGTCAGGAATCTTAGCTATTTACTTGCCCGGGGCATGGAGAAAAAAAATATTTAATGACTTTTAATTTCAAAATGAAAAGTTCGCTAATGAAGAATGTTTTCGAGAAGGGTTCGTTTGTCCGTATCGTCCAAGATGAAATGTCAACTAATGACAGAGGTCTGAGAACTTCAATAACTTTCAGTTTTTTACGGGTTTACTTAAAGAATCAAATGAGAGTTTTAATTTTAAAATAAGTAAAAAGAAATGTTTGTTTAAAGAAAAGAGTAATAGATACTGCAGATAGTTTTATTCTGTGCGAACAATAAATATGTTACCTCTTATTTACATTTGTTCTAAAAAGTAGCTTCTTGAATACAGTATTATTTTCAGTGAATTTTATAACCGCAGGGTCTTTTATCACTTTCAATGTATAACCTACTGAAGTAGTAGATATAAAAAAAAAATCTACACTCACGATGCAAATCTAAACACAAGGAAAGTGAATTTTTTAAATGAGTAGGAGGCTTAGCTCCTTGTCAGCTTCCCCCACCGACCCCCGTAGTTGCTTCTCATACATCATTGTAGATTAAGGGGGAAGAACAGTTTATGTTTATTTTTAAAGATATTATGATTGGATTGTCATGTATTACCTTTTGAAGAAATTTAGAAAATCAATAACTTGAAAAATCGGTATCCCAGGGAGTTATTACTCAGTGAAGAAAGGATAGTGCTGAGGAAAAACGTGCAGTTTTTTTCCCTTCAGAATTAGCTTTAATGGGCATAAATTGCTTTTCCTCTTTGATCTTCTTAATAGGTTTTCTTCTTTAAAATCAATAAAAAAAGATAATTTTGTTTAAAAAAATATAAATATTATAATTTAATGCAATTAATTAAAACGTGATAAATGAAATGAGAGGATAACTGGATTTGAAAAACAATTAAATGCACTTTTGAAAAAAAAAAATTGATTTTAGGAATACAGAATACGCGACATAATAAGCAGTATTAAGTGCGAAGTTCTTTTACCTGTTAACAACATATAAAGATAATCTTATGCCAAATAACAGTTCGAATTGGAAACAGTTTTTTTCTCTCTTCAGTGTTTATATCCTTAAAAATAGCCAAGTAAACGTTAAAATTTATACCTTATTTTTTATTCATTCTTTTTTTTTTTGTTGCTATTTTTGACATCAAGTCAACCTCGAGCTTATAAAAGGAAGATTGCATTTACGCAAATTAATAAGTAATTATTATTTGAAAAAACAAAACAGCAAATAAAACATAAAATTGCAATAACTTTCGAAGAAATCGGAATGTTGAAAAAAAATTTCTCGTTAAAATTACTATTTAAAATGGACATCAGCCTTCAAATGTCAACTCTGTAGTTGCATTTCAGTGGACAGTAGATCGACCAACATGGTTTCTTACAGCATGTTTAATAGTTAAAAATTCTCGAACTATTTATTAAATGTTCTTTTTTATTTCATCTTCATTCCTGTGTAGTTTTCAATACACTTTAGTAATGTCAAACTTCTAATTCTTATAGTTTTTGCGCAGTAAAACAAACCGCAGTTTGCCAAATGGAAATGGAAAATTTCATGATCCGAGGATAACAAATGGATAAGAGACTTATTTATGAATCGGAGATAACAAACGGAAATGGGTACGGTAATTCGAGTACGGCAAATAGAAATAGAACTGTAATTCTGAGTCGGGGCTAACAAACATAAATGGATTCATAATTTAGGATTCAGTGATAGCATACAGAAATGGAATGTAATTCCTGATTCAGAGAAAGCAAAAGGAAAATGGAAATGCAATTTGTGATTCAGGGATAACAAACTAGAACGGAACTGTAATTCTTGTTTCAGAGATAACGAATCGAAATGGAAATGCAATTCTTGATTCATAGATAACGAACGGAAAAGGAACTGTAATTCTTGATTCATAGATATCGAACGGAAATGGAAATGTAATTCTTGATTCAGAGACAACAAAAGGAAATAGAACTGTAATTCTTGATACAGAGATAACGAACGGAAATGGAAGCATTATTCACGATTCAGGGATAAGAAATGGTTATGTAACTAAAAATAAGAGATCCAAGGGAAACGATTGGTTTTGACACACTTTGTGATCTGCAAGTACTAAATCGAAATAAGATTCTGGTTAATGATTTGGAAATAATAATCAGATTTAGAGAGTCCGGCGTCGATTGAATGTTGACGACAGGGATTGGGCACATTTCATTTAGTGAAATCCTTATTATTCTTGTAGAATCAAATGAACGTATTGTCGCTCACTTTTCACGACTGTGGAATTTACTAAATATTATTGAAATGGAAATAAAAGAATTTTAGTCGTTTAAATAGAATCCATGATTTCATTTTGTATCAGTAAAACATAATATTGAGTAATCGCCGAATCGAACAGGGACTGTAACTCATGATTTATTATAATTTATGATCCGGGTTATTTTTCTAAATGGGCCGGTCATTATCATGTTGCTGTTGTCTCCAAGAAGCTGTTGTCATATTGCTGTAGCATAGCAACCAAAGGAAGCTTTTCAGATACACACAAGTAAATAATTCATGTCTAATAAAGTGTTAATAATTTTTCTGTATTTATTTTTTTAACAAATTATAGTTGATGGCATGCAATCCCGAGGAAGCACACTCTGATAATTGAGAGTATATACCAGATATTAATACAATGAATAAACGTTACTGAGTCTGAAGTATTTCGTCCGAGGGAGTGATGGCTTACTTTCTCGAACAAATTGTTTTCGAAAGCTCCTCTCTCAGTGAAGGGGGGATAAACATAAAATTTTATGAGGACGTTCGAACCAATAATGTAAAAAGGGTGCAGAAGGAAAAGAGCCCGAAGATTTTCGCCATTCCAGAATGTAGCCCCGGGAAGCGTATTTTTGTAAGATGGCGAATAATAAAGCTTTATGATCATCAGTTTGTGAGACACTATTCCATGATGTATAGCCAATAGAAGAAATCGATCACTCTAAGGGGCATATCACAAATTATATATGTATAATTCGAATATCTTGAACACCCTGAATAGTTTTTTTTAATCTAATGATCGGATTTTCACGTTCTGGGAATCTTAATGGTCTGAGGACTTAATACGTTAAATATTCGACTTTTTTAAAATTAAACTTATTAAGAAAGATGTATATACCCTACAATTCAAATTTTTTTCAATTTCTAATTAAGTAAAGCAGAAAATAATAAATAGTTATTAAAAATTGAAAAGTTCAATGTTAAATGGGGTATGTAACATTTTTACGAAAATAAGTTTTTTGTTTTGGAATCTGTACAGGTAAACGCAATGTTCAGAGTTCGAATGGGGCATGTATTATGGTTCGAGCCTTACACTTCACCCAGTAGTTTTTGTTCATTTTTGAAAAGAGGTATGTGTAACACTAGCCCCGTTTCTACAATGACTTGGTACAACTATAGCAACAGTTTATCACGGAGAATGGAATAATCGCGAATCGATTACAATAATAATTACTGTAATCAATCCTAGAATGAGGTTTATCAATATTATGATTTCGTAATGGTGGCAAAGTGAGGCCTATTCACTTTGATATTATTAAACATTTAACTACAAGCGCTTAATATTTTATCACAAGTACAGGCGAGGCGTATTTTATAAGCAACTGAAAAAAAATCAGAAAAATAAATAGATGCAGCTCAACAGTTTTCCAGCTGTAACCAGAATATCTAAATTGGGATATGTGCTAAATTTCAAAATTGCACAGTTCCAAGAGCTATACCCATTTTTTGATTTCAAAAACAGAGCAGTTTTCTAGACCGCCTAAAGTAGAGAATCTAACGATTTGGAAGCAATTAAAACTATCTTTCCACAATTAACAGTTTGTTTTTTCTCGAAAGTGCAGAATTGTAACATACTTTTACATTGACCACTTCACTTATTTTTTATTTGGAGTTATCTTTGAAGGAATTTTATAATTGTGCGCAAAACTTTACGATTCGTTTGAAAAGATCTCAAGATATAGCGAGAAATACGCAGAAAGTAAAATCAATTCACATTAAGGGTTTCAAACTTTCAACCCCTCTCCTGACCTAACTATTGGTTTTATGCTTCCTAAATTTCGGCTACAATCCTGTTTTTTAGGGTCAGAAATCCAAATTCTCCAACAAAAAAAAAAGGTTTAACCAATTTTGAGAGAGGACTTTTTTTGTCTAATACCGTAACTTAAAATATCTCCTTCTTTAATAAATTAGCATATTTATGGTTAACCACTCGAGCCATAAAAGATTGAAGCGTGAAAATACGATTATTAGATCGAAAGTTATTCAGGGCGTTCCTTTTATAATTTTTATTTATTCATTTATTTTTATCATATCGTACGATCAGAGGTAAATTTCATTTAAATAGTGCATATTTGAAAGAAATAAAACCTGGCACGTAATTGAAAGATTGATATTAATTTGTGCCTATGGATGATTGACTGAATGTAAACAATAACAAACTTTCTAAAACCGGAAGAAATTCAGAAAACTTCCGGTTGTATCTCTCCACTTATGTTATGCTTATGAGGCGCTGCGTGAACAGGCTTAATAATGTAGGAAGTTTCATTATTGTGATTTGTGTTTAAATTTACGCGTAGTTTTACCATTCATAAGAGTTTTCTGTAGTTTATAATTTCTAACAGGTCGTGAGCCTAAAAGATTTTTTACAAAATTAATATCACAGCATAAATGATGTGTAAGCATCATAGCGAGTTTGCAGAGTCTTCCGAGTTCCAGTTCTTCTGTTTGTTTTGGTGACAGTTAGATTAAAAGAACGACTCATATTGTAACCACTACAAGTATAAAAATATTGGATGGTGCGCTTTTTCAAATTTGGTCGTAAACATCAATCGGGAGTAGTAACCCGGGAGGTCTTAGGACGAAGCACCATCCATGTACTTAGCTTTACACGGCCAACCCTATTCCTTTGATTGTTTTGTTTTTTGCTTGTTTTTTAACGTCGCTCTAGAGCTGTAACGATGTATAGATCATCCTTAATGATGACCAGAAGATAATGCACTCTACACAACATTATAAATCTGACGGCAGTTGGTGGTAGTAATACTTCGGCCTCCGTCACACGCCTTTCAACCGGTCAACATAATCGCCGGAGAGTTTACACTAGAGTGGAGACGATCGAGTGAATGCAATATGACCAGACATCCAGATTTTAACTTAATTATTTAGGCCATAGTCCAGGCGTGTGGTGGTGGTAGGCAAAGGCTTTGTGATCATGATTGTTTAACAACTCCACAAATAAGAAACTAGATTCATGGTAAAATAACCATAGACAGAAGAGAAACAGTCCATTCTCTTTGGCTGCTTCAATTCACCTTGTAGACTTGCAATATCCCTGCCGAATTGAACCTCATTCCTTGAGGTTATGTTTTAGCCCCGTTACTGATTTTTCTGGTATCCATTTCCACACGGAGCTGTTGTACCCGGCCCATAAAAGTAAAGACAACCCAGATTTTATGAGACAAATGGCTCTTGAAACTATTAGCCAAATACCAACAGATGCGTTACAACTCTACACAGATGGCAGCAAAAGCGACGAAGGTCATTCAGGTAGTGGGGTTTTTATTAAAACACCCAAGTACACATTGAGTCTCAAATTTAGAAATTCTGAATTTTGCTCGGTTTTCAGATCTGAGCTTATTGCGATTGAAAATGGCCTAAGACATGTTGAGAATATTGCTGAGCCTGACTTTAAGCATATATGGATACTGACGGATCGCAAATCGTCAATCCAACACCTTAACAACTGGATTAATGCTGGAGACAGGTCTGCGGCTTCAATTTTGGGGATGCTCTTCAGGCTCTCAGCGGACTTTGGAGTACACTTCCAATGGATTCGATCACACGTTGGAATCAAGGGTAACGAGATGGCGGACTCACTGGCTAAAAATGCTTCTTTGGAACCTTTACAGCCAGATTTACCTTCCACTTTCAATGAGGTCTTTACAGAATGCAAAAAAATGTTTATGGACCTCTGGAGGGTTCCACCTCCGCATAGTTGGTATTTCAGAAAATGACCTGGAAGTGCCTTGCTTTTTGAGGGACCTAGAAGCCAACAGACTTGTTTATCTCGCTTTGCAAGTGGTCACTTGAGGTGTCTCTCGTATCTTCAGGGGCAAAAGACTTTTGGACTTTGCACTAAATGTAGGACTGCTCAGGCTTCGTCTGAGCATATTCTAAACTGTACCAATTTTAAGATCGACGAGGTATTTTCAAAACCTCATCTGTTTTTTGACTTCGTGCACATTTTTGGACTTATGGATTTGGTCTAATTGCGATGGACCTCTTGGGAATTAGAAACAACAACAACACAAATAAGAGAAGATTGTCTTAAAATTGTTGGGGGAATGTGACTATACTCCACAATTTTTAAACAAACGGCAATAATGACGAAACGCCAGTTTCGTGAAAAGGAAAAGCGTTTGTGGTCTTGTTTTTTTCCTTTTTCTTAATACTTGAAAACTTACTTTCAAGCTTCATGCTTTGGATACATAAGAGTATACTGAAATTGAGAATTATTTATTGATTTAGATCTCGGAAAAATCCAGACAACTATTTTACTTTATTTGCTAAAAAAGTATATTTAAGTCCAGGCTGTTTTTTTCAGCAAGATACTATGACTAATTTAAAATTAAAGATTTGTTTTTAGTTTAAGGTCTTTAGAAAGTGTTTCTATGTATTAAACACATTTTTCAATCACTCCCCCTTTTTTTTCGTAATCGTCGTTAAACAGTAGGCAGAATTTTTAGGGCTTATGACTACTAAAGCTCTACTCCGTAGCCCTTTAATTTTGAACCCGATCCAGAAGGCAAGAGAACTCCTGGATCAAGTATTGGAAGAAATTTGCTTTCCCTGAGGACTTTTTAATGGAACTAACCCACATTACCATTACTTGGGGTGGAAAATCGCGAAAACCTCCCACGGTTAGCTTGATGGCAAGGGGACTCCAACCCATAATCCGTCTACCACTGAGGATATTTTACGTCAGCACTGTGGTCGGTGCGAGCAGATTGTGGAATTCAAATCGACTGTCCATCGCTGAGATTCGAAAACCGGTTCACCTCATTGGAAGGCGAACGCTTCATCTCCTGATCCACCACGACTTAATCACCCCCATTGCACAGAAAAAAAAACCTTTGATTAAGACACATTTAGAGTGTTGTTTCAAAATTAAATTTCGAGATGGATTTTTAAGAAAATCTTTATTGCTGAAAAAAAGAAGGCATAATTTTAAAATCAACACTCAAGGAAATAAATGAGGTACTTAAAAGATGTTCAATTATAACAACGATTTCTTTCACTCAGGGGCATATATAAATAAATACTATTTCCAGGCGTGAAAATACAGCCCATTTTATAACCCTCCCCCACATTTATTTAAATACGAAACTTTGGAATTTACGATCGTAAGGCGGTTATTTTTTGAAAAATAACCCCCCTAAACCCTTTAAAAATATAAATATTTCATGAAAAAGAGATTTCTTAGATACATATTTTACATCTTCAATACAAATCTCGTTTATCAAAAAGAATTCGGAAAGATACTGTTTTATCATTTCATTTTTTATAGAACATTCAATCTTTTCCATCAATGTAAAAATCGTTTCAAAATTCAACTGAACTATCACACAAAATGAGTTTGATTGAATTGGTGAATCGTCAGAGTTTTGAAAATGTCATTGGATGTTTGGAGGGAAAAAAAAATGTTGGGGAATTTATTTTTGCTGAATTGGATAAAATCAGAATGGCATAAACGAGTTCGAATTTTTTCTTCTTATTTTTTTATATGTCGTTTTAAGAATTCAGAACTGTCATTTCGAATAATGCATGACCGAAGCTGTAACTGGAAAATATAATGTACACTTGAAAAATAATTTTGTTTTAATTTTTCTTCTTCGTGTTTGAGAGTAAGAAAGAATTTCCTGTCAGGAAAAAATGAGCTTTGAGAGTTAAGAAACATTCAATTTTGGCTGAGTAAAAGGAAAACGTATCAAACGATTTGTGCCAGGGTAACCTGGTTGGCAGGGCGATGGACTCCCGTTCGTGAGAACGGGAATTTGAATCCAAAAATCCAAAGACACCCCGTGCAGTAAATAGTGACTGGTGCTCGTTAAATACGTCATGTCACAAAGTCCTCCATGTTCCCATAACAAATCATACCTCTGGGGGTACTGAATTAGAAATGGATCGTTCTCTGGTTCAGGTCAAAATTGCGATCTGCGGATGAATGAATTGATGTATGAATGGGTCCACCCTATACGGCTGTGACGTATGGTAGAAGCCGAATTCTTGGCCATAGATCGCGCCACTAGAAAACAAGAACAATCACATCCTCTGTGCTTTAATGGCCAATTACAACAAAAACATCAAATGATTTGAATATTTCAAAATGATTTTTCAGTTTTTTTAAAATATTCTCTCAAAAATACTTTTTTAGAAATAGGATTCCATTAAAATTGTTTTTTTTTCTCTCAATTTTGTGTAGACATATACACGAATTCCTTTTCACTCAGAATTGAAGATTATGGCTTCTATCATACCTTTCCATCTTACTCTATTTGTGGCCAGAAGTTTTGCTCCGTTCCATGTCTTTCCCATTGTTCTTATTTCGTTTACAATCGTCCTACGTCAAGTATTTTTAGGTCTTCCCCTTTTCTATTGTCCTAAGGATTCCAATCAGAAAATTGTTTCACTTCAAATTCTTCAGATTTACGAAGAAAATGGCCCATCCATTTCCAAGAAAATGATCATCCATTTGTTCAATTGAATTTCTTAATTTGTCATGGCATCACATTTTGTATAGAACGGTATTTGATAAATACAGAAGAAATAGTTAATTGTATACATAGGCGTGAAAAATTCGACAACCAATATATTTTAATAACTTTTTTTTGCCTTTTGGCTGTTTAAGTAAGTAAAAAACGAATAATTTTCACTTAATTTAAAATTATAACCCAATTCAAATAATATACATTACTTATGAATACAGATCTGTAAACATAAAATATGAAATAAATTACAATATTTTCGTATTCAGTAGTCTTTGGCCAGGTAATTTTGATTTCATTAAAATAATTTTAAATTGAAAAATTAATCCTTCTATAGTAAACATTTCGTTTGCATTAACAAAACTTTTATTACGGGTTGATAGCATTTTTGGAGTTACGTTAAAGAATGATGAAATTATCGCAGGGAGGCAGATACTTTAATGAAATTTCACCTTTATTATCATTTCAACATAAACTGTAAATGAATTGGTTAGTGAAAATTACGTTAAAATGTAAGCCTAACAGTGGTTGACTTAGAAAAAGGAAAAATAAATCGTATAATAAAAAACAAATTAAAGCAGATCCCAAAATAGTGTTCCGTGGAACCCTAGGGTTCTGAGAAAGCGTTACAGGGATTAGATGAGTACGGAATTTTTAATGTTTTCCGAAACCTGTGATTAAATTTATATCCAATTAATAATCAGTTCTTTATTTAAAATTTCCATTTTTTATGAAATTATTTAATTGGGTACATGCACTTCAAAAAGATGATCACAAACACACATGTGACTTATGATGTCAGTGCCAGCTGACCATTTATAAGCAAAATGACGTGTTAAAGTTGAGCTAAGTTTCTCCACATAAGTTAGAAGGTTAATTAAAGTGAAGTTAATCAAATACAGTTCCGTATCACACATGGAATTTGCTGAAATATAATTCTTTTTGCGTCTACTTCTTTTATTTAATTCAGATTTACTATTTGTTAATGAATTTTATTGTTATCGTGATATATTTTTGTTTCTGGCAACTTCGATGCATAATTAGTTTATTTATGTTCCATATGGTTTCGTGCCTGCCTGTCTTTGTGTTATGAAATATATAATGAAAGAATTAAAATCTTTGTGAAAGAATATAAAATGTGTCACCTAGTAGAATTGACACTTGAAAGACTTAGCTTACTCGAAACCGAATGAAAAAAATAGTTGTTAAGTTATATAAAAGACATGTTTCAACAACCAAGCCGGAACGAGATACCCGCACGAAGACACCACGTCAGTTTTAAAAGAATATTTTTTCGAATAACATAATAAATAAATAATGAAAAGGTTATTTATTCGTGAAAAATTCCATTAGTATTTCAAATCGAATAAAATTACCCAACTTCGACTGAGAAGAAACATGTTTCTCTGATAACTATTCGCCACGTTTATTTTCTTCCTTTTTTATGATAATGCAACCCATATTTCAGTTAATTCATTTACAGTTTATGAATGCATTAAAACCAAATGAAGAATTCGATTAGAAACCACTCCAGACCTGCGAATTCAACTGTCTGACATAAAATCCAATTTCAAGACTAATATTGATAAAACGATATAATGAAAAAAATTTCATTCTACACTCATTCAATAAAGATTTTCTAAATTAATGAAATTTAATTCATATATATATTTTCAAAATTATGAATAGTCTTTCGTTAATTAATGTATTCACAATCGCTGAAATTTATTCTTTAAGTCTAGGGGTTCCGCCAAAAGAAGTTCGATCCATCAGGGTTCCACAGTCGAAAAAAAAATTGAAATCGCTGTGTTAGAAGCAGGGTTGGCAAGTTTTTGACACGTGACGGTTTTTACCGGTTTATACCATAGTTTTTAACGTCATGTCAAAAACCCCTCTGTCAAAAATTGTCAAAAACCCATAGTTTTGGTAAAACTGTATTTTTATTTGAGTTTAACTCCTTATAATTTAAAACTAATTCATTTTTGGGCAATAAAATTAGAAAAAAAATTGTTAAAAGATATTTAAGAACAGATTCTTGCATTTTCCCAACATGATTATATCAAAACATACTATTTGAAGTAAAATATTAGGATACTAAACAAAATTTTCAACATTTCTTAGCATCATTTTGTTTGGCATATTACATTACTGAAGAATGTCAAGTCATTCTTGACTAAGAGTTTGTTACTAGTTACATTTTTGAAAGTTTTGTTTAGCTTATTTCTAATATTTAAGAAATGCCAAATTTTAATTTCTTCTTTTTAGTTCTTGAATTTATTAATAGTTACAAGCTTTTTTGTTTGTTTGTTTATTTCTAACAATTAAGGAGTAAAAAATTGTGAATCTTTTGCAAATCAAGCTATAATGATAAAAGTAAGTATCACTATTTTCAATAAGTATAATACAATATTTCTATATGAATGTATATCCTTCCATAAGAATACATGTATATAGTTGCAAAATCAATAGCAATCATTTACAACATTCATTTATAAAGGCAATTATGTGAAAATATATTGTCCGCTATATGCCATAAATTAAAGAAAACAGTAGGTTTTTGACGGTTTTTACCGGTAAAAACACGGTTTTTATCACTGTCATGTCAAAAACCAGTTTTTGACGGCAAAAACCCAACCCTGGTTGGAGGACCTTAATATGATATTGGATTGCATGGATGAATAACCATAGAGAAACCATTAATTCGTTAAACACGCTCAGATGACTAGATTGTAATTTATTTTAGAGCACTTGAACTGGATTGTAAGAAAACATTGTAAAATAAATTTTTTCCTGATGAATACAAACTTAATAATAATTTGAAATCCCAGTAGTAAATTCGATATACCGCATAAAAAAATGTAAAATATCTAATTCTTGATGACAAACTGGATAAAGGCAATATTACGGTTCTGAGAGTCTTTCAAATCAAGGACCCAGACCATAAGTGCAAATGGATGACCTAATGGATCGATTTGTGTATTGGTATGTCTTACAAAATAGTTTTCAACTGCATGTGTTACCGTGAGTGACAGAAATGGGTGGTTGTTGACTTCCTCCGGTGAATGTTGACAATCACATAGTCACTTTGGAAAATGCCTGAAATATAGGGGAGAGTGGGGTCAATTGTAACAGGGTACGATTGTAACAGAGCAAAAATTTCGAGTGTCGGGGTTTAGATTTGGTTCTTAGGTGGCGCACAAGGTGTATTTAATAAATCTACATGTACACCCTTGCTGGCAACCATTTCTAGGTACTTTTGAAAGAAAGACATCACAAAAGATATTTTCACGCTACGCAAGTAATTTTTTTGGTATTAGAATATTATATTGCAACAAAGTAATTTTGCTTCAATAAATAAAAATTATTAACCGAATATGTAAGTGGACACCTTAATTAACATTTCAGAAAAAAAAGATTAGTTTAGTTAATTAACTAGCATTGTTTTTAACAAATGAAGCTGAAATGGCGTCTTGGGGACAATTGTAACAATAAGTAAAGGGACGATTGTAACAGCTGAAAATAAATAATCTTATGCTTACAAACAATTACTTAACTCTTTAAGAACCACCAATAGTTTCCTATATCATTTATATTATGTTGCATGTGCATTATTTTATTTGTCACCTTTCACAGCATAAATTAAAATTTTTAACCCCTTACAGTTAAAAGTTTAACCCTTTAGGTCTCTGCTCATTATTATTTTTACTCCTAAAATATCACTACTATTTTGATCAATAAAAAAATATATCACAACTATGATAATATGTATAATTAACTATGTTTTAGCTGAATTTATGAACTGTTACAATTGATCCCGTAAGTGGGGACAATTGTAACAAGTGCACGACTGTCGAAAATTGTTAATTACTAATATAATAACATTTAAAATAAGGTATTTTTTTTTCTAGTAGAGAATAGTCTACTTTACTCGTCTGTCAATTAATACTGATAATATATTGGATTTTTTGTTAGTTAAAAATAGTTAAGGGGGTTCGGTACCTCCTATGTTGACAATGTTAAGATGGCATATTTCGATGTACCTTTTTAAAAAAGGTATCGTAGTTAGAGCTTTGAAATTTTTTTTGTGTATGTAATAGATATTCTAGATTATACTGAAGTGAACTTTTTTAAATTTAGTAAGTTAAAGGAAATTTTAAAAAAATTAATTACACAGCATGTCAGAAAATTTAAAAAGCTTCACATTTTCATCCGAAAATTTTGAATTAAAAAAAATATTAAGTTTCTCTAAGAAAACTGCTCACTTCAGCACAAACTACAGTACTAAAGGAACTTTTTAAATCAAAAATCAAAGTGTTGTGATCAATAGTTTTCAAGAAAAGGTACATCGAAGCAAAAAAAACATAGTTTTGAGTTATTTGCATTTAAAGCGTAAATATTAGACTACCAACGATATTTGAAATTTAAATTCAAAAATCATATTGTTTCTAAGTTATAAATCTCGTACTGTTTACATTTCAAACAAATTACTCTTAAATGTTTCTTTTATTTGACTGAAAAATAGGTTTTTATACTATACTCTCCTCACTTTTCGAGCGAATAAAAAGCCCTTAAAATGATCAAACTGAATCCGATAATTATAAAATTGTATAATTCATAAATCACCCATACATTTTATTAATGAAAATTGCATATTCAAGTCTTTACCAAGATGTTTTGTTTAAATTTAAATGAGTTAAAAGTATTTTTGTTAAAAAAAATAACAATATTACAAAAAAAATCTAAGAAAATGCATATTTCAAGATAATCATTCTAAACACAGAAATAATTAACAAAGAACTGTAAATAAGAATTTACTTCAAAATTAGAAATATTATGTAAAGAACATTTAAACAAAAATTCAAAATGATGTAACTAGAAATTAGGGAGAAAAAAAAATCCGGTCCAAGGTAAATTCGAATAATGTAAACGAAATTCCTAATCTATGCCGGTAATGACAGCTTCAAAACAATCCTGGTCCATAAGCAATGTTTTTTTTGCATTTCAGTACTTTATTTTTTTTTCTTTTACGAAAGTAAAAAAAACGTAATGAAGAATAAAAAAAAACATAAAAATAATGACCTAATAACAGTATAATAAAAGAACAAAACAAAAATAGACTTAACAAATCAAACTAATGTAAATCTCAGTTTTATATTCAAAATTCTCGAAAATCGCATGGAAATAAAGAACAAACAAATAATCCAGTTAAAGTTACAATCAACTAAAGATATTGTAAAGTTGAAATTATAAATAATTTTTTAATGGCACATGCAAAAAATAATGGACATTATATAGTTTACGAAATTGTCTGTCAAAAGTGGGCGTGGCATGGGTGTTTTCGGTTTGTTTACATTTTTTAAATTAAGTTTAAGTGCACTTCTACGTGGATTTCAAACAAAAGCAATATATCGTTAGAAAGCTGATAGTTTCTAGTTTAATTATTGATCAAAATCTCAAATTCGATTTTTTGAAGGTTTTTAGGTACTGAACCCCCTTAAGTAAAAAATGTTACAATTGACCCCACTCTCCCCTATACTAGGTCCAGTTAAGTGCTACTGCCCGGTATACATTTGCCTTGTATGCCCTACATCAATGTTCTCTTTTAAGTTTCAGTGCCACTGCCCGGTATGAATTTCCCGGTATGTCATACATCAGTGCTTTTTCATGTAAAGTACCACAGCTAGGTATGGATTTAACCGGCACTACAAACACTGATGTTTCTCCCAATCTATCCACAGCAGATGTTAAAGTATCGATTAAGTATAATAATATCAACGAATAAATTAATATCAAATCGGATATAACAAATATTTCGGACATTCACCAAAGCGATTATGTGATTGTTGACATTCACCGTTGAAAGTCGACATTCTCTTGGTTTTGGTCTATCGCGGTAACATATGCAAACCAGAAGATGACGCAAACTGGACATTTCAGGCAGTGTTTCAATGGTCAAAGTTGCACCCCTAAGCGTGTGAAGGAATAGTTCGCCCATAGCTATATTGGGGAAAAAAACATCCTTCTTATCCTCTCTCAGAATATTGATGTAAATCACACTCTGTAAAACAAAGGCCGTGCCATTTTCCTGAACTTTATCCCATATATCGTAGAGGGAAGAGCTAAACGTCTTGAAAGGAAACAACAATATTCAAATAAAACCTATTAATCAATGGTTTTGAACCATACTGGGTAAAATTGTGCATATCTATAACCTTGCTGAGTATGTGCAGCGATGTTGTGCTGCTATGATTGTAGCAACAAAAAAAGAACAATGCTACGATATATTAATATCATTTTTCGTTGTCATATTAATTAATATTTCCTAGATGGCGGTAACCCCACCCCATACATTTTGGGGATAAAAAATCCAATTTCATCGAGAAAGGTATGTTTATTCAGATAAAGTATGTTTTTGTGTCAGATTTTGTAACTTAAAATATCGTCTGCACTAATTGATTAGCATATTTGAGGTCACCTTCCTGAACCATTAAGATTGAAATCCTAGAACGTAAAGATCCGATCGCTAGATAAAAAGTTATTCAGGATGGTCTGTTTAGTTTATTTATTTATTTTTGAACACTGTATATGCAAATTGTTAGACATTAATCTGTTTAATTATACCTAGAATGGACAAAAGCAATGTTAGGTTGGTATTAGTTCTATCTTACCAAGCTGTTTAAAAGCTGTCAGCTTAGTTTATTCATTAGTTCTGATCCTGTATCGTTAAAGCCAATTTATAGAATGAAATATTTGCTTTAAAATGCAACATATCATCTAATTCTTTAAAAAATTTATAAGTCTTTTGAATTAGTTTTGAAAAATTCTTGAAGAATTTGAAACCTAAACTGTTAATATTTACATAAGTTTGAGATGCTCGAAATAATCACTCCTGCATCTTTAATTCTCAATTATAATAATGAAATAAACGAGTTTGAAAAGTAACATTTAAAGTAATAAAGTACAAAGCAATTAGATTATCAGAGAAAGTACTAAGTAATTAAAGGAATAAAGAAACTACAAAGCAATTAAAGCAATAATAAAAATACGAAGCAATTAAAGCAATAGAGTAAGTACAAAGTATCAAAAGCAATAGAGAAAGTACAACGTACTTAAAGTAACCGAGAAAATACAAAGTAATAGAGAAACTACAAAGAAATTAAAGTAATAGAGAAAGTAGTAAACATTTAAAGTAATATAGGGAAAGTTTGAATAAAGTATATTTTTATTTAAAAACAAGTATTATATAGAATTTGCAAATCAAAGGCTGCAAAATATGATTAAAATCTTTCTTTTAACTGATTTTTCACTTTTTATATATCAAATATAGTTCTTTTTTATAAGTTTTCCATGATTTTTTGTAGAAGTTTGCTGATTTTACTTTATAGTAGCTTTTTAAGACAATTCATAAATGTATCATTGTTAATGCTGGATTTGTAAATTTTCTAGAAGATTGCTGTTTACTTATACGAAATTTTTTATTGACATAAAAATTCTATTAGAATATCATTTCAAAAGAATAACATTTGTATTGAAATTATGAATGATGATTCAATATAGAATTTCTTAAGAGTTCAGATTTTAAAAAAAAATGAGAAAATATAAAATTAAAAAACTTCAAGACAAAATGTTAAACATTTACTTAAAAACATATGGGTACTTATGCATAATATAGTCTTCCTAAATAGCACCAAATGTAGTGTAAACATTACCATTTCAGCGATATTTAAAAAATTTATTCACCACGTTTATAACTGAAAGAATTTTAAGAACAAATTATTTGATAAATTAAAGCTTTGCCTTACAAAGTAATGCTTATTTTATTTATTAAATGTTATTTTATTAAATGATATTTTATGAAAACTGTATTTTACGCTATATTAATTGTTACCTTTTAAAATATACTATATTAAGTAAAAAAAAATTACCCTTAATCGTTATAAGCTTTTGCATTGATTCATTGGAATTCCGATACATTATTTATTTACCAAAATATAATTTAATAATGATTAAAAAACTAACAGCTTTTAAGACACTATCACTACTTGAATAGGTCTGGAAATTGTAATGCACTCCCCCCCCCAACAAAAGAATAAGAATAAATCTTTAGAAGTTTTTTTAACTCCAAAGATAGTTTAAAATTATTTTCTTTTAAACCTGTAGGTGCATTTAACCCTTTTATGCCTTCCGAAAAAATTGAAATAAAAATACAGGGCAAATGAATGAAACTGTACTTAGTACATTACTACAAAAGTTTATTATATAAATCAAGGAACAAAAGCAAGAACAACATCTCTATATCGTAAAGTTACAATGCTCAAAATAACAAGGAATGTTACCTTCAAAAGCTCATTAAATGTAGCGATAAAACAATGAAGTACCGGAATGATCAATATTCCATGAAAAAGAACACAAAAGGATTTAACGCAACCATAAAAACAGACCTTTGACAAAAAAAATCAGGAAAAAAAAACCCATCCAATCACCCGTAAGCACTTTTATTTGGAAAATGGATGCTCAAAACACTTCAGTTCTCTACAGAAATAAAAGCAGACGACAAATAAAAGAGAAAAAAAAGTTTCTAACAAAACGCAAACGATTTGAACCCTACGTTCCAATAGCCTATCGACCCTTTTTGAAATGGCAACATTCGAAGCTATCTTCGAAGAGCTATTAAATATGAAGATAAGGAATATATTTGAAGAGAATTATGGAAATGACGCCAAAGTATGCATGGGAACATCTAAACTCCAGTTCCATATTCAGAATGCTTTTGATGGCCATTTTTAATGACGATCTTCGCCCCGCCCACTTAACGACCCAATCGTGTGAATACTTTTAGGTAACGTCACTATACTCATAAAATAACAAGGTGATGAAAATAGTTCATTGGTATTTATTCTCCGCGATATTTAATGCTTCGGGAACTGTTTTAATTTTGTAAAAAAAATTGACTTAATTTCGAAGTAATTACCATCAATAAAATCGCTCATATGAACAATTTTTCGTGAAAAATAATGACGTGTTAGTCATGAATTGGTGTATTCTTAAGCATAATTTTTAATTAAATCATAAAATTAAACTTATCGGACAAAAAGTATGTGTACTGCTGGTTTAGGCTGGAATAAGGATTTTAACGCAATGTAACTATTTAATTCATATTTACTTTATATCTATTATAGTTAGTTATGATAGTTAGCATTGCAATAGAACTGAACTAATGAGCTATTGGTAACAGACAGGCATTCTTCCTTTGTGATGATCTGAAGATAATACTGGCAAATTATCAGAAAATATTATTGAATCCTTCCCATGATTTCTCTCAAACAAGCATGGACTTTTTACAAACAAGCATGGACTTTTCAACGTGACAGTGTTCCAGTGTTTTTCAAGTGAAAAAAAAAAGATTCTGAGCGCAAGTAGTGCATCGGTTTAAAAAGGTTTTAATTAGCATATCAGTGTCTATTGACTTCTGATTTGAATTGAAAAATGAATTGGATTAAAATATGAATTAAATAGAAATTTGAATTGGATTGAAAAGTGAGTTGGAATAAAGTATGAATCGAATTGAAGTGTAAGAGTTGAAAATGTTGAAATTAGTTTTATCTTTTTTAATTCTAAGTAAATAGTAAAACATCGAAGAAAATATTAAAGTTGCAGTCATCGAGTCAATCTGTCCAACGAAAAAAAACCCAAATTGAATCAATATCTCGTCCCGATCAGATCAAGAAAATAGAGAATGAAAGAAAAAGAATACTATATAATGGGTCGACATATTTGGCCCAATACTGTGGAGAGAAAATATTCTGAAACCAAACGGTTCTTAGGAACCGATTTCCAAAAATTACCTTTAGGATCAATTAACATTTTAGGATGGTTATCAACAGGTGGTTGCCAAAGAGTGTAAGTTAAATAAGATGTTTATTGGCATATTTGCGTTGTTTTGACATGTCATTCAAACTGCAATATAAAAAGGTAAAAGTTTCTAAAAATGCTATTTGCATAGCTGCCAACATGGATAAGAAAAAATCCAGTAGATTTTACGAAATATAAATTTTATGATAATTGTTGCATAATGTAATAAATATTTCAAACATAGGGAATTTTAGGGATTTTCATAGTCATCAAAATAGAGAAACTGCAATAATTTAAAGTTATGATTGACATTAAATATACTTGAAATGTTATGTGCTATGTTTACTCATAATTTCGAATATTAATAGACATTTAATTCATCAAAAAAAGTTTAAATGTTTTTAGAATTAATTTAAAAAGAGAGTTCTGAATAAAAATAAGCTGGACATTTTGAACACAGAAGTATTGAACCCCAGTAATAGTAGGTAAAGTATTGAACCCAGTAAAGTATTGAACATAAATGAGCTTCGCTTCATTATGTTTTAGATATTGAAGCAAGCTTATTTAAATATTCAAGCAAGCAAGCCATAATCTGAACAAAAATTATATTTCAATAGAGAATTTTTTTAGTAAACTTACTCAATTTTACGGAATTTTCAAAAATGTACAAAAACCAGGACAATTTTAATTAAACCAGTAGACCAGGAGAAACTGGCAAAATTCAATAGAGTTGGCAGCTATGTATTTGTCATTTACCTTCTCAATTCAAGATAGATATAAAACATTTTCGCCTTACAATCAACATTCAATAAAATCTACAACATCATCAATAAAATCTGCAATCAACATTCAATAATAATCATTCAATAAAATCAATCACTTTGATCTACCTTGTAAGAAACGGAAGAAATAACCCCGCCACCCGACAGATCAAAAAAAATTGAGATATAATAAAGTTACTCAATAAAATAAAGAAGCCGCTATGATTGGTAGATTTGATATTTAGGATAATAGCCAACTGTGTTGCTATCTGCAAAAAAATTTAATAAAATGTTATCCAAAAATTTTATATTTTCGCCAACACCTATCACGATAAGATAACTGAAATTAAGTTGAGTTCGAAATAAACTTTTGAATCATTAATTTGTCTTGGTGGGCAAAATAATTTAAGGATGATCATCAACAGGTGGACATCAGAGAAGGTAAGTTGAATAAGTTGTTGATCAAGAAATCAAACGGATTGAAATATATAATTGTAAATGATTCTGTAAATGCTATTCGTTAAAATTTCTTCTGTAACCAAGATCATAAAACCTTAGTCGCAAGAGGCACCCAAAAAAGATCTATAGGTTCCAGAATAATCACAGCAATCTACCATGCAAGGAAATGGGAAGAAATATTCCACCGAACAGATAAAAAATTTGCGACATGAAATTTCTCGATAAAGTTGAAGAAAAAACCACGATGTAATTGGTCGACTTGATGTCTGGCGTGATACCATCAAGAAAAATTCAAAGACAATGGGATCCTTTTATATAGGTCCCTTTTTCAGAATATTTTTTGAAGTCAGACAGTGAGAGGGGGGTATGGAGGAGTGTCCATAACTGGAAATAACTGAGAACTATATCTAAAAGTGTCATTTGTCAACATGCATGAGACGTGTTCGGATATAAACTTGTCCCCCGAAGAATAGAGTTAACAATTTTTTTTCCATGGCTGCCATTTTCATCTAGTGAGAAAACGTGGATATACTTCCATGAACCATGACATGTAATTTTTCTCTCGGTATCTAATACATTTCTGGGATGCTGGGGGGGAGGGGGCAATTTTTAAAATACCCGGAGGAATAAAGTACTTTTTGATTTCGTCATCTCTCCTGGCACTCTGTCTTGTCTTCTGACCTGCTATTTTTTTCTAGTTCTACTGCGAAAGAAATTGCAGGCAGTTATCAATATCTGCTGTAATCGAATAGAAAATTGTGACTCCCCGGGAGAAAAAGAAACAGCGAGAAGCATATAGAATAACTGAAAGTAGGCTACAGTTATTTCAGATAAATGATTTTCGTAGTCAAGGTGTAACTACATGTTACCTACAGATTTGTTTACAGTAGAAGTGTGGGCAAAAATCCCACTAAAAAGTTATCCGAAACAACTGCAGGTTACAGATAGAATTTTTTCAAATGAGGTATAGTTTGTTTACCAGGAGTTGGCACTTGGCTCCGCCTTCATCACGTGGTATCCGACGATACTATTTCGCTATTTTTGGGAGAAGGATGTGAACAATCCTGAACAAGGTTGCTAATTGGCGATCGTATGTCAAAAATATTTATTTTGCAATTTTTATGTGCATTTTTTAACATTAAATATTTCATAAATTTAATGACATTTCTTTCTTTTGAGTGAATAGTCTGTTCTTTTTGAGACATTTTGCTGCAATGTATTTAATTACCTAGAGTATCGAAAGATATAATAGCAGATGATAAAGCGAAGTAAGTGACTGAAAAAGAATTCACTGTTTATGTTTGGCGAGCAGTAAGGGTTGTCTCAATTTCAAACGCGGGAACGTTTCTACCTATACTCCCCGTCCTTAAATGAACTCTTCGTCCGAGGAGGTGGAGCAAAGTGTCAACTCCTGATGAACGAACTATAACTGCAAAAACGTTTCTGAAAGGTAATTTGAAATAATTGTAGGGTTTTTTGAACATTTGAGGTGACCGTAAAGCAGTCCGAAATAATTAAAGGTTAGAGGTAGATTTTTTACGTTAGAAATGACTCCTGCTGAAAAAATATCCAAAATAACTCTTAGGTTACCTGCTGATTTCACAATTTAAGAAGATACTAGAATCACAGAAACAACCTGATAAAAATTAGTTCTAAATAACAGCAAGGAGCGAGTAACGCTCAGATAGTAGATGAAGTTCTTTTTGCATAAAGGGTGCTCTTAAATAATGTCATTCTTACCTCTAAATTGTCCCAAAATGTAAAAATTTACAATACTCCCTAGTCACGTGTCGTGCTTTATCACATAATCATTGTATTTCAGAAAAAAAGATCCGCGTTACACTTCAAATTTATCTTTTAAAATTTATGCGTCATAATAATATTTGCAACTTCAGTTTTAAAGAACATTTATAAAATGATGTATTCAGTCATAAAGTAAGAATGCTTTAATCATTATCAATTATGAATCTTTCTCTCGCTACGAAGACACATGCTCCCTCAACAAATTTTAATAATAAAGTTTTCTTAAAATTAAAACTTAACCAGTACTTAATTTAGATCTTAATCAGCATCGATGTTTATTGATGCAAAATAAAATCAATGAGAATACAAAACAGAAATCAGAAAGAAAAAAAAAATTGCGTAAAATAATTAAAAAGAAGAAAAACATAAGATGAGAAAAATATTTAAAACTGAATAATCTTAATATATTAACCTTGGCAATTTTAAATAATTAGTTCTTTTCTTCTCCAAAATGTGTGATATTACACTTCTTAGTACACCCTCCTTTTGCTCTCAATTTCAGGACCCTCCCCCTTCAAAGGAAGACACCGTTTGAGGACCATCAAGTAAACAATTGCTCGATTCTGATGATATGGAGAGTCATATGATGAACCATCGAAGTAAAATAAAAATTCTGATGATATTTGAGGACCATCAAGTAAACAATTGCTCGATTCTGTTGATATGGAGAGCCATATGATGAACCATCAATGTAAAATGAAAATTCTGATGATATTTGAGGACCATCAAGTAGACAATTTCTCAATTCTGATGATATGGAGAGCCATATGATGAACCATCAAAGTAAAATAAAAATTCTGATGATATTTGAGGACCATCAAGTAGACAGAAATTGCCTGATTCTGATGATTATAAATTAAATCAAATTTAAAATTTATGTCTAGTTTACCGTTTGCCAGATGTGAAAGGTTAAATATATTACCTTTTTCTTTCTTCCTATTCTTCTAAGAAGGACTCAACTCTTAAAGTTGTTTTTTGAAGACTCTTTCGTTATAGTAAACGCTTTTTTTGTGAAAAATATGCTATTTTGCTAACTACTGTGGGTTTGTAAATATTTTTTCGTGACTGTTTGGAGTAGTTTAACTCATCTTTAGCCAGCGTCCAATCATTAGGAAATAGTACAAAACACCAGGATGAAGAAAAGCTGAGCTATGTGAACACGAAAAGAGTTTGGGGTCTATTTTATTGATATTTAAAAAAAACATTTCAATGCTGCATTATCTGGGCTCACAAATATTTGCAAAACTTCAGAATCTTTATTTTTGATAATTTTCACCTCCGTGAAAAAATCTATCAAAATTGATGGTTTTTTATAAAAAAAAACTTAAGTGATTAGTACGTTTTAACGACAAGATAATTCTTTACGGCGAAATGGCATAAACTCTAATTAAAAATTAGCATTAAATGTAAGGCACTTAGTTTAGCCTTAAGCTAACTTAGCTTTGTTTTAAGTAAGGCACTTCAAATGTGGCTTCTTTTTTATTTTCCTCAGCGAAAGAGCTTCGAAAGATACTTTTAAGATAAATAAATGACGCAGATTTGCAACTGGAAATCAATTTTCCTTCCACACAAAAGTCTGAATCAGCTTTATTGCTCATTGCTGAGTATTACAAATTTACTGCACATAGATGAGTACAAAGCAGTAAAACGTCCCAGCAACATTAATGCGCTGTTTTTTTTCCGGTTTTTACCTAAAACTCGTTAAATACAACCCAACATAAATCAGAACTTTTTAAGGATCAATACAGGACATCCACCGCATATCATTAAATTCACGGTGCAACACAAAAAAAAAAGAAAAGAAATAGATCGGGGTTGGGGCAAGATATCCGCATGACGATAAAATACACGAAGGCGGTGGAACAAAAGCTTAAACAGAATTGAAAAATCGAACGAAAGGCGGAATATATCAAGCCCAGGCGCTAACATAGAAACCTTTTCATCCTTTTTTCATTGGACAAGAAAAATAAATTTTAGATTCTATTGCAATTGGGCTGGAAAAAAAGTTTGAAAACAGAAGTATTTCAGGGAGTGATCGAGGCAGATTAGGAAATCATGCTTTTTTATTCTGATTAATATATAAAAATTTCCCACTGCCTCTTAAATTTCATCTCGCCTCTGAAACCATTTGCATAAATTTGTTTTCAAAATGGATAAACGCGGTTTCATTTCATCAGACTATTTAAGGTTTTAAAATTTGAGCTGTCTATGCATTTTTCAAAATCGTATTCTATCATAAAGATAAAAAATTTTAGCTTGTTTATTTCAATCAATATTTTGGTATTGTTTTGTTTTTGGAATCTGACAGGTAAGCGTTCTAAATTAGAACGATTGTTTGAAAAAAAAAATAGAATGAAAAAATAGTAAGATTAGAAAACAATTCTTACCACAAACTCAAGTTTCAAGACATATTAAGTATTATTAATAAGAACATTTTAACAAGTATTAATATAAAAAAGAAAAGCATTATTAACGAAAAGTATTATTTACAAAGAAGCATCAAGTATTATTTATGAAGTATTAAATATTGTTAAGAACAAATGTTAATATTAAGAAATTTCAACAAACAAGTATTATGCACAAATGGTGTAAACACAGAACATTATTATTTACGACGAATATTATTATCAAAATAATTAAGAGCTGAAACATGTTACTTTAAAAACAAACCCATCTACATGCCATTCTAGAATGATAATGCAAACATCTATATTAGTTAACTACATTATATACTTCTATATTAGCTCTATAGTCCTATATTATATACTTCTATATTAATTATATTCTCAAATGCACTTCATTTAGAGAAAGGGCCTTTTTTTCAAATGAAAACAATTGAAATAAGCTTGACTAAGTAAAAAAAGATTTGTTAATAATTGCTAAATCTTGTTAAATAAGTTCTAATTTTTTTGTAATTAAATTCACTAATATTAAGACAAATCTTATCAAATATTATATATCCGATCTTCTCGTAGTAAGGCTATTAATATGTTGTCAAATTAATGAATATTCTGAAAGCTTTAGTCTTTAATTTTGTTAAAGCTCTATAATCTGAAAAAGAGTAACAGTTGTCATACCTTCAAAATTAATTCGTCAGATTTTGATACTTGTTCTAACATCAAAGATTAATCTGCGACCCATACGATGTTTACTTTTTTTCCAAAATTATTCTACAAAATACACATTTAGGACGGTGATTATTGAACACCCCGTCTTTTTGTACTGTTTAAGAAATTCTAGATACAAAACAAGTTGCAGCATTCGATCAGGAAAATCCAACAGGTAAAGCCAATAACCCAAAACACAATTTTCCAAAAACTCAGTAAAAGGGGAAGAGAGGGGAAAGCAATCGAGAAAATTGAGCAAGAAATATGCGCACACGTGACATCCCCTACACGCAATATCACATATACATATATTTATATGGAGGACGATACTGGACAGTCTGGGGCTTCGCACAGTGGAGATTGATTAAAAATGTCACCCGCACCCCTCTGACAAATAGGTTTTTTGGGACGGCGACACACCCTCGATCACTTCCACTTCATTCCCCCCCACCCACTCTCTTACAGAGACTATGAAAATGATGAAGATCCCTGTGATAGGGGAGAAGTGTGTGATGGTGAAGCACGACCACTTCACAATCCTCTTAGAAAGATGAAGTCGTTCCTTAAGGGTGGGTGTAAGAATAAAGGAAGATGAAGATTTCGTTTCGGATTCGAGATAACCTATAAAAGAATTAGAATAAAAAAGGTACACTCTCATTCAAATTGCAATAAGTGTCAGAGAAAATATAGATATAATATGAAAGAGTAGAGAGTTATTATCGCGTTATAATGGGTCTCCATGGTTTCTCTCAACACAAGTACGAAAAAATACATATAATTACACACAAATATGGATATTAGACCCCAGCGCCTCTAATCCTCCCTCCTCTAATTCCTACTATACCGTTCTTAGTGACATTTTGTATTTTGTTAGCTTTTAAGTCATTTTCTTCATCGTTTCTCTTAAGACAAATACGGAAAAATACATATAATTATGCACAAATATGTGTACAAGAACCAAGTGCCCTTCCTTCAATCCTTGTAAACTAGTAACTATATCCTGTCCTTTTTAAAACTTTTAAGCCATTTTCTTCATTTCATTTTACACAAATGAGAAAAAATGCACACAAGTATGCAAATATGTCCAAACATGCATACTAAATCCAAGCGCCTAACTTCAAATCCTTGTAAACTAGTTACTATACCGTTCTTACTAATATCATATTATTTTTCTGGCTTGGAAGGGGGAGTCGGTAGGGCATATACAAATAATGCTAAAACTAACCTTTTTCGATTACATTTTTTCAACATCTAAACAAGATAATGATTCAGTTTGTTTCCACAGAATATTTACATATCCATACTTAATTGTGTGATGCTGCTACATCACACGTGCGACGATATTCAACTCAATAGTTTTTTCAGTTTTAGTTTTCAATGGTTTTTTCAGTTAACCACAATTGCCTTCTACTACATTTAAATTGATCTTTGATTTTTCATATCGGTTATTCCCACCTTAACTTTAACCAAGTAGCGCTTTGCTTCTTTCCGCGTGCCTTTTTGGCGTCAGTTGAGGAAGCCACGGTATGAGAGAAACAACGCTCTCATTTTTTTAAAAACTTTTAGGCACTCGCCTTCCAGTTGAATAGCTAGTATTTCACCTTTTTTTAAAAAAATACAAGATGTAAATATATTTGAATTAAAGTTTATCAAATGAATTTAAAGATAAATGACATTTTATTTCAATTTGAAAGTTAGCGAATTAAGATGCTCAACACGTGTGCCTTGTCGCTAATAGTTGGCGAGTTTTCATAGTAGCACTCACCAAATCTACGATGATCCTGATGTTTACAAGTCGTTGATTCTCGAATTTCCCTTTTAAAAAGAAGGAAGTCTCGTCTGATTCAAAAATATGATATAAAGTTCGTGTTACACGTGGGCGATTGAATGCCATTTGAAAGGGAGCCATTTTCATCAATGAACCTTTACCAGTGATATCTACGAAATAAAGTGAAGTTAGTAATTTAAACCATATGTCCTCTATGATTCAATTTCAATAGCAATTGACCAGCAACAGAATCTGGAGATCCTTCTGGAACGTAGGATCAGGATAAATGAAGAGGCAGTGGGAAATTTTTATATATTAATCAGAATGAAAAAGCATGATTTCCTAATCTGCCTCGATCACTCCCTGAAATACTTCTGTTTTCGAACTTTTTTTCCAGCCCAATTGCAATAGAATCTAAAATTTATTTTTCTAGTCCAATGAAAAAAGGATGATTTGGACTCGTGTTTTTTTAAAACTATACGATCTTCTATTTATCCTTTTATGTAATTCCTGCGATGACTGTTGTTCACCTTTTTTTATTTAATGATCCATTCCCTTATTTATTTAAATTACATAAATCATAACTGTACGATACTTCGTAAAATCTTTAAAAACATATCTTAGGCAGAACATTTTTAAATTTTTTTTTATGAACTGAGAACCTTTAATTCTTAAAAAAGTTTCATTAAAAAAACTTTATAACTCAAAAATTATTCCTGTTAACGATAACACATTATCACGGTATACAACCGATATAATCTTAAAAATCCCCAAACAACTTCAAAGCGATATCATAAGTAGCTTTTTAGGAAAGTTACATCGAAGAAGGTCAGTTTTAGCCTTACAGACTCCTTTATCGTTTCTCTTAACACAAAAAAATGCATATAATTAAGCACAAATGTGCGCAAATATGTGTACAAGATGTAAAATATTATGTGCTTATGCGCATCGTATTTTTTGTTAAATAACTTACTTATTATATATCAGTTTGAAGATGGCAACGAGAAGAGTTTTTGTGGTTGCCATGGTAAGCTTAGAATGTAAATAACAGTTTTTTGAGTAAGAGTTTTTTTTTTTTTTTTTTGGAGCTGCGATGCTGTAATTTTATTGTTTAGTTAATAAATCTTCCTTTTATATTAAACATAATAGTAGAGTTTTAATTATTTGATTCGAAGTCCTTTGAGTTTTATTTGAGGTCAGTAAGTATTTTGTATTTTTTGACACAAGACATAAACATCCTTCTATAAGTCCTTGTAAACTAGTTATTATACCGGTCTTAGAAATATTCTGCCCCTTTTGGCCTTTTAAGTCATTTTCATGCCATTTAACAAAATTTGAGACCCTTTAATGATCTTATCAGTATAACAACGAGACATAATTAATCTCAATAGCTAAAGCTAGGAGCCCTGGTGGCTCAGAGGATCGTGCGTTCGCCTCCCAATGAGGCGATCCGGGCTCTAATCTCAGCGATGGCTGGTCTATATGAATTCTGCACCCGGCACGCAACAACCACAGTGCTGACGTAAAATATTCTCTGTGGTAGACGGATCATTGCTTAGAGTCCCCTTGCCGTCAGGATAACCGTGGGAGGTTTACGTGGTTTTCCTCTCTATATAACGCAAATGCGTATTAGTTCCATCAAAGAATCCTCCAAGAAGGCAAACTTTCTCCCAATACTTGATCCAGGAGTTCCCTTGTCTTCTAGATTGGGTTCAAAAATACAAGGCTACGGAGTTGAATGAGGACAGTCGTAAACTCAATATCGGATCAGCTGTTCAACGACGGTTATAAAATAAAATATAAAATAGCTACAGCTCAAAAAGAAAAAACCTTTTCTATGTCAATGATTTTTAATGATTTTGAAAACTTTAATGATTTTCGATGATTTATGAATTTTGTTTTATTTTTTACTTTTTGCTTCTTTGCTAATCGAAATAAAAGTATATTTTTGTTCTTTTCAATACTATTAATAATAAAAAAGTTTAAAGTGTTAGCTAAAACAAGAATCTATCTATTTTATATAATAATTTTATTACAATTTATTTTTAATATTTTTTCTCTCGAAAAAAACAGAAATGGAAAAAAAGAAAAAATTTGTTTAATAAAGCAAAAAATAAATTAAAATATATGCATGCAGTAATTAGATTTTTGTATATTACATATTAAGAAGCAAAATAAAGTTATATAAGAGCAAACAAAATTTTTTTTAATTGTGACTATCTGAAATATTGTTTAGAAATAAAATGATTTTCTTAAATCAAAAAAGGTACTATTCTTTTTGTTTTCAATGTAATGAATCTAGAAGAATATTTAATGTTCTTGCTACAATAAACTTTCTCAGCGAGAATGATTATTGTGAAGCAGAACAAATATTCTCTTTTCAAGCGCACGAAAGAAATAATTTATTCTTTGAATGAAAAAAAAATTCTCTCTTTTAATAACTCATCAAACGATTTTCTTTTCCTCTCTTTTCCTCTTTGCGACTTGAAATAAAAAAAAACAGATTTTTGTTCTTTTCAATACTGTTGATAATAAAAGAAATAAAAACGAAGTCCTTAGGCTTAAAGAATAAATGATATAAGAAAGAAGAAAAAAAAACAATTTCAAAAAGAAGTCATGACTGTAACTGCAGTTCACAGCAAAAGAGACGTTAAAAAGTTATACAGCATTGTAACCAAATAAAAGGAATTGTTTTAATTTTTTGTCGTTAAACTGTAACTATGGAACGAGATTCCATTGTGTTAGGGAGACTGAAAAAACTCATTTACGAACGATAGAAGAGAACTTCATTTAGAATCCAATCTTCAAGGATTTTTTTTTTTCAAATAAAACACTGTAATTTTCACTTTAATGAGGTCTTCATCTTTAATATATTAACTTTAACTTAAATTACCTTCGCGATTTCTAAATTAGCATAGATTGCCAACGCAACATATGAAGAAAGTGAATAGTCTATTAGAAATGTTGCTGAATGGTGCCTATCAAGATTATTATTGTATAAGATCTATTAATTAAATTTTTATATAGTATTTATTAAGTTTATTTTTGAATAGCATCTATTAAGAACAGATCTGCGTAGCATCTATTAAGAACAGATCTGCATAGCATCTATTAAGAACAGATCTGCATAGCATCTATTGAGAACATTTCTCAATAACATCCATTTAGAATATTGCTGAATAGCATACGTTAAGAATATTGCTGCACAGCATCTATTTAGAATATTGATAAATAGCCTTCATTAAGAATATTGTTAAATAGCCTTCATTAAGAATATTGCCGAATAGCGCTTATTAATATGTTGTTTACTTCACATTAAAAATAATCTTAAGTTTTTCTTAACAAAATACAATTTTATTGAGAATTTCTAAAAAAATGGGAATATCTTCAGAATTTTTGCTGACTTTTAACAGACATTCTGAATACCTGTAAGGTGAATGAAACTTTTCAGGAGAAATTCTTGAGAATACAGAGTTAATGTTATTAAAAAAATATTAAGAATTTTTTTTAATTCTTTCATCTCAATTTCGATTCTAAGATTCTTTTCAGTTCACACAAAATTTGTGATAATTTCGATAACATCCTAAAATGAAATTTCTGTTGTAGCCTTTGTTTAATTCTGCTAAGATTTCAAATATCTCCAGTTACAGTATATAGTTTAGAGGTTTTCTGATTTACTTTTCTGTCAAGAAACATTCACCTCAACTGTAATAAGAAATGTACTGTAGTATAGTAAGAAATAAAAATGTACAGCAATCAGAAATTTCCTAATCATTTTCTCCTTCTACCCCAGCGAAATAGCAATAATTTTAGATTAAAAAAAAACAAAACGTAATGCTATAATTTTGGGAAAGTGAGCTCTCTGGTAAAGTGGGTGACTGTAAGTGTGCGTCACAAAAGTTCGAAGACTATCACTGTGACCGACACTCCCGATGAATGCTGGCAATACGTGTAAACTTTACTGATGAGAGAGAGAATGTATAAATGAAAGTTAAAGTCTATAAACTTTGAGTTTTAAACAAAAGGCTTTGAGTTTTAAACAGTCACCCTAAGAAAGAAGGAAGGAAAACCATCCTAGTTTACGTTTGTACGTTAAGCTCTACAAATATTACTCATCTGATTGTTTTTTAATGATTTTACAATTTTAAAATACAATTTCTCATTGATTTTATTAACTTCTTTACCAACTATGGGGTTTGTTTGCTTAAATTTTCCAATTATTATTATTATTATTATAAAGTGTTTTTCTTCATAGATGGCAACAATGGAATTTAATTTGCTTTATATATTTCTTACCAATGATTTTATATGATAAAGCTAAAAGCACATTTGCCATATATATATTTAGCCATACATTGCCTTTCTTTGATTAAATGGCTCAATCTTCGATAATTTATAAAAATCAATAAAATATCGTGAATTTATATTCCAGGATTAATAGCTTCTTGAACCATGAAGAAAATCGAAAAGAAATGAAAATGTTTTTTTTTAAATTTTTATATTTGACAATTCTCCCTCCCTGTTTAAGTGGGGGGAAATTGCTAAAGGCATTTTCCCTGCCTTGAACATTCAATATCAACATTTTTCGATTTCCACAAAAACAAACCTTTTTGGTTTTGTAAGTAGTTCGGAGAGTATAGTAGAATAATGCAAACATCGTTCGTAATCGTTAAATTGTAGAATGAATGAAGAAAACTGACGACTCCATAAAAAGCAATGAAAAGGTTTGAATGTCGCTAAAAGCCATGAAATCGAGGGAATTAAGTTGACTCTTTCGATCCCAGAACCTTTCTTTCCCCAAAAGAGATTAAAGAAAAAGAAATAAAAGAGAACACCATCTTCACACGAAGAGATCACAGTATTAAAAAAAGGGCACCATTTAACGCTAAAGGATCCGTGGTACACCCAGCCAGAGTACAAATCAAACAACCCACACGCTAAAGTGAAGCCAATCAACCGAGACATAACATGTCCAAACACGATGTAATACAAGCTTTTAACGTGTGTGTGGAGGAAAAACTCTTCTTTTACAAACACTATGTTCATTGGCTGCCTTTTAACGCAATTAAGGTTGAACTCTTGGCGACTCAATGGGTCGTTATGTCTCCCCACGCCAAGAGATCCATTTAATGGTGGAATAAAAAGCAATTTTTCATTCATTGGATATCATGTTTATGCCTTCCATAGAACGGAGCCAATAGTGCATCAAATAAGTCTTTTTTCTCTCTTTCTTTTCATGTAGCCTCCTTTTCTTTCTCTCATTTCAAAGAAATACTGATTTTCTCCTTCGAATAATACGTGCAATATTCATTACAAACTTTTTTGAAACTTTGGCATCAAGATTAATAATTAAATAAAAAAAGCAGTAATTTAAGTTTCTTACACTTAAGGCAAAGTTAAAATTTTAAACTATTTATATAATCATCTTGTCGTCTGGGCTTTGGGACAGAAAAATAACTTAAATATTTTAAAAGTTATTAAATTATTTAAAAAATCGCCAAGTTGGCGAAATTTTTCTACCTTGATCAAATTAACGAAATTAATGAAACAATCGTAAATTTTTGTGAATTTTTATGAGCCCAAATAATGCAACGTTGGAGTAATATTTAAAATATTAAAAATTATATTAGCGTATTCTACCATTTTCAGAATCAGCATAGAGGGCGCTGCTTAGAGATATTCTGAACTGTTAGGAGAAGTTTTGTCTAACTGCTAGCAGCACTTATGTAAGCGTCGTTGAACAGCCGACCCAATGTTATGGGTTTACGACTATTCATGTTCAACTCCGTAACCTTGTCATTTTGAACCCAATCCAGAAGACAAGGGAACTCCTGGATCGAGTAGTGGAGAGAAATGTGCCTTCGTGGAGGACTTTTTGATGGAACTAACCCGCATTTGCGTTACATGGAGAGGAAGAAAACGAGAACCTCCCATGGTTAGCCTGTCGGCAAGGGGACTCTAACTCATGATCCGTCTACCACTGAGGATATTTCATGTCAGCACTGTGGTCGGTGCATGCCGGATGTGGAATTCGTATCGACTGGAATTCGACTCCGGTTCGCCTCATTGGAAGGCGAAAGTTCTATCCCCTGAGCCATCGCGGCTCGTAATATTATATAATATTATACTCGCGTTTGTATAAAGTGCATAGATTATTTGTAAATTTATACAATTTGACTTCAAAGTAGTTGCTATAAAGGTTTCTTTAAAAAGGGACAGGAACAAAATCAAAGCTTGACGTCCATTCATTTCAACATCAAATCTACTAATAAATACATAGACGTAACATGGGTAGAAAAATTTTATGATGTTATAAAACCTTAGTTATCAAGTATGGTAAAAATCACGCAATTTAATTTCAATATAATCTAGATCATTGGTTCCCAAAAATGCTCCGCGGAACCCTGGTGTTCCAGTGAAGAGTTAAAGAACTCCGAGAACTAGAAACCTTTTTTTTTCTTAACGGCGATGATTATTTAACAGCAAATGTGTTTAGACTCAATCAAAAGTTCAACTTAAACAATATTTCAGTTCTTTTTAAAACTTTTCTTTTGTGTTTGCATAGTATTTTTTGTCTGTTCACGGTTTCGAAACGGAACTCTAGGTCGAATCTTTTGTAACTCTCGAACCATTTGTACTAGGATTCTGAAATTTGGACCCAGTGCAAATAGAAAAACAAATCCAAACATTTAAAAATATATTTTTTTTTCTAACAACAATTTATTGAATACATTATGAAAAAATATGCATTGATACAGAGTTACATAAGTATATTTAATCGAACTTTTTAATACAATATACCTAAATACGATAATAAAGATCTATTTTCTCTCTCATATACACTAAAAACAAATTCAGAATTAGACTCTCTATCGCTCCAAATCGGCAAATTCAACTGCTTGATACAAAAAGTAGTTTTAAAACTATCGCTGATCAATAATGAAAAAAAAAGAAGAAAACAATAAATATTTTCAACATACAGTGAAATTTATATCGGGAGCTCTTCGTTCCTCAGAAAAATGGTAGTTGATCATTCTTAAGAAGTTATTTATATCAACTTCAAAATTGCTATCGAAATTACATGATTTTTCGCAAATTATTTTAATTTTAGTCAGTGTCATTTTCCAATGAAAATGCCACTTCTGTTGGCGTCATAAAAAGACGAATCCATGAATGAAATTTAGATTTATAAAATAATCCCAACTGATAATTATGTGTTAAAACAAATTTGGCAAATATGAGTGATAGAGCAATGGTAGCTCAGGGGATAGAACGTTCGCCTCCCAATGAAGTGACCAGGGTTCGATCCCAGTGATAGCGGGTCGATTCGAATTCCGCATCCGGCTCGCACCGACCACAGTGCTGACGTTACATATCCTCAGTGGTAGACGGATCACGGGTGAGAGTTCCCTTGCCGTCAGGCTAACCGTGGGAGGTTCTCGTTTTCTTCCTCTCCATGTAACGCAAATGCGGGTTAGCTCCATTAAAAAGTCCTCCACGAAGGCACATTTCTCCCCAATACTCGATCCAGGAGTTCCCTTGTCTTCTGGATTGGATTCAAAATGACAAGGTTACGGGGTTGAATAGTGGTAGTCGTAAACCCATAAAATTGGGTCGGCTGTTCAACGACGGTTATAAAATAAAATAAAAACACGAGTATAGCAGTTAGACAAAACTTGTCCTAACAGTCCGGAATATCTTTAATTTATTTTTTGCTAAAAATCATTTTGAGACAAAATTCTGTTCGACAAAGTTATCTGGTCCAAGAAGGAAAAAAAAGTGCGCACTTCTGACCTTTTTTTTAAAAAATCTTTAAGAGCATTTGTGACCCATATATTAAGATTTGAGGAATTTCCTGTTCTCAAAGATTTTGGAAGTTTTTGTGGAGAACGATTAAAATTCGAGATCTCGGTCTGGTCATCTTACTATAGGGTAAACATGGGGTGTGCCGACAAGGTATTGCCCTCGGCGGAAAATTTATTTTAATTCTCGCCTTTAAAATTAATTTTAATATCTATATCTATATGAATAAGTGTCAAGACATCTATATGAAAACGCATTCAATATTCAGATATTTTATGAAAAAAAATTAATTTTGAGACAACGATTACACTGTTTGACACCTTTATCATGCTACTATAAAAAAATTTTGCACTAAAAAAAGTATGATTCGCAGACTTATTTTTTAAACCCTTCCTTATAGTTAGCTAATTCATAAGAACTTCAGAACTTTGGAAAAAAATTGCCCGTATTGACAAAAATATCTATTTTATGAAAAATTAAAGTTAAATATTCATATATTTTTGTGGGAAAAAATATTTTTGAGACTACGATCACAATTGATACCTACTGGAAAATTTTTCACACTACTGTTAAATGAAATAAGATGTATTTTTTAAACGCTTCCTTATAGTTAGCTAATTCATAAGAAACACTATTAACTTTGGAAGACAATTGCCTGTTATTATGATAGTTAATTCGCGTAAGTCCAGCAAGGAACCACAAGTAGTTCGGAAGAGCATGGGGTGACTAATCGAATTCGAATGTGTACTTAACTTATCCTGTAAACAATGCGGGGGATGATGATTCAGTGACCAGATATCGGCCGCTGTAGCATTTGCCGATGAGATCGATCGGCTAATCTTCGCGGTGCATAACGAGGATGAATTTATTGGATAATCTACGGAATGGCAAATAGTGTACCTGACCATTAAGGGGAATAATTGTGTGGACAATGACCGTCAATAGCCATTCGCTTCTTGGAGATCCTTTCAATTTGTTGAGTGCTGAATCGTCTTGAATCCAAGTTTAATGAAGGGCAAAGATTGATACCGGATGTTTTGTAGTGTTCGAACTTAACATTAATTTTTAGAACCCTTTAAAAAGAAATGAAGTGAAAACAAAAACGGAGAATAGAGCACACGAATTTTTAAATGAGGAAAAAAAGGTCTATAAACATGACGAATCATTGTTCTTACAACTCTAACATCTCACAATGTACCGTTTATATCATTGATGTGCCTCTACACTGTAAAAAATTCAGTAAAATTTTAAGCAGTAATTTGTACAAAGTTTCTCATTATCCCAAAGTTTAGTTAAAAGAAAGGTCATTTTATTTTAGTTCCACCATAAACTGTGAAGTATGATCGAGAAATACTTTCATGGTGCAACTGACAGCACCAAAATTTAGTAAAAGACAAATTTTTGACGGTGACTAAACTGAACGATATTTGTTTACGACGCCCTGTTTTCTTTACAATTCGGTCTGGGTGTATTGGGACGACTAATGCATGTTGTTTCAAGATTCCACTTATTTAGGTAAATGCCTTAGTTGCACAAATTAAAGTTCATTTCTTTTATGTTGCCGTTTTAAATTTGTTTGGTGGAATAAAAGGGTTAGACGTATGTCATAAAAGGACTAATTTAAGCAAAATAGTTTTATTAAGTCAAATAGCAACCTTGGCTTGCATTTGAGAGCTTTAAAAATACCTAAAAAAGGAGCAACCCACCTCTGCTTTTATATAGTATAAAAAAAGAAAAGAATGAAAATAGGTAGTTTGCTTCCAGTTCTAGCAAAAAGTCCTCCACGAAGTCAAATTTCTTCCAATACTTGATACCCTTGTCTTCTGGATTGCATTTGAAATTACAAGACTACAGAGTTGGAACATTAGTAGTCGCAAACCCAAAAAATTTGGGTGGCTGTTCAATGATTGCTGTAAAATAAAATGAAATCTTGCCAAGGACACTAGTATTGATCTGAAATCCTGAATTATATTTAATCTTGTGAATAGTCCTCATGAATATTGCATCAAATTCCAAATTTCGGCCAATTTGTACCACGTCTTCATTTGGAGCCTACATTTCAGTTCAAGCAACCAATCCTTTATTAATTTACTACATTTTGCTTACAGTTAACGTAGATACGTTACAAAATGAAAAGACCAGGCGTAAGACATTTCTGTGACTTAATGCTAATCTATTAAAAAAGAAAAATCTTACCTCGGGACAGTTGCCGCAACACGACGAACTGCCGGGGAACATGCTTCCGCCCTCTTCTAACACTGGGCTCTCCACCTGTAACACAATAAATCGAACATTAAATTCCAAGATACAAATAAATAAAACAATAGATAATACAACAAACAAGTACAATCAGCTGAACTGAGCCCCTGGTTGCTCAGGGAATAGATGGCTGCTCAATACGAATTCCGCACGTTGCTTGCACTGACCACAGTGATATCTTGAGTGGTAGGCGAATTATGGGTTAGAGTACCGCAAATGCGGGTTAGTTCCATCAAAAAGACCACCACGATAGCAAATTTCTCTCACCACTTGATTCAGGAGTTCCCTCGTCCTCTAGACTAGGGTTCAAAATTACAAGGCTACGGAGTTGAACATCGACAGTCATTAACTTAGAATCGGGCCGACTTCTCAACGCTAGTTATAAAATAAAATATTAACCGAGCTATGGAGGCTCAGGGGATAGAGTACTCACTTCCCGATTAGGTATCCTAGGTTCGATTACCAGAGATTCTAATTCTGAATTCGGTTCAATCCTGGCATAGTAAATATTCTAAATTGGTCGTGATAGTCTCTCTATGCGGGTTAGTTACATTAGAAATTTCTTCAGAAAGAATCATGTATATTCCTGCGTAATCAAGTATACTGGATCAAGTATTTGCTCCAATACTAGATCCAGGAGTTCCCTTGACTTCTGGAATGGGATAAAATCGCAAGACCGATGAGTTGAACATTAATAGTCATAAATCTAAAAATGGGTCGACTATTCAAAGCCAGTTATAAAATGCTATCAGCTCACTTGTGACAGACTTGCTAGTTTCTGTTACAAGCTATGTTCTACTGCTCTCCAAGTCAGACAAATTGCTAACAAAAAAACATTCTCATAATGAAGTGTTAATAAATGGGTAAACATGGAACTCCAGTACCCAATTCGTAAATCAGCTTCAAGTGCTCGTAAAACAGGTTTTGAGATTTATAATTAGAAATGTGTAATAGACAACTACTTATCAAGATTTTGTCAAACCACACATTAAGAAATAAATTCTCGATTCAAAACTATCTTCGACATATCTCCACAAGAGTAAAAAAAAAACCCATCAAATAGAATGGATAAAAAAAAGAGCACCATTGATTAATATATCCATTCGCATATTAAACTTTCAAGTCAATCAATACTACGTCACAATAAATTAAACCATTAAATAAACCGACACCATTCATTTCATCTCTCTGAGCAACAATAGCCTGCGAGAGAAAATTGATTCTAAATTGTTCCACAAACGGACATTGACAGACCGTTCCAATGGATTTGCAAACCATTCAAACAAATCACCCCCATCAGACAATTGAAATGAGACTTGGCATTAAGTCCCCATTAACATGCATATGGGTCACTCCACATAAAAATCTCCCATTGATCTCTCTCTAGTAACATGGCTCATACATCTGATAAAATACCCCAGTGGAAAAAGGGGGGTAAAGATTGAATGTAACCCCCCCTCTCAATCTGTCTCACCTCCATGGCGATTGATGAATAATCGTCCCCATCCAAAGTAATTTATATTTTCCATTTAGAAAAGGTTGTCCGCCATCTTGAGAAGTAATTAATCAATGACCGGTGACTGTCCCTCATTAAGTAAATGAGATTCCACCAAAAATGGTAACTTCTTGAGACAGGTTTACTTAAAAGGGATTATCCACCCGGACTTGTTATGAACCGGTATGAGTGATGGGCATGTTTAATGGAACTTGGTTAGCATCTATTGACCCGGGCTTTATCTGCAGTTAAGCATAAAATGGATTTTCAATAATTATGTAAGGGTATCTGGTAAACAAAACGGAAAATTTCCTGTTTAAGACAGATTACAAAAATGAACAAGTCAACATTTTTCTTCTGGTAGATTCACTGTAATTTCAAAATGATTGCAGGTGTTGATAACTTTGCTGCGAACTTTGAAGAAAAGATTTTAATACTTTTGCAGAAAGAGGAGCAGTTGTCCTCCTTCTAAAAGGTTAAAATAAACACATTCATACCTGCCAACTCTTCCGGATTTTCCGGAAGATTTTATTTTCATATTTAGAGTGGTAGCAATACTCATGTTATTCCAATTAACTTTTTGAATTATAATGATAATTATAAATGAGTTTGACCACCACTACATATAAATAATTACAATAAATATATAAAAGCATAATAATCCTTGTGCAAGCGAATTTCAACGAGATCAAAATATAAATATATTTTTGAGTCAGATTGTTTTTCGTTAATTGTATTACAACCACTCTGAAAATCCATTCTCAGAAAGAGTGAAAGTTGGCAGGTATGCACATTGCTTTGACAACAGATCTAAATATTTGTTTTATTAATATATTATGGTAGGTAAAACTATCATTTTCCTCAAAATAAATACTGATAATGTTACCCTAATGTTGTCAATTTTTAATCCTTTAAAAAAAAAAGATGCCGTGCTCTCAAAAACTGACTAGGCTTAGATTGGTTAAGGCCTAAATATTTCATCTAACTTCAAAATATGTCCGCAAAATTTTCAGATTTCTTTTTTACACTTCTTGCGTCTTTTCAATTCACTAATGACAGAAAATTGTAGTTCAGCAACCTATTCAATAAGGCTGTCTTATTGTTCCTATGATAAGAACGACAGGAAAGAAAATGTTAGAGTAGAAGACCACTGAATCGTTCTGTAGACGCTAACCACAACTTTGATAAAACACATTTTTAAGAGTAGCACTTTAATATCGAACAGATTTTTATTTTAAAACAGTCGTTAAACAGCCGACCCTATTTTTGGGTTTACGACTACCAATGTTCAACTCTGTAGTCTAGCAATTTTTAACCCAGTACAGAAGATAAGGGAACTCCTGGATCAAGAGTTGGGAGAAATTTGATTTTGAGGAGGACTTTTTGATAGAACTAGCCAGCATTTGCTTTACATCGAGAGGAAAACCACGAGAACCTTCCACGGTTAGCCTAACGGCAAGGGGACTCTCACCCATGATCCGTCTACCACTGAGGATATTTTACGTCAGCAATGTGGTCGGAGCAAGCCGGATGCGGAATTAGTATCTACCAATCTACGCTGGGATTCGAACCAGGTACACTTCCTTGAAAGGCAAACGCTCTATACACTGAGTCATAACGGCTCGAAGATATTTTTAGTCTTGTTTCCAAATAAGTACTTACGTTTACAGTATTTTTCATTAGAAATCAGCAGTGTGTTAGTAAAGTATTCCCATTGCGACCAGCTGTGAGGCAGTGTGTGTGGGGGGGGGGGGTCCACAATGAGTCTCACATTGGTTTGGTTATCATCAGCATAAAATTGATATAAATCATAAAGGTATTGTTTTCCTATAAATATTTTTGTTTTCCTAATTTAAAGGGTAAAATGACCTGTACTGTTATTATGAAGTTTTTGATTTTGTTTGATTTCTAAATTAAGAGTTTTGGAGGATTGTTTTTTTATTATTTATTATTATTAGAATAATTTAATTCTACGCTGCATTTTAAGATAAAGTTATTTATATCGGTGTCTGGTCTTATTAACCGTTTTACAATTATTATTTTTTTTGGTGCAAATAACATTACTACACTAAGAACCATGGTTGAAGAGAGTCATTAAATGATTTAGAACTTAACTTTCAGCATCAGGCACGAAGTGATGAATGAAAAAATTGTATTTAAAACACGTCCTTCCGTTTTGGTAAGCAAATATATATTACAGATGTGAACACTCCAAATTTATTAGAACAATATATTTCTCATTTTAAATGCTATTTCAAAAAATGATTACTTAAAAAAGTGATTTATGTTCACTTTTAGTATCAAAAGGGAAATATTTGGACTTGGGAAGTGGAGGCACAAGTTTTCTTTTTAGTACTAATATTTTTAGTTGAATAATTTAAACTGTTTTATGACAAG
The DNA here is from genome assembly GCF_982258835.1 of Parasteatoda tepidariorum. NCBI lineage: Eukaryota > Metazoa > Arthropoda > Arachnida > Araneae > Theridiidae > Parasteatoda > Parasteatoda tepidariorum. The sequence continues at coordinate 7,166,721 of NC_141758.1, read as the reverse complement.
AAACAGAAATTATCGCGAATCAATCAGGGGGCTTAGCCTACTAGTAACAAAATATTTCTTCCCTCTGTCAAAATTTGTCACATGACTAAACCATATTGGATTTCAATTTATTTTGAAGAATTAACCTTCACCTACCATGGGGTAGTGGAAACAACGTTTTTCTGAAGTTAGGATTTCGTATCTCGTATAAAATGTGTTACATAAAACGCAAATAGTATTATCAGGTAAACACTGTATTGGTAAACAAGAAACTAATAAAATTAAATCATAAAGTTGTGGTTTCAAATTTAGGACCACGTGAAATGACACCAAAATATTAGTTCACGTTGTCAAAATGCGTCACATAACTAATCATATTTGATTTTAATTTATCTTAAGGCATTAACTTTCACCTGTACTACAAGGCGAAAAGTATCAAAGATTTAATCAAACAATTCTCACCAAGTAGAGTCATAACTCGAGGCGATGACATCGAATTAATATAGCCCACGAGATATAAAATTTGATTAAATTTTCGGAAAGGATTAAGTTATAGATGGTTAAGTTTCAGGAGGTTCTATTTTGGGAAAATGCAAATCGAACTTCCGTCACTTCAATAAGCGGCTTAAGGGTGATACGCAATTTGTTATCGCGGTTTTGATAATGGCGGGCCGATCTTAAAATAGAAATTGTTAAAAATTTGAATTTTTTTAAAAAAATGAAGGTTTTAGACCATTTGTATCAACTTCTTCAAAACTATTTTGCCTAGATTAAAAAAATAAAAATAAATAAAAAATAAAAAAACACTTGATTGCCAAAAATTCAAAGATTTAATTTTATGGTAATTTGAAAAAACTGTGGTTTTTTATTCAAATTTTGTGCTGAAAATTCAAAAGTGCTATGTGAACAAATACTTCATTTTAAATTTATATTAAATCAAGAGAAAATATACACTTAAAGTAGTGTTGTTAAATACAAACCCAAATAAATGGGAATATTTAGCACCACAAAGCTTACGCTCATTGACACCTTTCGTGAACTATTTTAGCGTCTGAAAACTCCAATTTTGGAATCAGATTTCCATGTTGAGACTGGATTTTTAGTAAAGCGCAAAAGGATAAGAGTCTTTTTTGTTGCGGTCCAGAAAACCTCGATGATTCTATAAATATAATATTCCATTAAAAGATTATGTATATGTCAGGATCCTGATTCCTCTCCCACGCATTTGATTGACCCCTTACCTGAGGGTCAGAGGGTAAGGGACATGGGAAGTGTCATTCCCCTACATTGGGGGTGGAGCGAAGGACTTTTTCTTCTGAGAAAGAATATGTTTAGATCAGTATTAGTTTGAACGTAGAAGAGTTGAGTATTAGCAGAACTAGGAGAGCGAAGATATGAACTGGAAGGGAGCAGGAGAGCTCCGGACTTTGAATGCCATGTAGATTATGTATATACTCATATTTTATTTTTTACTCATAATTAATCCAGAGATGATGAAATAAATGCTTATACCTGAAATAATCCATTGTCATCCTTATTGAGGATTTCATTAACACGAACCGAAAGAGAAATGTCTCACAGTATATTTTTAGTTTTGTAAAAAAGATTACAAATAAACTATAAAAATGATTGAAGTATATTAATTTTATAGTATTTAATTTCTACCCGCTTCTGTTCTGTCGATTAAGCCCATTTCGAATTTATCCTAATTTCTCTCGGCAATATGCGTGTGTTTTGAAGCAAAATTAAAGTCCACGGTTCGGAGTTTCACAAATTATGTGTAGATCATAATGGATCTAATTAGTTCAATTTAATTATTAATTAAATTACAGAATTGGACACAAAGACATACATTCTCTGAATAAACGTTTTTTTATTACGGATTTGAATTTTTGACAATCGAAATATGGAGGGTAGTAGCAATCTGGGCAATATGGACTCGATAGTTTAGTTAGGTATAGCTCGTTCACCAGGATTTGGCACTTGGCTCCGCCTTCATCACGTGGTATGCGACGATACTATTTCGCTATTTTTGGGAGAAGGTTGTGAGCAATCCTGAACAATCTTGCTATTTGGCGATCTTTTAGCAAAAATATTTTTTTCGCAAGCTTTATGTGCATTTTTTTGACAATAAATATTTCATAAATTTGATGATATTTTGCACCATTTTTTATGATATTTCTTTCTTTTGAGTGAATACTTTGTCCTTTATGAGTCATTTCGCTGGGAGTACAGCGGTTTTTAAATTTAAACTATATTTAATTAGCTAGTGTAACAAAATGTATAATAGTAGATGATAAAGCAAAGTAAGTGACTGAAAAAGAATTCACTTTTCGTGTTTGGCGCAAATTAAGGGTTGTCTCAATTTCAACAACGGAGATGTTTCTCTTCTAACTCCCGCGCTGAAATGAACTCTGCGTCCCAGGAGGTGGAGCCAAGTCTCAACTTCTGGTGAACGAACTATATGAGGTCGATTGTTTGGGTCTCTTAATGTCAATTTAGGATTTCGTAGATTTTGTTATATCTTCAGAACTTAAATAAAGCCGAAAATTTGCTCATAGTCATAGAAGTCATTCATCCGAAGATAATTTCAAGTAAAAATATTTTAATAGTATATTATTTTATTTAATAACGTTCCATAAAATATTGCATTTTAAGGTATACAATGAAATAAAAAATATTTAAAATCAGCGGATTAAATATTTTTTACACTATTTGTTTGATATTTTTTTTAATCTTTTCTTCCAAATAAGTACACAGCTTATCAATATTCAATATTGTTGTTAACATCTTAAAAGTCATTAAAGAACGTAGTTAAAATTTAAAAATAAAATTTGAAGGGATAAAATAAGTGACCTGTGGCAACTGTCCTGAGGTAAGATTTTTTTTTAATACATTAGCATTAAGGCAGAGAAATGTCTTAAATCTGTAAGGGATAAACTAATCGAACTTTCTGTTCTTTGTTTTTTTAAACCGAAACATATTACTAGTTTTTTTAATTTGGTAAATTAGGCAACTTAATTCACATATTTTATTGCATATTTTTCAAGACGAAAGTTATTAGTGACCTAAGCTTACTTTGTAAACTTTTACTCTCTCTCTCTCTAAAAATAATAAATATATAATATAATAAAGAGGAAAAAACTGGTCGGGTGCAGTTAGTCAAATAAATCATCTTGCTCGTGCTCGTAAAATAGGAAATGATATACATTTTTGTCACGATTTCAACTGTAAGAGTTGATAAAAATGAAAATCCCTCACCCATCATTAACCACTCAGTTGACGAGAGCCCCCATTTTGCATGAGAGAGAGGGCGTCCCACTTGGGGAGGTAGAATGCTTTCAATTACAGTATTTTACATACTTACAATTCCATTTTCTTAATTGACCGAATCACTATTTTTAAGCGAATTGGAATGATAATTTCCAGCTGAAGCACACCCTAATGATTTCAAGTGGGAGTTTCAATTGTTCCGAATGACTGTATTTAAAAAGGGTTCATCGTTTATAAGTATTAAAGACTTAAAGCTTTTATGGGACTCACATTGAAAAAGAATATTTTGACGAAATAATCTTGAAGGAGTGTGAATCAAGCTTCATACGTATTTCTAAAACATTTTTTTTGAGACGGCCTGAAAAAGGATGTTCCAAAATATACATTTTTCAATTAATCATCTATTTTGGGGGGGGGGGGAAATCTTATTAAAAATATTAGATACACTAATGGAAGTTATTTAACTTTGATACATATTACAGAGTCTGTTTTTAGCCATAATACTTAAATTTTTCACATATATTTTTAGAGTGTGTAACCAGTGTAACTTATAATGCACATAAAAGTTATTTTTACATTACAATTTAGAGCAAAAACAATTATTTCGGAATGAATAGGTTACTGTGAATGACTTACCGTTTGCTGTTATGGAAACAAGAAATAGCGCATTTCAAAGAAGGAACCTTCTCTCTATCCAGATTCCCTCCTACCCCGATTTCTATTGTCGACTCGAGTCAAAACCGGTTTTATACATTGACTAAACACCCCCTACTTGAAATAGTAAACCTCTTAACTCTAGTCACCGCAACTATTCCAGATCTTGGCAAACAAAATATATAATCAATTCTGGTGGTCAGACGAATGGCGATCCGAGTTTAGGTGAGACTGTGTCTTTCCTTATTATGGATTAGGCCCGTTAGCTGAGGTGACCACTAAAACAAGCCAACATGCTCTTTACAACTTTCTGGTGCTGCTTAGTAATCAGTATTTTCATGATGAGTAATGTCCCTACTTTTCATAACGATAACAGGTGTCATAATACAGGAACTCGTTTTTAACACTCACATATTTGCCCATAACACTCGATCGCGATTGGCCTGAAAATTCACATTAAAAACATGCTTTTTTTAACAGTTGATTGCATATTTGCTAAATATTATATCTCGCTTTTCGTGGCAAATGTCGACAGTCACCTTAAATTGCATGCGACTGTGACTTTTGTTAAAAGTTGAAAAAAAAAATGTTTTTATTAACATTCTTTCTAACCTACACTGGTGAATTCTCACCTTCAGCTACAAGTGATTAAAAGCTGATTGCCATATTTGTTAAATATTATTCTTAAAAAATATTTTGCATTTTTTTAAAAAGCAATTTTCTGAATGCTGACATTCGCTGAAGAAAGCCGGAAAAAAAGCAATTCGAGCTTATATTCAAAACTAACGTAAGCATAAATATTTTACAAGAAAAGAAATATTTCCTTCTGACTTTCTGTTTAAGACTATTAGAGGGCCGTTAAAAACATCAATAAGAATGTTTTAAGCAATTTTAGACTCATCATTGTCTGCAAAATTAGCAAATCACAATTAAACTTCCACGATTACGTAATGCAACCACAAATATCATGTTTTAACATTGACTCAGGGCACTTAAGCAATCTAATTTTAAGATTAAATTTGAATGAAAGAAGTAAATATGCGTAAACAAAATTTTCGCTTAAATTTATTTTATAAAATTATGAGTAAAATATTCTTTAGAAATCTCTTCTGCTTTTGCTTCTGTGGTCAAGGACATTTATTCAGCTCTTCACATCTAAAATTCTTCAAGTTTTTTTTTCCCTCTTTCTTTCCGCGAATTTAACTTTGAGTCAAAATTTAAATTTTTTTTTTCTAGTGTAATTTTTTTTTCGTTAAAAGAAATATTAAAAAATAAGGGAGTTTTCATATCTTTCGTAAGCATTCCTTACACTCCCCCCCCCCCATTAGGTGCTTACGTAATATTCGAACAATCCTCTTATTTGTGAAGTGAATTTCAAACCTTCATTTCGTCAAGGCTTATTAAAGGTTAAATTCAAATCAAAACACTATCGTGAAGATTAATTCCAATTTTACAGAAAAAAATGTTTTCCAAGAAAAGTATTTCTCAATAGTCTTTAAAAAGTAAATCTAACAAATACTCCACGTGTCTATAATTAGTGACTCTTTTAACATTCTTTTAATCATCTAAAAATCCTTGATTTCACGGTTCGTTTGACACCGCTAAGTGAGATAAGGCCGATAAACCACATAAACTTCTTCTCAAAACCATTTATGAAATATAACCAGTGTGATTTTTCCTTGCGGCGGTATTATTGATCTCTAACGTTCTTCACACATCATAAATCACAGAACATTGTCGCGTACGGTTGTCAAAATCGAATAACTCCCGGCGTTAACAGCGCGGTAAATCTTCCAACGCAAGAATTGAAAACAACTCTTTCCGATTACTTGTGATGAATGGGGGGAACAGGGAACGGAAAATAGAACCCACAACGATTTTGATAAAAATTGGATTTTGCCAGAAAATAGTTCCATGTTTTTTTTTTATCTACTATTTTTTGTAAGAAAAACAATAACTTAAGATTAATTTATGAATTACAAAAATCGATAAAATAAGTGGACTATATACGTAAAGTTGTTAAACACTGGTTGAACGTTTATTAATATCAGAGATAAACAACTTTCATGTTGAATGTATAATAAAAGAAATGCCCCAGAGAATGTAAATTAAGTTGAATTGATAAAAACTATTTATAATGTGAGGGTGACATTTCTGCACCAGAACATGTAAATTAAGTTGAATTGATAAAAATAATTTATGTTTTGAAATGTCAGCACTAGGACATGTAAAATTAAGATAAATTCACAGAAGTTCTTACTACACTATGAAAATCTAATGTGTTCATGATACACAGAAGATGAGAAGCCGTCTATTTTGCGATTTACTATTTGTGAAGATGTAACAGTAACGATAATCAAAGGTTTCCACTTGATTCCTTTTCTTTTCAGATTTTGAAAGTTTAATCAAGTCATAAGGTATTCTAAAGTATTCTTTCAAGTAAGTAAAGGTATTCTTTCCATGTAAAATTTTTTTTAAAATCTTTAATTTAAAGATTTTAATTTTAATATTGGTAAAATTTAACAATAAACCCTTCTTTTTGCAGCATTTTTTTCATGTTCTTGTAGAAAACAGGGAAAATGACTTAAAAATGAGATTTTCCAATAAAAAACTTCGACAAAAATGGTAGGAAAATGGAAGATTTCGAGTGCAGCATAATCTCCAAATTATAATGCCAAATCCAAAGGGCACCTTATTCTACACTAACCTCCAAATTTAAGGCTTAAAACGTAAGACAAATTACATTAACCCGTTTATAATAAACAGCAAGTTAAAAATACTTTTATTATATGCTTCTAAATTACTCTTAGGCAAGAAACATTAAAAGAGCTTTTATAACAACTAAAAGTTTGTTACGGAAGAACAGGGTCGATACCACGAGCCCTCAGTTCTTTCGCAGGCTAATCAAATGGTCACCCACTCGCCCACTGTCAGTGATGCTTGACTTTGCTGATCTACTGGGAACTGTGTCTTACGATTAGTCCACGGTGAGACGCATCCTTGAGAAATCCATATATTGGCAGTATTACAAGAAAAAATTTATAAGATATGCTTTGAAATTTATCACAAATTTTAAAACCCTTACAGAGCGCTAAAAAGTACTTTTCTAAAATCACAACTATTGCTTACATGCAATTTTTTAGAGTATGCAGGATATTCAATACAACTTTGAAAAGTTAAAAAAAGAAGAAAAAACTTAAGCAAATAGATTACATAGATTCCCCCCTCCCCCCAAAAAAAGAACAGCTCAAAACAAGGATTTTTTTTTCTACTACACTGTAAATCAAATAAAATTTCAGAAAGCTCTAATGAAATTGAAAGATTCATTATCTATAGAACTGTCAGAAAACAGGGAATTATTTCGAACATACAGTATATTAAATTAAAAAAAAGAAAAAAGAAACTTATACTTGAATTTTATCAAATTTTAAAACAAAGCACTTATGAAACATAGTCTTTTTCTTCTCTTAAAATATAGCCATTGCTTACATGGAATTGTTTCGAGTATACGTGATATCAAATACAGCTTTGTAAAGCTTCAAAAAAGCACGCAATTAATTAAATCCCCCCCCACACACACAAAAAAAAAGAACTGCTCAAAATAAAGATTTTTTTCGGCAAATCAAATACAATTTCAGAAAGCTTTAATGAAATTCTAAAATTCATTTATCTATAGAACTGTTACAAAACAGGGAGTTATTTCGAACATACAGCATATCAAATTTTTAAAAAAATAGCTTAAAAATTTTTTTTTATGTCTATAGAAGTTACAAAGAATTATTTCGAGCATACAGTTTTTAATATCTATCTTTAAAAAGCTGTACGAAACATAAATCATGAATCTACAGAACTGCGGGAAATGGTCAGGGAATTATTTTGAGTATACAGCGTAACGGAACATTAACCACTTCAGATATCTATAGAAATACTACTCACAGGGAATTATTTAGAGTATACATTTTGTAAATTATACATAAAGCTCCGATGTATGATAATAAATTTGCGCATTTTTCTTAACATAATAATAAATTAACAAATAAAACTGCACATTGGGAATTATTTCGATCCTACATAATCTAAAATACAGCTTTGAAAATCTTTTATAAATATAAATAATTCATACATTTTTCTGAAGAATAAAATAACTCTTACAAAAACGCTACTACTTAGAGCGCATTTTTTCGCACACTAAATAACATTTCAGACAACAAACATTCAACAATGAAAACATTCGTATTATTTGAATAGCATTTGTCCTTGCGTTCGTGTTGAAAATAATACTCCAAACGATATTTCAAGGACACTAAGTTATGCTCTCTGTTCTACAATACTCAGTTTTGTAAACGAAAATAGGAAAGAATTCGAGATATTTTTAACTTACGTATTCAAATGAATAATCCCAGTAAAAATATCAGACACAGTATGTGGAAACACGTGGAGAGGCCATTGTAAGTTCTATTATATATTAAAAACTGTGTTGTGTAAGACAGGTATAAAATTAGGAGGAGAAACAAGAAATTCAAGATGGTAATAGTACGTAGAGGCGAAAAAGCGGAAGTACGCAGTGCGGACTCACAGCACATTTAAAACAGGTGGATTCTTTTCGCTTCGTTGAAATTTCATGTTTCTTCCTTTTCAAAGGGTTATTCTATAAATGATGAAATTTTTTCTTTTTTTCTTTAAGTATTTTTGGCCTTTGACTCATCTCACCTCCGAGCTTTCGTTAAGTTAGGATTGTAAGCTAGAACTATCATTTTAAAAATGGGTAGCAAAATTATATTATATATGTTACTATGTTAATTATATTATGACCGAAGTGCGGGTGGGTGACCACTTGGATCAGCCTGCGTAGGGACCGAGGGTGTGCGGTATGGGTCCTCGTTAAACTGTTCTACCGTAAAGTGCTCGACTTCGCGTGCAGGTCGTCGGGCTACCGAAGCGGGGGTGCCATCCCCTCCGCAGAGGATCAAAATTGTGATGGCATGCCTTCGGATCATCCTCAGGGATGTTTCCCAGACCGTCGCCAATAGCCCATTGTGCAGCTCTAGTGCGACGTAAATGAACAACAACAACAATGACCGAAACCGAGAGAATGTCGACTTTCACCAGTGAATGGCAGCAATCACATAGTCGCTTTGCTGAATGTCCGAAATATTTGTTTAATCCGATTTGATACTAATTCATTCCTTGATATTGCTATATTTATGCGATATTTTAATATCTGCTGAGGATAGATTAGGAGAAACATCAGTGTTCAGAGTACCGGTTAAACACATACTGAGCAGTGGCACTTGACCTTGAAAAAACATTGATGTAGGGCATACCGGGCAAATATATACCACCCATTTCGGTCCTTGTCAGTAACACAGATAAAAACCCAAATATAAAAACCTATAACCGGTATATTTCATGCATTGAAACATTTTAACTGAATTTTTTTCTTTTTATTTCTTTCCACGAAGTTCTTTATTGATTTATTTAATAATAAGTTACTTATTTTTAATACATTCAGGTAATCAACCACTAGGTCTCAAAAGAATAAAATTAAGGAATTTCTTGAAGTTGTTAAAGGAGTAAAATTTATTTAATAACGGTAATTTTTCGTTTACGTTTCTGCCCCGCGGTGTATCGCAAAGAAACGGTCCACAGCAAAAAATAGAAGTCAAGCATCACTGGCTGCGGTCAGTAAGTGAGTGGTTGACCACTTTGATCAGCCTACATATGGACCGAGGGTGCGTCGTATGGATCCTCGTTAAACTGTTCCATCTTAAAATTCTCGACTTCGCGTGCGTGTCGTCGGGCTATAAAAGACGCAGAGATGTTTCCCTGGCCGTCTTCAATATTTATTATGCTGCTCTCGTGTGACGTAAATAAAGTACCTACCAACATACCTATTTCGTTTAGGTTTTCAAGATAAATTTAAACAAAAGAATCTCGGTGAAAACAATTCTAGAGCTAAATAAATAAAATAAAATAACGGATTTACAATTTAGCAAATAAACAGAAAAATCATTCCCAAGTTATAAATTTTTATTGTTCATACTTATGTTTTACATTTGCCGAAGATTTAAAGCTAAAACAGATGAATAAAGGGGGAAATTCCGACAGCTTATATATCGAAATTGTCAGTTTATTTCATAAATTACTTTTGAATAGGGTTGAAAACGTGTAAGAATAGGTGTTTTCCACGAACCAAAATTTTATTAAGAGACCCTAGTTGAAATCGCGACCACTAATTTTAGAAACGACTAAGACTTGCTAAGACTTAAATCCAAATATCTTAGGTCTAAAATCTTAGAAGTTTGGATTATTTGGGGGGTGGGGTAACTTACCACAATTAGCCCCACGGAGAGGAAACTCTAACGCAGAACATGCAATTTCAGTTTTAAAGGCACTAACCAGACATAAATGTTTAACTAATTTGCACGAAAAATGTGAAAATTTTTTAAAATGTTAACTGGTGTAAAGACAGTCTATAAAAAAAAAATATGTAAACTGAAAAAAAAATGAAACATATTTATTGAAAAAAATAATGCCGTTAGTTTTAAAACTAATGCAGCAAAGGTTTAATCTTGTTAGGAGAAAGTAATAATGGTTTGCCGAAGTTGCTTTCCGATTTACAGCGCGCAAACGGAGATTTTTAACTATGGGAAAAATTTGGTTGTTAAATTTGAAACACATTTTATAAGACAAAACTTACTCGCTAGGCCTAAATATTCTGCAGCCAACTGCTAGATGACGAATGGAAATTTCGAGCTCTGAACTAACCCATTATTTGTTTATCAAGTGAGTGAATATTCAATCCTGTTGTTGTTGAGATTTTAGGAGATTTCCGTAAGATGATCTATGCTAAAATAATCGCTGTTGTTGTTGTAGTAGTTAATTTACGTCGCACTAGAGCTGCACAATGGGCTATTGGCGACGGTTTGGGAAACACCCCATAGGATGATCCGAAGACATGCCATCACAATTCCAAAATAATCGCTAAATAATCGCTAAATCATGGCGACTTCCGGGCAACAGCCTGTGAGAAAAACACCACCGAAAAGGTCGAATTCGAAAGTCGTAGTAGTTAGAATTGTAGCCACCCCGGGCAAATTTCTTTATGTTTACTTTTTTTTTTTTTAGTTTAAAATCCGTTTGGTGCTTTGGCGATAGTAGTTGACGCCACTGATCACCCCATACGAAAATTTGGCGCTTTGATCTAACCCAGGGGTGCCCAACCTTTTGGTACCTAAAAGCAAATATTAGAATATCGGTCGAATGGCGTGCACCATTTATTTTTTCAAGATAAATTTATAGTTCATAGACGTAAGTAATAATACACACTACATATAATGCACAAAAATTAAATTTAACATATGAATATAATTAGTGTTGATATTCTTGAGTGAAATAAATTATTACTAAGTTGCTTTCAAAACATGCGAAGTATAAAAATTATTTATAAAATATAGTCAATGTGGTCTTTGGCATTGCATTTCGCTGGCCACAGCTTCATAATTGGGAGAAAATGATGAAATTCCTGCTCGCAAGCAATCGTCAAGATGTCCATCTGTAAGTAGGGATTCTGTATTTTGATTTTATGATATTCATTGTCAAAAACAATGATTCGCACAAGTATGTGGAACCAAGAAACGACTTATGTCCTTCTCGTTTTAAGGAAGGAATTTATTCCTTCAACTATATTCCAGAATTTCTCATCTGACATAATAGTTTTGAGGATAATGTCATTCTGATGATCCACAATTTCTATCTCCACTTCTTCTCGCCTTACTTGAAGAAATTCTGAAATGTATGTTGCTATTATGGTTACGTTTATTTGGTTGGTAAAAGAATTAACAAAAAAGGTTATCAACGGCTCGATGATAATTAATTTTGAGAGCGCTTTTCAAATTGATCTTTAAGCAATTGGAGGTTGATGACAAAAGTCGATAAGTTAATTTCACTGTCACCTATGATTTTTTTCAAGTTTGGAAAATGCACAAGAGACTTCATTTTCGAATGTGATATCCACAAAACTAGCTTAACTCTGAATGAGTTTATGGCCTCTATCATTTTTGCTATATGTTTGTCCTTTCTCTGCTGCTCCAAGTTTAAATTATTTAGTTTTTCCATTATGTCCGTTATGAAAGACAAATCTGCTGGCCAAAGAGGACCTCTTAGTTCTAAAAATGTTTGATTTTTGGCTGCAAGATAATTTTTTATTTCTTCAATAAAATGTAGAAATCTATCAAGTACTTTGCCATTACTGAGCCAGAGTACTTCAGTAAGTATTTGCATAGCATAACATTTGCATGGAATTTAATGGGAAAATGGAAAACTGAAATATTTTATCGTTGGGCACAAGCAGCCGGCCTCACATCGACTGATCGACGGGCGCCATGGTGCCCGCGGGCATAGGGTTAGGGACCCCTACTCTAACCCATGATCTGTCTACCAAGAGTGAATGGGTCATGTTTACGTCCGGCCAATTGTCGGTGCGATGTCAGGAAATTTCTGTAAGGTAATTTATGCCAAAATAATCGCCAAGTCATGTCGACTATGGAGCAGTGACCTGTGAGAAACTAAGAAAAAAAGAAGAAAAAATCACAAAAGGGGAGACTAACTTTAAGGTTACAACTTGTACCCATCCGGCAAACCTGTAATGCAAGATTTTTTTTTTTTTTAATTTTAAAGTTTAAAATCCATTTAGCGCCTTGGCGATTGCAGTCGAAGCGACAGATTATGATACGAAAATTGTGCGCCCTGATCTAACCCATGATATGCGTACCATGAGTATTGGGGTTATTTTTACGTCAGTACAGTCGTTAAGATTTTAGAAGCAGTATATAAATCTATAAGCTATCTCAGAGAGTGGAACCTGAAATTGCATAAGGTGCTCCATGACCTGAGTCATCCCGGAATAGATAATTTGATTAATCGCAACTATTTTTCTATAATTTCCATTTGATATTGAACCTTAAAAACGTGATTCAACAAATTTTAAGTTTTTACCTTCAAGCCATGCTGTTATATTTTAGCTTAGAGAATATTATATACTTAATATGAAATAAATAAATTAATAAAATGAATATTTGTGACGCGTTTCCTAGAAATAAATAAAATGAGTTCGAAAATTATTCTGTTCGTACGAATAGTTCTTATAACGATTATTCTTAATCGCCAGAAGAAGACATTCAGTTATTTGATGAATGAACTATAATACCGTCAACAATTTGACAACTTTGTCGGTTCATCCATTAACGTCATTCGAATGATCTATTCTTAGTTTAATAAAAAAGAATTTCTGAAAGGAAAAAAAAAATGTAAAGAAAGATTTATTTCCCTTCAGATCACCACAATAAAAAATTAAGCCGATTTTGGTGAAATTTTCGTAAAAGAATTTTTTATTGTTAACTCCGAAACTGATAGTTGATTATCATAATAAAAAAAACGAAAATGATAGATCATTCGATTCATCACTTCCTTCGAAACAAACTAGTTACACGAATAAACTCAGTTGGAATAGTTAAACACATTTTTTCAGTTTTTTTCCTCCCGATTCAGTCGTGAATTAATCAGCCATTCAACGAACTGTAGATTCTATTTATTAAATATCACATGACTAGTAAAGCATAATGCTTATACTAGTTAGGATTTCCGAATTTTGACTTTGAAGGATCTGTTGACTCTTGCTTAAATATTAAAAGAACATGAATGATTGATTCTATTTGGTATTTAAACCAACGCTTTTCTTTTTTTCTGCAAAAAATTTTAATTCAAAATAAACGTAATAGTAAAGATTTCTACTTCTCTAAATATATCTCGGTAAAAATTATTGTTTTCGAAAAACTTTTAAAGTTTATTATTACGTGAAAAGTTATGCGTCTTAATGAAAAAAATATGCAAATCTAAATCTTGGGGCAAACCTAACATTGACGAATTACGTCATATTTGCATAGTTAAAAAGCTCTTAGTTTAAAACATCAAGCACCTATACTAATTTTTGCAAAACCGGGTCAGTTCCCCGACACGGATTTTGAAGTCCGCTCCAACTGGTTCCGAAGATGCCGTTCGAAAACAGACTGAAAAGTTTAATCGGTTTTCACCTGAGAAGAGTAGACAGATTCCTCCTTTCTCTTTTTGTGTTAAATGGTTCTGTGTGGAATTAAAATGTTTTGAAAACAAACTTTTCATTTTAATACAAAATATTTTCCAACGCTGCATCGATACAATTTTTTCTCACATTTTCACCAAAATAAAAGCTTATATAACATTTATAAATTAAAAATTTAATTGGTGCGTTTTAAATCGAGCATCAAAGTCAGTAGAAATGTTCCGAACATTTATAATAATCGTGAATTGTATTTGAAATTTAAACTTTTTTATTTTAGTTTAATTTTTTGATAGAAACGTTTAAAATGTTGATAAACGAAGTATTAATAAATAAAGAATAATGACACCACGTGAAAATCAACCGTTAAGTGCCAAACGATAAAATTCCTTAAGGTTGAAAAAATTTGGTGCGGCTGCAAACGCTCTGTTTCTTGGAACTGTCCGAATAGAGTTTTTCGTGTCGTTAAAACGTTCTCCAGATTTAATTGATTTTTTAAAATTTAAATTTTTTCTTAAAATTAAAAAAGGGCGTATTATGTAAGTGATTAGTGACGTTATACAATACATTAGGTCCATAACACTTAGCTTCTATTAAATTATTTTAAAATCTATGAAAGTTTTCATGAATCTTAAAGTATGATATTTGTTGATTCATGTAAAACATAAATTACTCGGAAATATTATCCGTATGTTAAAAAAAACATTGAAAAGAAAAAAAAAAATTTTTCCCGAAAGATTTTTGAAGTTTTTATTATTTAAATGCATGAACTATAGTAAAACTGTTGCTAAAAGAGCACACATTTTAAAATATGCTATAGCCGACTAATATCAGCTTTTAATTTAACATAAATATAATTCATTTATGCAAAGTGCCAAAAACTTAAAAATGAAAATACAAACGAGTCAAATACATTATCAAAAATAAATTGATCTTTATGATTGAAATGCGTGAATCACAGCTCTTCTCAATAAATGAAAGTACAAATTAAAAAATATTATCTTTACTAACATCAGTTATTTAATTCTCGGTAATACTCGAATATCCATCTAACAGAGACGTTATGGAAATAATTATGAAAGCTAAAAGAATCACGAATATTTTGAATACATTATTGTAGTTTTCGTAATTGAAACAACTGAATTAAGATCCCCCCCCCCCAAAAAAAAACGGCATAAACGTTAAAACTTCTTGGGACCTAGCAACCAGCATAATATTAGACAACATTTCCTTTTATTTTATCACTTAAGCAACATTTTATGACTTTTTTTTTGTTTGTATTGTTTTTACAAAGCGATTACTTAGGAATATTAAGTCGGAATTAAAATTACAATAAAAATTAATAAAAAAAAAGGTAAGGATTGTGATAAAAGTAACATTTTGGACAGTTTTATGACAAATAAATATCTCATTTGTGTTAATTTTATGCAATACTTTATACAATAACTAAAAATAATTCAGAAAATTTTATCATATCTAATTAATAGATTTAAAAAAATAATTGCCTAACATAGATTTTAATTAATATATTACCTATATTTCTATGTAAAATCATTTTTTTGTTAATTATTGAAAGCTCGAGTACCCAGATTATTTGCTGACTAATGCTAATTATTAATATATCTGTAATATTATTAGAAAAAAACTTCAGCATAAATAAGAACCAATTTATTTTGATATTGAAATTAAAGACGCGTAAAATTTTTTTGTATGAATCTTAATTGTTTTCAAATTAAGAAAGTATAAATTCTAAAACACACCAACTGCTAATTGATACCAATTATCATTTGTTTTCAGACAAATTTTATTTGTTTATCACATAAAAATAATTTACTAGACTTACCCCGTTTACTTTTATATAAACACCATCTGATTTTCTGCGGGACTTCATTATTAGACCTACGACCTGCTTAACTTAACACTTCCTCTCTAAAAGAGTTACTTTTTTTACCGAATACTGACATATAGGTCACTATTACCTAACTATATTCCATAACCTTCGCTTTGGCCCTTATCCGGTTTCTAAAAACGAGGGCAATACGATGGAGATTAACCATCGAATTCATGCAGTCAAAACAAAAGAAAATCAAAACAAAATGAAGGCATTATTTTTTTTACGATATCGTTTTCATTTTTTTTTCACGCGGTTATACGGTACCGTAATGACTTTTAATGCATGAAAAAGCTAATTGTGGTTGTTTAGAATGAAGAAATAATGTGTTTTTTTCCCTTCACTTCTTCTCGCTTGAGGTAATTTGTAAACGATCTATAAAAAATCACTGTTCGCAGAAAACGATTTTTTTTCAATGTTTTGTTCTATTGGTTAGTTTCCATGGAACAATTATCATTAAAACTTTTTTACATTAATCATTTTGAAATGAAAAAAAATATTTGAAAGACTAGGAATGAAAGTTTGTTAGTCTTTAAAAATAATGACTGTTTTCTTTCGCTTAAAAAAAATTGTAATTTGATTGTTATGAGGAAATGTTGAGTTGTTGCAAAAAATCTTGACACTTAAAAGCTTCGTAAAATAAGAGTCGTAAAATAAATAACTAAAGAAATGTTTCTAGCATTAAAAGATTTCAATTATGACAGGAAATTGTTATTAAATGGAAATAATTCATTGCAAAATAATAATAATGATATAATGAAAAAATTATAACATAAGATTAAATCAAATGTTTTTATTAAATAACGGTTCTAAGTTAAATAACGGTATAAAGCTCATTAAATAATGGCTCGAAGTTAAATAACATTAAATAACGGTATAATTCTCATTAAATAAAGGTATGAAGTTAAATAGCATAAGAACCGGCTTTACTGTTCCAAACGTAAAATATATTACACTTTAGTATGATCATGATCAAACGCTTTTGTAAACTAACTTTGTTTAAAAAAAAGAAAGGCCACTAGGGCATCACAAGGTCGTGATACTAGTAATTTCCTAGTGAAGATAAATCACCGATAGGACATTAAATAATATTAAGATGATTTAATAATATTATTACTGAATTAAAACCTAAATAAATGCTACACTACAATGAAATATTATAAAATTAGGGCTTAAAAACTATTAATAAACTATGAGTTGTTTGACTGAAATGGAAGTAAAAAAAATAAAGGATTAAAACACTTCAAATTGTACATAAAATAGCAGAAATTTAAAGGCGTTGGTTTCAAAGTGGAAATTTCAGTCAGATTTTCCCAATAAATATTATTATATTAATAAATAACAATAGCAATTAACAGTGATTAATTATGAGTTTAACTTAAAAGTTAGATGTTTTTTTTGGTTATTGACTGCTAAAACATATTAAAAGTTAACATGTTTTTAACAGTCAAAAACCTAATAACTTTGCGGATATAATAGTGTGAGCTGACGAAGAAATTATATTTTTTCATATTTTTGTTTTTCGACTCTTTAATATATATATTTTTAAATTTTTTTAGATTTGTTTTTGAATATATATTATTGGCAGATAAAACAATAAAATTAACTTACTTTCAGTAAAGGAGTTTTCATTTCTAGCGAATGTTTGTTTCAGCATTTTATCATAAATTAAAAAGCAAAAAGACTATTTGGTGAAAGGAATGCATTTTTAGAAAACAAACTTTATTACTCTTTCTTAAGTCTGCCTTCCTTAATCTGCGCGAGTTTCTAAACATACACCACGTGAAGTTTCAATGTTTGAGCAGCTTCAGAGATTAGATGATGTTTATATTTACAGATGCCGGTGATAAAATAAAATAACACGCTAGGATAGAACTTCAAAATTGTCGTCCATCATCGTGCAGTTTTAACACTTTGACGTCAAAACTGATGAATCTGAGTCGAAGGTATTTTTCCAGGTGTCGGAATTTGACGCTGCTTGACTCCAAATTTAAATAGTTAAAAGTTTGATCTTGTAGATTTTACTTTAATTTATAACCGTCGTTGAGCTGCCGACCCAACTTGAGTTTGCACTTAATTATATATTTGTATGCTCAATTTCTTAGCCGTGTCATATTTACAGATGCCGGTGATAAAATAAAATAACACGCTAGGATAGAACTTCAAAATTTTCGTCCATCATCGTGCAGTTTTAACACTTTGACGTCAAAACTGATGAATCTGAGTCGAAGGTATTTTTCCAGGTGTCGGAATTTGACGCTGCTTGACTCCAAATTTAAATAGTTAAAAGTTTGATCTTGTAGATTTTACTTTAATTTATAACCGTCGTTGAGCTGCCGACCCAACTTGAGTTTGCACTTAATTATATATTTGTATGCTCAATTTCTTAGCCGTGTCATTTTAAACCCTAACCAGAAGACAAGAGAACTCCTGGATCAAGTGCTGGGTGAAATTTGATTTGGACTCTTTGATGAGACTAAAGAGAATTTGCGTTACATGGAGAGGAAAAACCACGAAAACTTCCTACAGTTAGCCTGATGCCAAGGGGATTCTAACCCTTGATTCATCTACCACTGATGATATTTTAAGTTAGCTCAGTGAGAGGTACGAGCTGGGTGTGGAATTCATATCGACCAGCCATGGCTGGGATTCAAACCGAGATCATCTCTCTCTATCCTCTAAGCCACAACCGTTTTAGATACTGTAGGTTTTTTTTTAAAAAAAAGAAATTTTGATAATTAGAAAAAGAGTTAATTTTTAAAATTATTTAATTTAATAATACTAATAATTTCCTAATACTAATAATTTCCTATACTAATTATTTAATAATACTAATAATTTCCTAAGGAAAATCCTAAGCAAAATCGCGATACTAATAATTTCCTATGTCTATTTAACATGAGGCCTCCTCAATTTGCAACATCTCAGAATTAGATGCATTAAAATACATTCCAGAATTACATCAAAATAAGCTCCCGTATTTTGCAAATTTTTGCAAATCAAATCCAAGCAGGTCTCCAAAACCTCTATAGTTCTTTAAAAGGAAATAAACTTAGAACTTTTTGAATAAAAAATATATTAAATGTCACATTTTTGGACTTTATAATTTCCCACACATAGTAACAAACTCAATTTATAGTAGTTTTTAAATACAATATACATAATAGGTGTTTTTAAAACATACTTACAGCTTTTTGGAGATTATTTTTCTGATTTTTAATGTTTTTCTCATTGGCATCCATATTAATAATAACTCTTGATTCATATTTTGATTCTTTTGAATCAGTTGATTGGTATCTCGGTCTATCACCAGAGTTTTTTATTGAAATATTCTCTTTGTTCATATCCATGGCACTCTGTACTTATAGATTAAAAACGATACTTTAATCGGCACCAGTATGATCAAATTTCACAATAACTAATTTATAAAAGGTATTTAACCAATTTCATTGTTTATTCACTTTCAAAAGAGTTTTTAACAAAATCCGCAATTGCAAACGATTTTTAAATCAATTCCAAAATTCATTTTCTTGCAAATGATATGGAATGTTTTGACTTGTTCACCTAACTTAAGAAATTCCAATAATTTTTAAGTTGCATGAAGAAAAAACATGAATCATTATAAAATGTACAAAAGTAATTTTAGAAGTAATTCTTGATTAAAAGTGTCGCTCGAAATCGTTTTGAAAAACGCATTCTACCTTTATCAGTCGCTAGCACGTGGTTTATTTTATTTTAGTTCTTTGTTATGTAACATTTACACAGAATGATATGTCATTCAAAATTCTATTTATTATCGTTTCCTATTTAACTTCAACAAGTTGGCACATCCATTTTTCTTTCTATTCTAATAAAACATAATGACTGATTAGATAATGACCTACATATAATAACGAGTGTACTTCCGTAACTATCTTAAAACTAGGAAGGAAATTGATAATCTTTAGCAATCACTTTTATCAGTATGATATTTTTACTTTGTAAACTCTTTATCTAAACTATTAATTCACGAAGCATAGCAGTTCGCGTTTTTAATTTTTTTTATTTTACATTTATAAAGAAATTTGCAATCGTTACGTACTAGAGTAATATAATTCATAATCTATAATTCATTAACGTTTTAAAATAATACAGGATTGCATAAAGTAGTACTAAAAACCAGACCAATTTTGATGCTAAAATTTTAAATAACTCATTTTCACTAAAGATTAAATAGTGAAGGGGATCATCTTTCCTCAGTTGAAAAAAATAAGTTAACAGACTATATTGTATTATTTATCGTTTCTATATTTAGTTTCCCTGAATTCTGAATTTATATAACTAAAAATCGTCTGCTCTATCGTCTTATTTTTTATCTCAGATGACAAAGCAGCGAAAACAAGTCGTAACGGGAGGATTATTGGACAAAGACCACATCATTTCGTCTTTTTTATATTTTATTTAATTATCATTTAGATTCTTTCTTAGACAACAACTTGGAATGCAATTCATAACATGCTTCTCGGCAATGTTAAGCAAAAACTCTTAAAAAACTATTCCTTAATGTACTAGATTAATTTTGGATTTCCCAACATACTGTTCGTAAAGCTATGGAATAATAGTACGATGCAATTTTTGAACTTTCAAGGGTGCTGGTATTCACGATGCACTAGAGAAATACGGGATTTTATATTACACTGAAATAGTACTAATATTCATTATATTTTAATTCAAATTTTAATGTTACAACTTTAAATAAATAATTTTCACTGAAACATAAATATTAAAGGGGACCATATTTCCTCGATTAGATAAAAAGCAGTATTACTGATGGTTTTAATTTTAAGTTTCTTTGAATTTTTAATTCACAGAAGGTCTATCCTTTTATTTATTTTTTTCCGTCAAAAGAAAATGGACTGAAACATATTCCGCGACGACTTCGAAGTGCACTTTCCTAAATCGAGAATTATTTAAAAAAGAACAGAGCAATTTGTCTTTTTTTATATTTTATTTATTATTTAGTTTCGACTTGAATATTTATATGGAAGAAAATTAAAATACAATCCTTAACGCACTTCTTGTTAACGTTTTAAGGTCATGCTGGAATTCACAACAAACTATTTGTTAATGTACTACATTAATTCTGGCTTACTTAGCTTGGTAAAAATATACTATAACACATAAAGTACATAAAGTACTAGTCATAACACATAAAGTATACACATAAAGTACTATTCATACAACACATAAAGTACTATTCATAACTGGAATAATAGGGATGTACTAACGTTCCGGTGTACTGAAGTTCATATCGAACTTTAACGAAGAATTTATAATGTATAAAAATAGTACTGGAATTTATAATGTACTATTAAAATATTTTCATTTAAATTTTAATACTAAAACTGAAAATAAAATAAATCATGTTCACTAAAATATAAGTATTAAATGTGACCATCTTTCCTCAATTGGAAAAAAAAAACAATCAACAGGCTATATTGTATTACTGATCGTTTCTATTTTTAGTTCCTTTGAATTCTTAATTCCCAGAAGGCTGTTCTTTTGTTTTCTTTTACGTCAAACGACAATGAACTTGAAGATATCCCGCGACGACTTATTAGACTTCGAAGCACGTCCCTAACTAGTGAATTATTTCACGAGGCACACACCAATTCCTCTTTTTTTTATTTTTTTATTTAAGAATTATTTAGTTTCTTCCTGAATCCAAAAAGCGAAAAGAAGTTAGAGTATAATTCTTCGTTTCTCCTTCATCGATTCAGAAATTCTTTTACGAAAAAGAATGGGACTTTCTGCTTTTATTTATATTTTTCCCCTTTTATTCTCTCGAAAGAAGGAAGAAAAAAAGGGAATAATATTTCTGGATGCATTACGTAAAGTAGATAAGAGTTGTTCGTTTGGAAGCAAATACATTTTTACCGCGAATATTTACTCCAATGGGTAATTAAAGATTTTCTTCTCTTGAAAGTTCGAGAACTTCTTTATTTTTGTAATTACTTTATCATTTCTAAGATGCTTTCATCTTTTTTTTTTCTTTTGAAGATCAGAAATGTGCACTTTTTGCTCCTCTCGAAAGGCCCGACTGCATCTCAAGTACTTTGAATAATTAATATTTTTTTTTAATTCATGATTAATGATTTTATACATTATGATGAATTGCTTCCTTCATTTGCTTAAAATGAATTTTGAATGCTCTATAAATTTTACGTGCAAACTAATATTTTATGGTTTGAAAATGAAAAAAGCTTCATTCCTCAATATTGCAATTTTTAATCACCCAAAAATTAATCGCACATTATATTGATTTTATTAAAATATTAAAAAGTATATAGTATGATAAGGATATAGTATAATAAGTATTTAGTAAGGTACTTATAATACCATATCCCTCTGTTCACAAAATAATAATAATAGTAGAGTATTAACTGTAAGTCAACAAATATTTATTTTCTTTATTTTCACTTAAGCAATTATGTCGCATTTTTTTATTTGTGAAAAGCCAGGTTCCGGAGTTGGTATTATATATTCAAAAGAGGAAAGTATAAATTAAAATGTATCCTTTTTATTAATTGAATTTCTTCGATTCCAAGTTTAATGGGAATGAAAATTAAAACCTTCCCGCGGGTAAAATTTATTTATAGAGAATTCAATTATTTCGTAATTGAATATTAAAATGTCAAATGATAAAGAATTAAATCTGTAATACTAGAACTGCTTCATCAAGAAAGGTTCTTTTCTTTACAACCACTCCCCGACCTTCAACTGGTCAGCGGTCATCGAACATTTAAATAAAATTCTGCATATACTCGGTATTTGATAATCTAGATATACTCGGGCAATTTTAATAGTGCGTGACATCCATAAACAAAAAACACATTTTTTTGTCAACTTTAGCAAATAAATTTCATAAATAAATCATTATTAATCAAAAGAATCATTGTTACAATGGGGGAGGGGAGATTAAACAGTCACTGTTTCCATAAAATGTTATTTTTATTTCTCTTTATAAAACGAAATAAATACCATAAAACTATTTTTTATCGTTGTCGGTGTATTTTTTTTCTTCTGAAAATCAGGTGGT